>NC_046666.1:21178960-21239240 GCF_010883055.1 Belonocnema kinseyi
TTCAAAGTTTTATATCCTTGTCAAAAATCGATGAATTAAAAAAAAACTTAACACGGTTTTAAAGAGAAAGGCAAGACCTTTCAAATCATTTTGATTTTTTTGAATATATTAAAATTGTTTTTTCTATCAAAAAACGAAATAGTTTTTTGTCCTATCTGTGTCCTCTTTAAAATGAGGGCAATGTTTGTTCTCGTGCCTAAAATAAGTGTATATTAACTAAATTCTAATTCGGAAAATTTATATTTTTTTATATTTTTCATTTTTTATGTGTTGTTAATAGAATATTTTCAATATTCATAATATATGCATACAAAAGTAAAAAAAATAATAATAAAAGTTACTTTTGTTATAATTTAAGTAATGTTATTTGTTTTTCGATGTCACATAAATATATCATACTAAGTAAATCTTAGTAGCTACTATTATTATTATGTATTATATTTTTCGTAACACTATAAGGTATGTAGGTAAAAAATAAAAACATTTTTTTTTTCAATTTAGAATTTTATTGGTATATACATATTCTAGAAGTAAAAACATTTTTGCTTTTTGTAGTTTTTTCTACAGTGCATAGATTCGGAGATAATCAAAATTGAAAAAAGTGATTTTTAAAAACTAAAATCGTCATAACATTCAAACAGCTTAATAAAAATGGATTTTGTTGTGCTCGTTTTAAAGAGAACATAAAAGCGCATCTCTTCTATTTATTTATTTTTTAATTCGCCGAGTTCTTTTCAAAATGGTATACTATTTTTGTCGAAAGTAAAAAATGACAAAAATGTTTCTTTTGTTTTTTAATATAAAAAACTTATTTTTTAATATTTTTAAAAACTTAACGGGATTTGAAAGGTCTTGCTTTACACATTAAAGCCGCGTTGAGTTTTGTTTAAATGCATCAATTTTTGAGAAAGATATAATTCACTTTGAATTTTCACTGATTTTAGCTCGATGGTGGGCAATACTCGTAAACAGTAGTTTATATAAAGGGTGTTAAAAAATTATCAGAACAGGCCTTTATCTTCAGTGAGTTTTTTTTCTTAAAGTTCAAGATCATTCGTTTAGTTTCTTTCAACAAGAAAACTGACGGTGACCTAAGTTTTGACCTTGAGGATGACCTTTATGGTTGTTTCAAGGTCACATTTTTGTAAGTGGAAACGCCCATTTCTGACTTTGGCAATCGACAGAACGGAAAATTTTACATTCAAATATGCACTCAGGTAATATGTTCCGAATGACCTTAGAGGTCACCCTAATGTTATTTGTAACTCAAAGAATGATTTGATGGCTATAAGAAAAGCTTTATTGGAAAAAATTCCATAACGGAAAAACTTATGTCTCACGCGTTGATGAGAGTCTAAACTTTGACCTTGGCCCTGACTCGGCGGCAGTTTGAAGGTCAGGACCGCTCAGGTCGGGTAAGTAAGTTCAAAACAAAAGTGAAATTCATCACATGCAGATCCAGTCTAAGCGACCTCAAAAACCTTTTCGGTAATTTTTTTCCTTAACGCTAAAAATTGACCTCACTTACCAGACCTGAGCAGTCTTGACCTTCAAACGGCCGCCAAGTCAGGGTTAATCTCAAAGTTTAGAGTATCATTAGCGCTTTTTATTGCATAAGTTTGTCCGTTATAAAATGTTGTCCAATAATGCTGTTCTTATAGTCATTAAAACATTGATTGAGTTAAAAACACCTTAGGATGACCTTTAAGGTCACTTGGATCATATGACCTAAATGCATATTTGATTGTAAAATTTTCCGTTCTGTTGATTGCCGGTGTCTGGAAGGGGCATTTCATTTTAAAAAGTTGACCTTAAAATAACCATGAAGGTCATCCTCAAAGTCAAAGTCAAGGTCATCATCAGGTTTCATACTAAAAGCTACTGCAGGAATGACCTTGACCTTTTGTAAAAATAGCTCACAGAAGAAGATACAAAAGTTTCCATTTCTGAAAAAAGAATCCGTAATTTTTTTCGAAATTCGAATATTAAAACGTGCCACCGGACACTTCAAATCCCATTTAACTAACATAAGTAAAATTGTGAATTTTCAAAAAATTGAACTCATCTTTCAGGGTTTCATCGACACGTGCCTAACTTTTCTGGAATTGAAGAGGAGTGTTTAAGAAATAAAATAATACTAATAACTTTTATTTCCAAACCACTCTTGCCCTCCCCGCAGCTTTTAGCAATTTACGTCTTGTTTATAATACAAATAATTACTAATGGGCAATTTGAATATTTCCTATTCATTTTTAGACAGTTTTTAATTCTTTAAACAAATTTAAATTATTTAAACAATTATTTATTCCCAAAAAATGTGAAAAATAAATTTCTTTCTCTGCAAATCGAAACTAAGAGGGGGAGTCACAAAAACTATTTTTTGAAACGGGTAGGGGGCAGTCCCATTTAAAGAAACGGTAAACATATTATGATATTAGAGAATTTTTTTAAGTACATATGGTAATGTTTTTAGTAAGTTTCTACATGATGATTAATCTCGATAGAAAATTAATCGCTTTGTTTCAAAATTTTATTTTTAGTTCAATATTTAACTTTTTGTTTCTGAAGTCTTGAATTTTGTTAAAAATTCGTCAGTTTTGGCAGTGAATTAATATTTTTGTTGAAAAGTTCACCTTCTTGCTGAAAATTCAACTCTCTAGATGAGAATTCTTGAATTCTATTTAAAAGTTATATTTTTTAGTTGAAAATTAATATTTTTGGTTCAGAATTCTTGAATTTAGTTGAAAATTCGTGATTTTTGGTAGAAAATTAATCTTTTTGTTGAAAAATTCACCTTTTTTAGCTCAAAATTCTACTTTTTGGATCAGAATTCTTGAATTCTATTAAAAATTCATATTTTTTGGTAGATTATTAACCTTTTTGTTAAAATTTTTTTTTTTTACTTAAAAATTCGTCTTTTCGGTGGTTGAGAACTCTGGAATGTTATTAAAATTTCCTCTTTTTTGGTAGCAAATTATTCTTTTTGTTTCAAAATTCATATTTTTTGTTGAAAATTTAATTTTCGTATGAGAATTCTCTCGAAAATTCGTATTTTTTGGTAGATTCTTAACCTTTTTGTTTAAAAATTTATATTTTTGTTTGAAAATTCTTAAATTTTATTATAAATTCGACTTTTTTGGTGGTAGATTAATTTTCCCGTAAAAAAAACATTTTGTTCAGTTAAAACTCTAACTTTGTTCTTTGGTCGAAAACTCTTGAATGTTATTAAAAGTTTGTCTTTTTTAGTAGTAAATTAACATTTTTGTTTCATAATTCATATTTTTGGCAGATTATGAACCTTTTTGTTTAAAATATTTCTATTTTTCAGTTGAAAATTCTTGAATTTTATTAAAAATTCGTCCTTTTTGGTGGTGGATTAATTTTTCTGTTTAAAAATGAATTTTTTTCAGTTAAAACTTTAACTGTGTTCTTGGGTTGAGAATTCTTGAATGTTATTAAAAGTTTGTCTTTTTTAGTAGTAAATTAATATTTTTGTTTCAAAATTCATATTTTTAGTTGACAACTCCAGTTTTTGGACCAATTTCTGGAATTCTATTAAAAATTCATATTTGTTGTAAAATTATTAACCTATTTGTTTGAAAATTTAAATTTTTTGGTTAAAAATTCATGAATTTTATTTAAAATTCGTCTTTTTTGGTGATAGATTAATCTTTCTGTTTGAAAATTCATTTTTTTAGTTGAAAATTCCACTTTTGGACGAGAATTCTGGAATTCTATTAAAAATTCATATTTCTTGTTAAATGATTAACCTATGCGTTTAAAAATTAAAATTTTTTGGTTGAAAATTCTTAAATTTTATTAAAAAGTCGTCTTTTTTGGTGGAAGATTAACCTTTTGGTTTGAAAATTAAACTTTTTGGATGAGAATTCTGGAATTATATTAAAAATTCATATTTCTTCTTAAATTATCAACCTATTTGTTTGAAAATTTAAATTTTTTGGTTGAAAATTCTTGAATTATATTAAAAATTTGTTTTTTTTGTTGGTAGATTAATCTTTCTGTTTGAAAATTCATTTTTTTTTAGTTGAAACTTTAACTTTTCTCTTTGTTTGAGAACTCTTGAATGTTACCAAAAGTTCGTTTTTTTTTAGTCGTAAATTAATCTGTATGTTTTAAAATTCAAATTTTTAGTTAAAAATTTAACTTTCTGGATAAGAATTCTTAAATTCTATTAAAAATTTATATATTCGCAGATTATTTACATATTTGTTTAAAAATTTATATTTTTTGGTTAAAATTTTTTGAATTTTCTTAAAAATTAGTCATTTTTTGTAGTAGATTAATCAATCTGTTAAAAAATTAATTTTGTTTAGTGAAAAATTTAACTTCGCTCATTGGTTGAGAACTTTTGAATGTTATTAAAAGTTCGTCTTTTACATGGTGATTTAATCATTTTATTTTAAAATTCATATTTTTAGTTGTAAGTTAAATTTTTTGGCTGAGAATTTTTTAATTCTATTAAATATCCATATTTTCTGGTCGCTTATTAACATTTTTGTTTAAAAATTTATATTTTTGCTTGAAAATTTTTATATTATATTTAAAATTGGTCTTTTTTTGGTAAAAGATTAATCGCTCTGTTTAAAAATTTATTTTGTTTCGTGAAAAATTTAACTTTGCTCATTGGTTGAGAACTTTTGAATGTTATTAAGAGTTTGTCTTTTTTATGGGGAATTAATAAGTTTCTGTTAAAATTTATATTTTCAGTTGAAAGTTAAATTTTTTGACTGAGAATTTTTGAATTCTTTTAAAAATTCATATTTTCTGGTAGATTATTAATATTTTTTTTAAAATTTATATTTTTCGAATAAAAGTTCTTGAATTTTATTTAAAATTGGTCTTTTTTGGTAGTAGATTAATCTTTCTGTTTCAAAATTTATTTTGTTTAGTTGAAATCTCAACTTCTCTCTTTAGTTGAGAATTCTTAAATTTTATTAAAAGTTCGTCTTTTATGGTATTATATTGATCTTTCTGTTTAAAAATTCATATTTTTAGTTAAAAATTTAACTTTTTGGATCAGAATTCTTTACTTTTGTTAAATATTCGTCATTTTTGATACTATATTAATCTTTTTGTTTAAAAATTTATATTTTTCAGTTAAAAATTTAACTTTTTGGTTGGGAATTCTTGAATTTTATTTAAGAATTGTCTTTTTTGGTAGTAGAATCAATTCATTTGTACAAAAATTCATTCTTTTAGTTGAAAACTCCATGTTTCGGTTGAGAATTCTTCATTTGTTTTTAATTATTTATTTACGGTCAAAAATTTATCTATTTGTTCGAAAATTTATGTTTGTAATTAAAAGTTTAACTTTTTGGACTAGAATTCTTGAATTTGATTACAAATTCATATTTTTTGGTACTATCAAATTAATGTTCTTGTTCGAAAATTTCTTTCTTTAGTTAAAAATTCAATCTATTGATCTAGTTATTAAAAAACTGACTTGGATAAATTAAAACAGAGTTATGCTAGTATGATTAATTATCTTTAGCACTTTGGGTTTTAAAAATATTAAATTTTCTTTTACTTTCCTTATTTCTGATTTCAACTCAATTTTCTTTTTTCATTTTGTCCAAAAAATAAATTTTTTCTTTTTTAAGAATACACCAAACTCTCGCTTTCAGTCAAGAGTCGGGCGTTGCCTTCAAATAGCCTTGGACTGATTTCGGGAGGATCGAAAGGGAGGGCCATCTGACTCGTTTTCAATTGGAATATATATCTATATATATAATGTCGCAACCCTCTCGCCCTGCTCCCCTGAGAAACTGCGGGAGGCAGCAGTTCTGGGAAGGCCGATAACGGGGTGACTGAAAGCGAGAGTTTAGTGTATTTTCATTTTTTCCCAAATTTCAATAGGAACATTTTATGATCGATATCCAAATTTGGTATTCGGATTTCTGGTTTTATCTTTGGAAACTCCGTATATTAACATTTCTATTTGCTCTTCCAGATCTAAGCGAAAGCCGAAGTGTTTCTTGTACACACACTCCTGAATCGACTAGCTGGTTTACCGACTCGCCTCCACGATCACACATAATAAGAGGTGTTGAATTTCCTGTAGGCTTTTTTTTAGAATTCATGGACATGATCGAAGACGATCACTAGTAGGCCATATTTGTGATGCGGTTGTAGATCGTTCTGGAAAGATTTTTGCAGTTTTTCTGGGTCCGTCTGAACACCTTCTTTTTGCAATATATCCTGATGAAAACACACAGCCAGGGAGGCGAATTAAAATAACTAGCTTGCATGATTATCATTTTGAATACATGACTCTCAAAGAAATAAAAGCTGAATTATATCCGGAATTTATGTCATTTAGAAAACCTCCAGAAATTTACAGGAAAACTCTTGAAGAGTGCCGCTTTAGTAGCAGTCCAGTAGGAAGTCCAGCAAGAAGTTCAGGATCTGAATAAATTACATGGAACCATAAAAAAAATACATTCCAGCTTTTTCTTTATTTAATATAATATTAAATTAGATATTGTTACTGGCTTTGTATTTCTTAAATAAATGATAATCACAATCCTCCACACAATAGTGTTGCAATTATTTTAATTTCTGTTCATATTCCTATCCTTATTAAGTACCCGAAATAACACCATTTGGCCATATTACAATTAGGGCACTAATCGGGAACTAGTCGGGTTATTAATTTTGACAAAGTACCCAGTCGGGGACTAATCGGGAACTAGTTGGGCTTTTTGTCGTCAAAATTTCAGTCAGGGCCTGGTCGGTGGTTGATCAAGGGCTAGTCGGGCCTTTTTGCTCACTACTTCCCGTGCGGGTAATCTTCAGGCTCTGCTCGGGAGGTAGTATAATTTTGTACGAAAATCAACTGTTTATAAAAACAACGATCAAAATCTTCAAAAAGACGTAATCTTATGTTTTTTTAGTATTTTTTAGAAAATTTAGAATTTCTTGGAACATTTATAAATACCTTTGTATGGAATTTTAAGAAAATCCATACTAGAAAAAATACATATAGATGTAGGTAAAAAGTCTGCAGAAAGTCATAAGACTCTAAATTAGTACAGACGCTTATTTTTAAATTGTTCTGAAAGATTTGCCATATGTAAATAAAGTCTAATCCTTCATGTAGTTGAAATTAAAAAGAGAAAAAGTTTTTGATTAATCAGTGAAGAGCAGTATCCTAGTAATAAACTATTAAGCACGGTAGAGTTCAGATTTCGCTACCACCTTCATTTGAGTCTCGCGGTTCTGAACTGGTAGCTTTAAAGAAAATCCGCAAGGGCGCGACGTGCCGCCTCTCGCGCAACAGAAATGACGCGTCGAGTGTGTAAGACAGCAGTCCACACGTAACGAAGCATAATTATCTGGAGCAGAGACTACGGTGACCAGCATGGCGGTTCCTTCAAAGCGAATCTCTTCCATTGATCCCTTCCAGCTGAAGTTTTTTTTTTTAAATTAATATTCCACAAATTTTAAGGAATTTTAGTTACATAAATATATGTATTTTTTAGCATAGGATATGTTCCTGATTAAATCTTTGGTAAATTATCATATCACCCCTACTAGTACCTGATCAGGCCCCGAATAGGATGATTTGGGTCACCTGACTAGCCCCCGACTAATCTACCGTGACGCTACTGTTCGGGGCCTAGTCAGATGACCCGACTAGCCCCCGACTTTAAGTGTGGTCGATTGGTCGGGAACCAGACTAGTTCCCGATTTGAATTTCTATACGGGTTTTGGCGTCATCTTAGAAAATTATTTTAAACAAAAATGAAACAATAACACGCATCCTTTCAAGACATAATTATTGAAAAATTCAAATATCTTTTATGGCAAGTTACTTTTGTCTATGATAATTGTAATGGTACTTTTTCACAATTAAAATAAAAAATATGTATTCTGTCAAAAAGAAATTGATAAAAAATTTGTCGATTTTTTTTGGGTGCACAATTTTTGTCTATTTATCATTTTAGCAGCTTATAACGTTTAAAAAAATCATTTTTTATTTTTAGTATTGTTTTTATGAATAAAAAAAAACCCGGAGTCCTATCAAAAAATGTTTGATCCAAAATTGTATTTCTTTATTTGTTTAACAATTTTTGCCATTTGATTATTTTTTCTTATCTTGTGTCATTTTTACAAAAAAAAATTTATTATATTAATTTATTATCAATAACTCTATTATTATTACCGTACTTAGGATTCCTCAATTTTGATAGAATCGTTGATTTCGCTTACGGAATAATTCAAGTAAGTGGATTAAAATTTTTGGTGATCATATTTATCTTCAATAATTTAATTCTTTTAATAAATTTTTAATGTATTTTCTCTTAGAATTAATAAAAAACTTCGATTTCTCCGATAATGTTTTACTTGAATTTTTGTACATTTTACATGTTTTGGCGAGATCACACTTTGTTTTTTTATTTGAAAATGTTTTTTAATAATTATTTTATAAGACTCATTATTTTAGTTTAAACCGTCCTTAATTCTATAAAAAAATCAAATTTTTTAAAACACAGGCATAATATAAGTATATTAATTGAATAATCAAATAATAATAATAATAACAATAATAAAGAATAAACTTTTGTTCAATTGTCAATAAGATAATTAAATATTGACCTGATATAAATAACGTAAATTTTGAACCAAATATCGGAATTTTCTACTAAAAAAGTTACATTATTTACCAAAGCTGGAATAGTTTAATTTTTATTTGAATCTATCAATTTTTAACCTAAAGAAAAAAATTTACTGTAAAAAGTTTATATTTTTATCAAGAAAATACATTTTTTTACAAAAAAAAATAATTGTACCCAAAAAGTCAAATTTTTATCTATAAAGATAATTTTTCAACCACAAGATTCATTTTCTACTAAAAAAAAAAGAATGTTTAACAAAGGAAATAATATTTAAACGAACTTGTTGCAATTTCTTTTTAGAGAAAATGTATTTAATTTTAAATATGGAGCAGTTAAGTTTTTAGATTGAAAAAAATTAGTTTTGGACTAAAAAAAATAAATTATTAACAAAATTGTTTTTTTTTCAACTAAAGAATGTCCAACGAAAATTAAGAATCTTGTACGAAAACAATGAATTTTACACAATCCGTACAGTTTAATTTTCAAATAAAAACGTTAAAAATACTAGGATTTGATATAAATTTGCTATGAATTAAAAAACATTTATTACTAAAAATATAAATTTTTAACGAAAAAAGACCAATTTTTTTGCAAATAGATGCATTGTCATTTGCGAGAATACATTTGCAACCAAAATGTTTAAGTTTCTATTCAAAACGATTAAATTTATAATTAAAATGTAATCCGTACATTTTCAGGAAATTTAATACCTGTTTTATCAAAAAGAAAACAATTTAAAAAATAATAATTTTAGAACCAAATATTAATTTCTAACCAAATGTCTGAATATTAAACCAAAAGCGATGACTTATTATCAATGAAACAAGGCATTTTTTACCAAAAAAGATAATGTTTTTTTTAAAGCAATGGGTTTGCAATCAAAAAGTTTATTTTCGAGCAAGAAAGAAAAATTTATAAACACAGACTTTTCAACCAAAAAATTCTTATTTTCTACAAGAAAATATACATTTTCATTAAAAGATTGAATTTTTATCTGAAAAGTATATTTTCTTTGTTAATATTTAACAATGTTAATGAAAAATTTTTTGTCTTTCTAGTCGAAAAGTATGAATTTTATAGAAAAGTTTTTAAAATTTTTTACCAAGCAGCATGATCTTTCAAGAAAATTACTGTATTTTTAATAAAAATATTAACTTTTCTACCAAATAATTAAATTTTTACTAAAAAAAGTGCATTTTTAATTCTTATATTGAGTATCATTTTTATACATTTGGTTTTTATACACAAAAGTTTGGTATCTAACATATGAAATTTAAAGAAATTTAATTTCGAAAGAGTCTTTTCTGCAAGGGAATAAATTTTCAATAAAAAAATAATTAATTTCGAACTATTTTGTTAAAAGTTCCATTTTCACCCAAAAAGGTGAATTTTCTAACAAAAATGACCAATTTTGAACAAAGTGTATAAATTTTAAATTTCGTTTTTTTAATTTTGAAGTAATCAGATGAATTTTAAAACGAGAAGATACAATGTCTATCAACACAGATAAATTTTGGAAAAAAATGGAATAGTTAGATTATCTGTTAAATAATTTAATTTTAAAATAAAAAATCGATTTTCAATCTAAGAAATGAATTTTGATGCGAGATGATTAATTTCTTTACAAAACGATTGATTTTTTAATAAAATAGATAAATTTTCAATCAATTAACTAAATTTCTAACTTAAGAAGATACATTTGAAACCAAGTATGGAATATCTATATTTTTATTTAGGAAAAATTAATTTCAAACCAAATTTGATTTAAAAAAAAGTTTAATTTAAAAAAAAAGTTATTTTTAACTGAAATGAGAAATCAACAATAGAAAAAATTAATTTTTAACACAATAGTTTAAATTTATCCAAGTAAACGTGAATTTTTAACAGAAGAAGGTTGTTTCTCAAACACGTAAATTTTTTAAGTGTTTTTCCCATTCTAGAATCAAGGCATGAAAATAAGTTCAAATTTTAAAAGAAGTAGAAAAAATTATCCATTTACAGCAAGTTTCAAAAAAATTACTTAAAAATAAATAATTTAATAAAAATGTATAAAAAGAAATATTTCTGATTTATTGTAAAAACAGCATTTAGACTGTTAATTAGCAATAAACTTTCTAGATTTTGAATCTTTCACAATTTCACATAAGTGCCACATTTTTCTCACTGTCGAACCCTAAAACTAAAATTTTCATACACAAATAAAATAATTAATTACGAAATACCTTAAAACAGTATTGTTTCTGTTTTTAAATGTTAAAGAAATATAAAATTTACGGTTCATTTTTTCAGTCAAAGAATCTTTGCCATAATTCTAAATTATCAAAGTTAGACAATAATACACAAGCAAAAAATTAAAAATAGAATAAATAATAACATGCTGAATAACATTTTTTTTATCTCCATAAGCCCCACGATAAAAGCCTACTAAGATTTACGGCCAGGAAGTGGAAGACACAAAAAAAATAACAAAACATCAAAATATTCATTAGTGACAGTGCTTTCAAAATTTTTCAGCAATTAACTTTTTCTGCGTAAAAAAAAATGAAAATCTTGGTTCTGCTGTTAAACATAGTAATTCTTCTAAATTCTGTTGGTAAGTAAGGGACTATTTTGTGTGAAAAATATTTTTTCTAAAAATTTGTATTTTTGTGTTAAGAGTTTTTCGTTTTTAGTAGATATATTGCATTTTTCTTGGATAAAAAAGTAAATATTTTGTTCAAAATTTAACTATCCTAGAAAATTTATTTTTTGTTTAAAATTCGTATTTTTGTGTTAAAAAGTGAATTTAAATCTTTTTGGACGAAAATGCAAATATATTTTTTTTTAAATTTGTCTTTTTGATTTAAAAATTCACCTGTGTTGGTAGAATTTTGATTTTAATTGGACAAAAATCCAACTATTTGGTTAAAAATTTAAGAACGTTGTTAAAAAGTTATACTTTTTGGTTAAAAATTGGACTATTTAATAGAAAATTAACTTTTTGTTAACAATTCTTCTTTTGGTGTACGAAACTGAATTGGACAATTGATCTGTTTGAGAAGGAATTTTATCTTTACAAAATAAAATGCAACTGTTTGTTTTAAAATTTAACTGTTTTCAAAAGTTTGTCTATAACATTTTAAGAATCAACTGATTTAGGAGAAATTACATTTTTCTTGGATAAAAATTCTACAATTTGGATGAAAATTTAACAATTTTGTTGAAAAGTCATACTTTTTAGTTAAAAAATCTCCTGCTTTGTTGAAAATTGAACTATTTCATAGAAAATTTACTTTTTATTTAAATTTAATATTATGGGGTTCAAAAGCGAACTAAAATTTTTTCTGGATGAAAACTCCACTATTTATTGAAAATTTCTTTTTTTCTTTTTAATTAAAAGTTCATCTGTTTCAAGAGAAATTTCATCTTTCGTGGATAAAATAGCAACTATTTGATTAAAAATTTAACTTCAGAAATAAAATTTGTCTTTTTTTTATTTCTTGTTCAAAAATTGATTTTCGGTCGTGAAAAGTAAATTGAAAATTTTTTAAACATAAAAATAAAACATTTTTTTGCAAAATTAGGTGTTCAACTATTTTGTTTGAAAGCTTTGGTTGATTTAGTTTTTAACAAAATTTTTTTTTAAAAATTCATATTTTTAGTTGAAAATTCGTTTTTTAAATTAAAATATTAACTGTTTCGTTAAAAAGTCTATTTCCTGCGTCTGCAATTTTATTTTACTTGTGTAAAAATGCATGAGTTTCGTGGGAAATTAAGTTTTTGCTGAAAAGTTTTTTATTTTGTTTGAAAATTGAAGTTTTGTAGAGAAAACTCTTCTTTTTACTTTTGAAATTATTTAAAAAAAAAAAAATAATAAATTTCGCCATTTCGATTGAAATATAAACTATGACTAAAACTCTTTTTTTAAATTGAAAAATCCCGAAATTTTAAAGTTCCATTATGACTTAAAGAAATTATTTTCAAAAAATATTTCAATATATATAATATAAAATATATAAAATATTCATAAAAATATTTATTTTTTATATATTTCAAAATGTCCTTTGAAGAAAAAATGATAAGCCTATATACTTAAAGTAAATTCATTAAAAAAAGTCTGTTTAAATTTCTGCTTAAAATAGCGTTTTTTTCCTGCTCAGAAAACAATAATATCTACATACATTGTTTCTTCTGTCTACGACAATATCAAATATACGAAAAACCGGGTTTATAAACGGGTACAAGGTTTATTGTAAAATAAAAATTAAAAAAATAGAATGGCATTAATGAAAATGTTTAACTATTAGATTTAAAAGTTATTTTATTGCATAATTATTTTAAAATTCACTTTTTTTCTCATTTTCACACGCTATAAATGTTTAATAAATGAAACGCTGAAATAAAAAAAATGCGGTCAAATATAATGGATTATAGTTTCATTAACAAGATGTTTAATTAGAGATATTACGAAAAGTCATTTAGATAAATTTTAAATGGCTATAATTAATTAAAAATTTTATTTTGCAATTAAAAGATTTAAAAAAATTAATTTTGTTCTTTGAACAGAAAATATTGAACTGAATTAAAAAAAAAATTCTTTTTGCAAAACCTTTCTCGTTCTACAATAGGAATGACTTTAATAAACAAAAATAGTTAAAAAGTTTAAATTTATCCATTGTTTAAAACAGTAGTTTTTTATTCTTTGACTGAAAATTTTTATTTAATTAAACCCTGTCTTTGGAGTTTTAAATTTATTATTTTAAGGATATATCATATTTTTAGCTTAATAATTCAATTATTCTATTAAAAATTTCATTAGTTTGTTGAAAATTTAAGTAATTTGTAGAAAAAATTATTTATGAGAAACATGCGAAGAAATGTAATTTCTATGAAATCAGAGAAGGTTTGAAATAATTTTGGGGTTTTTGAAAAAATTGACTTTGTTTATTTATGGATTTAAACTTTCATGGGGATCTGCATGAAAATTCAACAATCAGTTCCTTAAGAATCTGTGGACTGATTTATTAAAAATTTATGACTCTAGATCAAAAATTCTCTCCGTGGTGGAAACAAATTTAGTTGGCTTCACGATTAAAAATTAATTTTTCCAACTGAAGATTGAATTATTTTATTTTTGGTACAAAATTAATTCTTTCAGTCGAAAATTAATTAATTTTTTTCAAATTCAAGCGTTTTTTATTTGAAACAAAAATATTTTGGTTGAAATATGAGCTAATACATTTTTTCTTAAGAATTGATATTTTGTTATTAAAAATCATTCGGGCCAAAAATTCAAGTTAAGGATTCTTGAATTTTGATCAAAAATTCGTCATTTTTGGTAGTAAACTAATCTTTTTGTGTAAAAATTTATGTTTTTGGTTAAAAATGATAAGTTTTGGATAAGAATTCTTAAATTTTATTAATAATTGGTCTTTTTATAGTAAATTTATTTATTGATTAAAAAAATTCTTTTGTTTTAATTTAAAATTCCAATTTTTGTTTCAGAAAACTTGCATTTTGTAAAAAATTCTTTAGTTTTAGTAGAAAATTAATAATAAATAATAAATATTTTTTTCTAAATTTATGTTTTTAGTTAAAAATTTAGCTTTTTATTTTAGAATTCTCCAATTTTGTTAGAAATTCCGCCATTTTGGTACAAAATAAATAATTTTAGTTGAAAAATTAATATTTTTAGTTAAAAATGCAATACTTAGGTTGCGAATAATGTTTTAGTTGAAAATATTACTTTTTGTTTGAAATTTCTTAAATTTTCTTAAAAATTCGCCTTTTTCATGTAGTAAATTACTCTTTATTTTTTAAAATTTATTTTGTTTAGTTCAAACTAAAAATTTGCTTTATGTTTAAGAACTCCTGAATTTTATTCGAAACTTGTATTTTTTGTAGTAAATTAATCTTTTTGTTAGAGAAATGATTTTATAGTTGTAATTGAATTTTTTTGTTCAAGATTCTTGGATTTTGTAAAAAAACTTTCTTTTTTTTGGTAGAAATTTAATCTTTTTGCTTACAATTTTATGTTATTAGCTCAAAGTTAAACTTCTTGATTGAGAATTCTTAAATTTAGTTGGCTTGACAATTAAAAATTAATTTTTTTGAACTAAAGATTTAATTTTTTTTAACATTATTCATTTCTTCTGTTAAAAATTAATTTTTCATTTGTGAAATTTAAGTCTTTTTTATGACAAATAAGAATCTTTTTATAAGAAAATTCAACAACGTTGTTTAAAGTTATCTGATTGGTTTGAAGTTCATTCTTTTCCTTGATGATTTATAATTTTAGCGATTTAAAATGTAACTATTTTATTTTCTATTGGAAATCGACCTTTGTAGATAAAAATCAAATACCATATTGGATCAATTGAAATAAATTATTTGTTCTGTCAGTCAAATTAACTGAATGGAAAAGTCAGTCTTGACAGATTCGTCAGTCACTAAATCTGTTTAATCGGAATCAGTAAGAATGAACTTTAGTCTACTATTGCCAGACTCACACCTTACCGACAATTTTTTATTTTCTAACTTATTTTCACACAATGTGCCACAATTAATTAATCATGAAAAACGCGACAAAATTTTTACAAAAAAAACAAACTTTTTTTCTAATTATAAAAATTTAGGATCAAAACCAACTTTTTAGTGCTTTTTATTTATTATACTAAATTTTCAACTCGCAGTGGCACTTCGTGCGAAAAGAAGTTGCGAAATAAAAAGTTTTGGTAAGGTAGGAATCTGTTCATGTGACCAACCTATGTTACCATACCTATATTACCGACCTCACTTAATCAGTTCACTGAATTTTTTAGCCTAAGAACTTTTTTTGTAATAAAAATATAGAGTTGAAACGTTGGAAAATGAGAAATGCAAGAGCCAAAAGAAAACTACGTTAAAGAAAAAAATTTAATAATAAAAAATGTAAAAGAAAAAACTCAAAAAAAAATCTTATACGGCACACAATACAGGACTCACCAAGTAGGACGAACCAGCTGTTATAGCCTCGTCTAGTAGCCGCCAGGGTTCGGATTTTCGATCCGGATGAGATTTAGTTCAAATATTTTTATTTACATATTTTATTATGAAATGTTGTTTTTTAATGTAGTTTTCTGTCGGCCTTTGCATTTCTTAAAGTTTAAAAACGATATTGTAGGTATAAAAAAGTTCGAACGTTTAAAAAATGTCGAGGTTCACAAAAAAGATGTGAAAAAGGCTCCCAGTTTTAATTAAGTTGTATATAATTTTCTGTGAAGTTCCTATCCAAATGAAGTACCTAAACATAATTTATTGTATTCCAATACATTTTCCAAAGTTTTAGCTCGATATTTATTTTCAAAAAAAAGTTCTCAGGAAAAAAAAAATTAGTAACTGATAAAGTAAGGTCGGCAATATAGGTATTTGGCTGTGTTATATGCCATTAAGGCCCTGTGAGGAGTGGGTCGCAAGACCAGATTCCTACCTTACCGACACTTCTTTTTATTTCCTAACTCATTTTTACACAAAGCGCCACATCAATTTGAAAACTTGGTACAATAAATAAACGCACTAAAAAATGGGTCTGGTCCTAAATTTTTATAATGATAAAAAAAGTAAAAAAAAAAGTTTTTACAAAAAACAATTTTTTTTATAATTATAAAAATTTAGGACCCGACCCATCTTTTTCAATGTTTCTTATTTCTCATGCCAAATTTTCATTTCGCTGTGGAATTTCGTGTGAAAGTAAGTGTAAATATAAAAAAAATGTCGGTAAGGTAGGAATCTGGGAACGTGACCAACACGTGACATGGCGTTACCCAACATACACGTTCTGTAACCATTCCAGATCAAAAAAGAAACTGTGTTCTATAACAGTTGTTACAAGATGGTGGCAGAACTGTTCTATAACAAAAAGGTAACAGCGTTCTAGAACAACACACAGTGGTCTGGAATAGGTATATTCTAATAGGTATATATAAAAGTATGATTTATTTTTTTTACATGCAAAAAGGACGGTTTTGCACTGAAATTATCCGACAATAAACTAACAGTGATTCCAAAATTGGATATGGAACAATAAATAGTAATTTGCGTCATTGTTAATGACAATTTCTATAGCAAACTATCCATAGCAATAACGCAGTACTTGCGTTTTTAGAAGTCACCTATCTTTCATTTGTTTTATGCAACTTCCTGAAAAATAAATGAGGAACAAGTGAAAATAAGGTGCCATAACGCTGTACTTGCGTATTCAGAAGTCCTTTTTGCATGTAAAAAAAATAAATCATAGCTTGGTTAAAAAAATTGTTTATAACAATCATATAAATTATTCTTTATTTAATTTCGTTGGTTACTCACCGCAATAAATGTCACTCTAATAATTATTTAAGAAAAAACCATTTTTTTCTACGAGGAAACGGCCGATTAGGAGACTTGTTTAACTAAATTGTTATAAACAATCTATATTGTTTATGTTTGATAAAGCTTAAAGTATATAAATGGCTTTAAAGACAATTGTGAATCACTTTCGTTCAGAAAAATCAATTCAGCTATCAAAAAAACTCGTTTATAAAGAATTTGTTTATAGAAATATTTATAAAAACAATAGTTGTTAACTCATGCTAATTTTTTTGTTACAAATTATGAGTCTAATGACAAATATTAGCAACTAGCGTGAATTAGTCAATTTTGTCACTATATTTGTTTATATATTGTTGCTCTGTGAAAAAAATTTAAAAAAAGCAAACCACATTTCTCTCAAAAATTAATTTCTGAGCATTTCTAAAAAAAAACTTTCAAATCGGTTAAGAAATACGACCTGCGGGCGATTATAAACATTAAATTCCTATTCCAGACCACTGTGCACCGTGACAAAATTGCGACCGAACTGTTCTAGAACATACAGGTAACAATGTTCTAGAACACAATGACAAAATTGTGACATAACTGTTCTCGAACTATGTGACAGCACTGTTCTGTAACAGTTGCTATTGAATTGTTCTAGAACAAACAGATCACAGACGCTCGATAATATTTGTTTGAAGTTTATTTTAGAACTGTGCCGTAACAGTGTTATATCGAAGTTCTAGAACCCTGTAACAAGTATGTTCTAGAACAAATTAGGGTTATCTCTGGAATAACCCGGGACATAAATGAGGTCAAATCGAATATCCCGGGATATCCTATTGCTGTGAGAGATACATAGGATTGTTCCATATTTAATAAATAAAAGTTCTAGAACTGTTATAGAATTGTTATAGAACTGTTATAGAATTGTCCTAGAATTTTTACAATGCAGTGTACCAAAGATCTAGAATTGTTACAGACCAGTTATCACATCGTTCTAAATCTGTTAAAGATTTTTCAAACAACATTTGTAATTCAGTTCTAGAATTGTTCTAGAAATGTTACAGATCGGTTGTCACAGCGTTCTAGAACTGTTACAGAATTGTTCTAGCGTATGGGGGATGAAATAGTTACTCGCATGTTCGTAACCTGTTACTAACCTGTTCTAGAACACGTTCTTTTTTGTTCTAGAACAATTACAGATCTGTTCTGTAAACATGTTTGCTGGGTAAGGATAAAAAATTCATTAATTCCTATTTCCTCTTCCAGATATAAGTTTGCAGGGCAAAACGCTTCCTTCCAATCGAGGTCGACGCCGCCTAACATCTCCGCAGTCTCCACCGCCGGCTCCGTTGCAAAAACGTAGCCGTACCGGAAGTCCGCCCAGACCTCCTTCTCCGCCTACACGGACATATGACAACGACCTAGCTCAAGGATCTCTCATAATAAGAGAGTTCAAAATTCCCAAAGAATTTTTCTATAAAACTAAAGAGAATACTTTTGGATCATTTCTAGACTCGAAGGTGGAGGCAGTGGTTAATTATGAAAGAAAAATTGTTGCAGTTTTCCGGCATGAGTTGGACCACGAGCTTTTCGGACTGTATTATCTTCGACAGAATAAACGGGTTAAACTAACACCGAGCTGCGTACATTTTAAAAGAGTCGGCCATTTCGATTACTTGGATCCAGCTGGTAATACTGCATATCGTGAATTTCATCTGTACGAAAAACCCCAAGCTATAATGATCGCATCTCTTGAAGAGTGTAAGTAATAGCCAGTCGACGACATAAACCTTTTTCAACCACCAATAAATATAATACATTAAATATATTATATCATATTATGTATTATATTATAATATATCATATATACCAACCACTTTCTCAGTAGTGCCGCTCTAAATTGTGCCGATTTTAATAGTGCCGATCTCAATATTGCCGTCAATCCTAATCTGAGCTCGGGAATGAGCTTTTCCTTACTCGATTGAAATTTGGATCCGACTCTCCCAATAATGTCGCGTGAAGATTAGGGATCTTTCATAAAATACGTTACTACTTCTGGTGCGGGGGGGGGGCGTGTCTCACAATACCTATAATTGGTAGAAAATTAATCTTTTTGTTCGAAAATTTATGTTTTTATTTGCAAACTTAACTGTTTGGTAAAAATTCTTGAATTTGACTAAAAATTCATCTTTTTTGATACCAAACTAATCTTTTTGTTTAAAATTTTTTTTTAATTGAAACTTTAACTTTATGGTAGAGAATTCTTGAGTTTGATTAAAAATTTGTCTTCTTTGGTGGTAAATTAATCCATTTGATTAAAACTTCTTTTTTATTTAAAAACTCAACTTTTTTGGCACAGAATTGTAAAATTTTGTTAAAAAATCGTTGTTTTTGGTAGTAAAATAATCTTTTTTTTTAAATTGAGTTTTTTAGTTGAAAATTATACTTTTTCAATGAGAATTCTCGAATGGTATTAAAAATTCATCTTTTTTATTGTAAATTACATTTTTTGATTAAAAATACTTGTTTTTTCAGTTGAAAATTCAGATTTTTATTACAAAACTCGTGATTTATTTTAATTTTTCCTTTTTGGTGAAAATTAATCTTTTTGGTGCAAAATTAATATTTTTTATGTAAAAATTCAATATTTTGATTGAGGAATCTTGAATTTTGTTAAATATTCCTTTTTTTAGTAGAAAATTAATGTTTTTGTTTAAAACTTAATGTTTTCAGTTCAAAATTTAACTTTTTGTTGAACTTCTTCATTTAAAAAAATCCTGTGCTTGAATTCATGACTTTGTTTTTTTTAACTGTTGCATTATTCTAAAGATTCTAATCAACTGTAAAATCTTAAATCTTAGATATAATGATGATTTTGGATGTAAATAAGTCTTTTTCAATTCTAACTTCCGTTCTTTATGGAGATGATTTTTGAAATTAATTATGTTTTTTCCTATTATAATTATCGCCGTATACTTAACATCAGGAACACTTTAATATATATAAAAACGCTAGGACTTACATGTGCAAAGAACTTGAATGCTACCAGATTTGTACAACAGCAGGGGAGAAGCCAGTCTACAGGGGCATTTTTAAATTTCGCGCCTTTATAGCTGCTTTCAGATAGGTCAATCGGTCAACTCCGTGCATATTCGGGTCAAGTTTATCTTAGATTTCATGTTTGCACTCTTACCTTCAAATGGATACAAGTGTCAACAAAATATAGTTAATGTTAAGTAGTAAATACAAGTAATAAAATTTTTCAATTAATAATAAAGTAAGACATGTGGACTAAGAAGGAAACGTAATTTTTTCCCTGCGCCAAAAAATTTATGGAAGCTGCTGAGTATTTAAAATGTGCCTTTTTTAGGCCTAACCTATATAATATCGAGATTTGTATCAATTAAAAATTTTAAACGCAACTCTAATACATATGATAAACTTGATCCGAAGATGCACAAAGTTAACCCAATTGCCGATCCGAATGCAACTTTAAAGGCGCGAAATTTAAAAATTCCCCTGTAGGAAGGTTTCTCTCTGACTGTTCTGCAAGTCGGGAAGCATTCAAGTTCTCTGTACATGTAAGCCCAGTGTACCGAAAATCCCTCTATATCATACATTCCTATTAATATTCCAGATCGAAAACTGAGCCAAGGTATTTCTTGCACCCACACTCCTGAATCGACCAGTTGGTTCCTCGACTTACCTCCACAAACGCACATAATAAAAGGTGTCGAATTTCCTGCAGGCTTTTTTTTCAAAATTAAACGACAGGATCGAAGGCGATCACTAGTAGGTCACATTTGTGACGCAGTGGTAGATCCGTCTGGGAAGATTGTTGCAGTTTTTCTGGGTCCGTCTGAACACGTGCTTTTTGCAATATATCCTGATGAAAAGACACAGCCAGGGCAGCGAATAAAAATAACTAGCTTGCATAATTATCATTTTGAAAAAATGACTTCCGCAGAAATAAAATCTGCATTATATCCGGAATTTATGCAATTTAGAAAACCTGAAGCAATTTACAAGCATACTCTTGAAGAGTGTCGCTTTAGTGCCAGCCCAGTAGGAAGTCCAGCATTAAGTCCGGCGAGAAGTTCAGGACGTAAATAGAATTCTGAGCCAACTATATTACTTCGAGAACAGCAACAAGAATGAGCATATTATCGAAAATATAACCAAGAAATGAATTTTCTGAGAATTTATGAGACTATCATAATTTATTGTAATTAATAGAAAACTGAATTTTTGCGGTAATTTTTCGGTTCAACTCTTTTTTTAAAAGCTTATCATTTTTATTTGAAAGCTTACATGCATTAGCAGAAATTAAATCCTTTTTTGGATCATAATGCGACTGTTTGGTTAGAAATTAGGCTATCATACTATTTTCTTGAAAACTTAACTGTATCGTAGAAAATGTACTTTTTGTTTAAAATTTATATTTTGGAGTTGAAAAATGAAATAAAATATTTTCTGGATGAAAGTTACAGTCATAAAAAAATGGTTGTTTATTAGAAATTCATCAGCTTTGTTACAAAATTGATGTTTTTCAGAATAAAATGTAAATATTTCGTAGAGAATTTAAGTATTCTGTTAAAAATTCATCTTTTTTGGTTGAAAATATTCGTCCTTTTGTAAAATTTTTTTTACTGAAGTTTTATGTGTGGTTAAAAGTTTAACTGTTTAGTGAAAAATACCTCTTTTTTTGTTTGGTTAGATTTCATTTTATAACAAAAAATAGAACTTCTCCATTTTTTTAAATTGATATTTTTTAGTTAAAAACTCGCGTTTTTTTTTGTAAAAAAATTATTAGTCATATTTTTTGTTTGAAAATTGAATTTTTGTCAAGAAAATTTGTCTTCTGGTTTGAAGGTTCCATAATTTAGATAAACTTTTATTTATTTTTCGACTGAAAAATCTTTATTCGTTGGAAATTTGTCTTTTCGGTTTAAAAATTCTTTTTTTGTTGTTGTATAAATTTCATTCTTTTTTCATTAAAATAACAAATATGACACGTTTTCGTTGGAAATTTGTCTTTCTAGGTTAAATATTCAACGATTATTTTAAAAATTCGGTTATTTTGTTGAAAATTGCAGTAATTTGTTGATAAGCCATTTCTTAAAGTTAGAGTCTGAGTTAGAAAATAATTTATATTTAACCGCTGATATAATCTGAACAATAAAAATCTAGTTAAAAATTGTAAATTCCTGAATTTGCTTAAATTCTTTTGAATTCTCCTAAATTCTTTCATATTCTCGGCTACATAACCTGAAATTCAATTCTCGCGAATTTAAGAACTACAGACGTAAACAATTCATATCGAAAAATAAAGAAAAAAATGGCAAATTTTCTTTATATTATATAATATTAAATTGGATGCTATTACTGGCTTTTTATTTTTTTTTAAATTATAATAAATATTCTGAAAACAATACTTTCTTAAATTATTTAAATTTATTTTCCTGCACTTTGAAAGTTTTCAAAAATTTTCCCGATTTTTTAGTGGGAAAAAATCCACATATTCTTTGGGGAGAAACATTTTCCCCAAGATTTGTGGAAATTCTCCTAAAAGTTCTTATAATTCACTAAAAAATTAGGGAAAATTTAATGATAAAATTGCATTAACCAATGTTTCGGCAAAAGCGATTTTTAACTTTAAGTGTACTGAGATATAATTTTTCAATTTTTATAAAGCTATTTAATGAAATCATAAGAACTTACGGTAAATATTATTCCTGCCTTCAATAATAAAAATAATTAAGTTTTGTCTCATTCAATTGCTGTTATTATTAAGCCCTTAGGGTGCAGACATCTTTTGGATTCTTGTACTAAGGCTGAAGGAGCTTTAACAAAAGAGAATTCACAATCACCAACTTACAGTTGTCAATTTTTTGACCCTTAGTTTTAAAAGGCTTGTGTATAAATGTGGCGGAAATTTAAAGACAGAGCGCTGAGCGCGAGGTAAATACATTATCGAGCGCGAAGCGCGAAAACAAACTATAGCGCGGCCTGGGCGCTCTTAAACTTACGAGGAAAGCCTTGTTTTTGTAATTTTTTTTAACCTTGTTTCTTACGATTCAAAGAAAATCTACTTTTGCTTTGAAGAGATTATTTATAACAAATTTGTAGATCCTTTTTGGGTGAACAAAATTTGTGTATTAATTTTTTTCATACCTTGTGTCGTATTCCAAAAATTAAATTTTTCAATTCCTAATGTTATTTTTTACGACTAAACAAAAGTTGAAATAAAAACGCTGCAAAAATTGCAAACTACAATTATCTAACAGCAGATAATTGTTATTACGATACGGCAAAAAAATATCTGTCGTCGAATAATTGTTGTTTTCAATTGTTTGCAGCGTTTTTATTCAATTTCAGATAAATAATATCTCCGAAATTTCCTGTGTATTGATTGTCTGAGCTACCTTGCTATAAAAATCGAAAATCCTTTCTTCACAAATTTTTGTCTTTCTTGCATTGTCGTGATAAAAATAGGAATTTCTCCAGAGAATTTTTTATTTGCAAAACAAACTCCTATAAGTCTTCTTTCAGAATTTTCATGTAGAACGTATATTTTGACCTGATATTAGATTTTTTTATTTGTGCATACCAATTTCAATGAACAAGTTGAAAACGACGTGTTTTGCGTTCTTTTATTCAACTATTTTTTTATTTTCCAATAACTGCATCACTCTAAATTAATGACTTGCGAAATTCTTTATCTTGGAATTTTTTATAAATTTATTTAGGGAACCCTAAAAATAAATCTATTTTTACCATTGTAAACAATGAATTGTTTTACACAATTAATGAGTAATTTTTACTAACTGATTTGGTTAAATTTTCTCTAATTACATTAGAAGAATTTCAATAATTTAGATTTGAAGAGAATATACTTTGCAACTTTTGAAGGTTCTCCTATTACAGTGTCAAGATTTTGTGTGAAATAACGAAAGATACATTTCATTTGTATTTATTATTTTAATATTTTCACTGACTTAATAATTTTAACAATTAAAATATTTTCAAAGTCTATTTTGAATATTATTTTTTACAATTTTACTTGTTTAGTGTAAAAAATATAATTCTCCACATTAAAAGGTGCTTCACATAAATCTATTTCAAAATATCTGTTTTAAATTTTTGCTTGAAATATAATTTCGTTACTATTTAATGCAGTAATTTTTCTTCAAGTAACAAAATTAAGTTTTTAGAATTATTCCATTTGCAAAGTTTAATTTTAAGTTAATTCATTATCACCGCAGTGACCTACAACATAGCAATAAGTTAGCTGTTTTTTTACTGAAATGAACATCCGTTATATACTTTAGTGAAAAATCAATGAAAATTAAATTATTTATTTTAATTATTTTGGGACTGATAAAGCTTCAGGAAATTATGATTAAAATTATCATAAAGAAAAAATAAATAAATGCGCTAATTTTTTCCATTTAAAAACAAATCCAATTTTCGACCAAAAAAGAGGCCTTTGAAAGAAAACAGCTTCGAAAATAACTTGAAAGTTTAGGTTATTTGAAATAACTTACCATAAATCGTTCTAATTCGCCTACAATACTGTCATTAATTTAGGAGCGGATATATTAGTAAGAACAATTTTTTTTCGTATTTTCTGTTGTTATTTTTAAATGTTTTACGAAAATTTGCTAACTTCACCTTGACGCAGTCTTCAACAAATTTCAACTTCTTTCTTTTGTGTTGTTTTAAATCTGATCCCGTGCGAAAGTAACCCCATTTAGCCCTATTACAAGTCGGGAACTAATCGGGGGCTAGTTGGGCTTTTTGTTGTCAAAATTTCAGTCGGGGCCTGGCCGGTGGCTGGTCAAGGTCTATTCGGGCCTTTTTGTTCACTAATTTCCGTGCGGGTCATCTTCAGGATCTGGCCAGGAGCTAGTGGGGCTCTGGTCGGGTTATTCTTATGTTTGTGTTTTCGGCGAGGTTTTATTAAATGAGGTTATATCTGAAAAAGCGTAATGATTTTCTAATTCTAAAACACTAAGAATATATTTAACAATATTTTTACACCGTTTTTTGGAGAAAAGATTTATTAATGTTAAATTCAACTCAAATATACCTAATAAATAATTATCAGGTTAATAATGTTGTACGGAAATCAACTTTTTATAAAAACAATGATCAAAATCTTTAAAAGACGTAATCTTATTTTTTTGTATTATTTTTTAGAAAATTTCGAATTTCTAGGCACATTTATAAATACCTTTGTATGGAATTTAAAAAAATCCATATTGGAAAAAAATATATATAGATGTAGGTGAAAAGTTTGCCGAACGTCCTAAGACTCTAGATTTCTGCAGATTCTTATTTTTAAATTGTTCTGAAATATTTTCCATACCAGAAGTCCTTGAATTATTCCGTTTAGAAATAAGTTTACACTGTTTTGTAAAAAAAATCATCTTTTTGGCTTTGAAATTCAACAATTTAAAAAAAATCCTTATTGACTGAAAAGTCACCTCTTGTGTAAAATTAATATCTTTTTGGATGATTTCAAAAGTTTTTAATTAAAAATTAAAACTTTTCTTGTTGAAGGTTTATCATTTTAGTTGAAAATGTAATTATTTTGTTGGAAATTTGTTATTCTCTTTTTTTCAGTTGAAAATTCAATTATTTTGATAGTAAGTTAATTTCTCACATTTTCAATTGGCAAACTAAAATTTTTATCTCTAAATAGCAATGCAAAAATATTAATCTGGAATAAATTAAAATAAAAACAATGTAACTTTTATTTTAAAAAACTTTTAGTTAGAAAATTAATTCAATCGTTCAATTTTTAATGTTTGTGTTTTATACGTATGAATTATTGAGCGTTTAAATGAAATATTTCTGAATTAAAAATTTGTCAAGCTTCAATTTTAAAAGTTTGAAATTCAAAAGATTTGCACCTCAAAAAAATCATTTTGAGATTTAAAATTTTGAATTTTCTAATTTCATCCTGAATTTTGAATTGGAACAGGAAATTTTTCAAAGCAATTGTATGTATTTCTGAATTGGATCAGAGATTTTTTGAAAAAAAAATATAATTCAGATCTGGGATAGGCCATTACAAGCAACTATTAAAAACTATACAAATTTGAACAGAGTGGTTCAAAATAGAAAGCCTTGAATTTTAAAAATTGTAATGAGCTAAATTTTAAGTTTGAACGCTACAATTTTAATTTAGAATAATATTCAAAATTAATTTAAAACTTGAAATTATTTGATATAATTTGAAACACGATGTCGATTTTTACAGATTAAAAAAAAAGCTTTTGATAATTGTGAAATATTTAAAAAGAATAACAAGAATTGTTATCATTGCTAAGAAAATTAAAAATTATTTTTTAGTTTGAAAAATTAATTTTAAGTGAGTATTTGAAGAGATTTTAAAAATTAAAAAAAAAAAGGAATCAGGAAGAGTTTAATACAATTTTTTTATTTTGCAGTTATTTTAATTCTAGGGAAAAAATCGAATTAACACAATAAATAAATTTTCAACCCAAAAGTTTACTTTTCAACAAAATAAATTAATTTTCTATCAAATAATTGGTGTTTCAACTAATAAAATGTAGAGGATAAAGTTTCAACCAATAATAGAATACAACCAATATATACGATTAATTTTTAATCAATCATATAATAGTTACATTTCCAGATTAAGGTAAATAATTTTTAACAGAAAAAATTAATTTTAAACAAAGTTGTTAGATTTTCAACCAATCAGATGAATTTTCGACGAAGAAAATTGATGATCTACAAAAAAAGGCTAGTCAGGTCACCTGACTAGCCCCCGACTAATCTACCGTGACGCTACTGGTCGGGGGCTAGTCAGATGACCCGACTTGCCCCCGACTTTAAGTGGGGTCGAATGGTCGGGAACCGACTAGTACCCCATTTGAATTTCTACACGGGATGTCTTGATTTATAGCTCAAATTCACTTATACTTTTATATTCGTGTGAGTTTTTTGTTTTTCGGGTCATGCTGGGAACCCGAATACCTTAATAATGGTAATTATTTTGTTAAATAATTCGACGAAAGTATGTCCAACAGTAGGATTTGCACTAACTACGTACAGTAAATTCGATGCGCATGAAAATAGTATACTCTGAATACTGCTATGGCTTACCTGAAACATAAAAGAAAAATTTGCGTTAGACCAACAGCGTTTTTTAATTATTTGAAATCGCAGACACATGTCTGCCGAAGCTTAGTACACAAAAAAAAGAGAGAAAATGTGTCTGATTTTGCTTATGAAAATACTTTGAAGTTAGAAATCGGGACCCAGAAACCTATTAAAATACTTTCTACACAGCCAAAAAAGTTTGGAATAATACAACACTTCCGCAAGGCTTCTACAATATAAGCATAAGGTACAATTGCAAAAATGATATTGGAATTAAAAAATTGCAGTACATGTATTGTAAATGTTATAAATCGTGAAGTCATCGTCCAGCTTCCCAATGCATGTATTAAAGCGTTTGTAAGAGGAAAATTGTGCACAAGGAATTAGCGCAATTAATGGAATTAAAATAATTTCTTAAATTCAAAAAATTCATGAAATTAATGAAATTCTCAGGATTTATGAAATTCAGGGAATTCATGAAATTTATGGAATTAAAGAAATTTACGAACTCTATGAAATTCACGGAATTTATGAAATTCACGGAATCTATGAAATTCACAGAAGTTTCCGAATTCGCGGAATTCATAGAATTTAAGAAACTCACGAAATTCGCAGAATTCATTGAATTCACTTGATTTGCGAAATTCCGGGAATTCTTAAAATTTATGGAAATAACGAAATTAATCGAATTCACCGAATTCACGAAATACGTCTAATTTATGGAATTCACGTTATTGAATGTAATCAGGGAATTTCCAAAATTCTTGTAACACCCGGAATCCAAAGAATGAATGCAATTCGCGGAATTTACGGAATTCAAGGAATTAATGAAATTAGAAGAATTCACGGAAATGGAGAAATTTGCGAAATTGATGGAATTTGCGGAATTCACGAAATTCGCGGAATTCATGCAATTCCCGGATTTCAAGGAATTTAACGAATTCGCGGAGTTCATGGAATTCGCGCGGAATTAATAAAATTGAAGGAATTCATTGAGTGGAAGGAATTCACGAAATTTACGGAATTCGAGGAATTCGTGAAAGTCTATGAACTCCATAAATTCCGTGAATTCCGTGATTTTTATAAATTCAGTTAACTCATTGAATTTCATAAATTGCTTAAATTTCGCAAAATCTATGGATTCTACGACTTCATTGAATTTCACAAATTAGCAAAATTCCGCGAATTGCTTCAATTCCGTGAATTCCATCAATTGCGTGAAATCCGTGAATTTCATTAATTCTGTGAATTCCATGAATTCTATGAATTCTTTTTATTTCGTAAATTCCTTAAATTGCCTGAATTTCCTGCATTCATGGATTTTCTTGAATTCCCCGAATTCTGTACATTGCGTGCGATCCGTAAATTCCTTAATTTTCTTGAATTCATTGAATTTTGAATATTCCGTAAATTAATTGAATTTTTTGAATTCACAGAATGCCATGAATTCTGTGAATTTCATGAATTCTTTGGATCTCGTGAATTCGTTGTATTCCGTGCATAACGTGAATTCCGTAAGTTCCGTCAAAGAATAAATAATTCCGGTGAAATAATGAAATTCCGCTAATTTCATGAAAACCTTGAATTCCGGGCATTATATGAATTCTGTAAATTCCTTGAGTATAGTAAATTCGGTAAATTCCACGAATTCCTTATAGTTATAGAAGGTTTTGGCTTTTTCAGAAATTTTTTTTATACCATGAATAAGTGTCCTGAGAAATGATTTACGTTTTTTAATTTTCGCTTCAAAAGGTGTCGAGATATCTAGCCGCAAGTACGATACAGAAATGTTACTTGCTACTGCACTTGTATTATAAAAGACCAATAATCAAATAAATGTTGAGAATTGTGTAATTTTGGCTATATTCAATAAAATTCTTTCGCAATAATAAAGAAACTTCTGTCAATCATCTACAACTTACGATTTTGAATCACAAAAGATTTACTTTAAAACCTCTTATCAAAATTTTGGAAAATAAAGCAAGTTAAAAAAAAAGGAATTATTGCGTACGTAGTGCGCATATTATACTAGATAAAGTAAAATTTTAATTATAAAGAGAAACCATTTCACAAGTTCAGATAATTTTTTCTAGCATTTTTAGTCAAAAAATAATAATTTTTAATCAAGGAAAAAACAAATTTTCAAAAAAAAAAGAAAAAAACAGCTAATTCTTAACCAATGAGATAAATTTTCAATTAAAATGATGAACCTTCATCTAAACAAATTAATTTTTACAAAATGGTTCAACTTTTAACTTAGTGAGACAATTTTTATTTCAATAAACCTGAAATGATAACAAAAATTGTAGTAGTTGATATTTGAATCAAAAAATATTTTAAGTTTTAATCAAAAATAGTTTATTTTAACAAAAAAAAGAGGACTTCTAAACAAGTGCTGAACTTAAAACAGTAACTGATATTTTTTCAAGAGAGAGAAAACATTGTAAAGAACCGGTGAAATTATAACAAAACAAATTCAGCTTTAACGAGGTACTTGAATTTTCAAGTAGAAACGATAAATTTTAAACCAGGAAAAAATAGTTAAGCTGTTAATTTAAAAATTACTTTAAAGAAAAAACACGAATTTTCAACCAAATATTTAAATAGAGTAATATGAAGCTACTTTAAAAAGATAAAAAATTATTTTGAATCAAATTATATACCGCAATTGAAAAAACCTAAAAATGCTTAATTCAAATTTTTTTGTTGACATTTCCAAATTTTTCTAGGAAGGGTAGATACCCTAAATTTACATCTTTCCTCAAAGCGTAAAAGATAAAAAGTCTAAATGTATCATATTTAATTTAGTAAAGAATATCTTTAAAATTAAGGAAATTAGTTTAGGTTGTTAAAGCTTTGCTCAGTTTTAATATGATGAACTACAAACTTTTGTAAAATTCAAACGTCGCGTAAATTCAAAGTTTTATTTCAATTTCTTCAGACAATATTTTTAAAAATTGACAGCTTTGATTTGATAAATATTTCTTTTTTCGCATTTTAAAATTTCCTTTTAAGAAAAAAATAATAAGCCTATGTGCTTGAAATAAATTAATTGAAAAATTATTTTTTAAATTTGGGCGTGAAATGGCGTTTTGTTACAATTTAATATGATATTTGTTCTTTCGAAAAATTAAAATAGGTTTTTAGAATCCTTAGTTGCGAAATACAATTTTTAATTATATTATAATTTCCGGAAATTTTCGGTCATTCATCGTAATTTTACAGGTACATGCTTTAATTTGCCGTAAATTACCCAAGATTAAATTTTAAATAATTTTATAAATTCCCGGAAATTTATAACATTATTTAGGAATCAATGGTTATATTATAGGTAAATTAGGTTAACTTAAGATAAATTACCCAAAATTTAATCGGAAAATGTCCATAAATTTCCAGAAATTTATGATATTTGTTGGTGATCAATGGTAATTTTAAAGGTAATTTATGGTAATTTGAAATAAATTACCCAAAATTCAATTTGAAAATTCCATAAATTTCCGAAAATTTATGAAATTTGTTAGGGATCTATGGTAATATTGTAGGTAATTCATAGTATTTTAAGATAAATTACCCAAAATTAAATTTTAGAAAGTCTATAAATTTCCGGATATTTATGGAAATTTATAGTCACTTATGGTAATTTTACAGGTAAAGAAGGTAAATTACCATACATTACAAAACATTGGATGATAAAAAATTTCATTTTAAAAATGTCTATAAATTTACTCATATCGAATTTACTCATATTATGTTACTCATATTTTGTCCCTGATTTTTCTTCGACAAGTTTTCTATTTTTCTTGATCAGTATTATTCAAATATGTACCATCATTTTAACCTTGTAATAAAACAGTATTTAGAATCAATGTAAAATTTTTGAATTTATTAATTTTTTCAAAATAGATTATTAAATTCATTAATTAAAACAAATTGCACCCTAATGGATGAATTTTTAATAAAATATTTTAATACTCTACCAAGTAAGTGCATTTTTACCCAAGAAAAATGGAACGTCTCTGAGAACAGATGAATTTTTAATTTTTAAACAATTTTTTTAAAATATAATTTTCATCCAGAAAGGATTTTAGTTCTTTTTTCAGCACCAAGATATTAAATTAAATGAAAAGTAAACTTTCCACGAAACAATTAAATTTTAAACAAAATTGTTGAATTTTCGAAAAAAAGTTGCATTTTTATCCAAGAAAGATGAAATTTGTACAAAAAATGTGAATTTTTAATAAAAATCAAAAAAGGAATTTCAAGTTGGAGTTTCATTTATAAAATATTTGGTTCATTTTTCAAAACCTGAAAATAAATTTTTAACAAAAAGTAAATTTTCTACGAAAATTTACGCTGGAGACGTCTCACTGACGTGCCGCCTGTGCACGAACCTAAAGAGCCAACCAATCACATACAACCTGTCGTGCTACTTCAACCTGACTATTGCCGCACACCAGTACGTCGCAATCTATAGCACCTCGCAACGTCTTTGAGTAAGTACCGCCACGGACCGCAGCAGGACGTCAGGTTCCATACGATTGGTTTGCTTTACATGGTTCGTGCACGGACGGCACGTCCGTGAGACGTCTCCAGCTCACTGAAACGGATTTACTGGGGCCATCCTGAAGGGGTTCGCAAAAGAAAGTAGGTGTGCAGTATGCTGAAAACGGCTCAAGCAAGAACCGTCCATGCACACACACACAGAGCGCCAATCAATCGCGTGAGATCTGTTGCGCGGCTGCGGTGCGAGCTGCTTCCGTACCGTCCACCTATCGGACCGCCGCTCGAGAAGCAGAACTTTGCGACGTTACCAAGCTCGCACCGCAGCATTGAGGCAGATCGAATGCGATTGGCAGCGCTCTGCATGTTTGCACGGACGGTTCGTGCGTGAGCTGTTTCCAGCATACTACACACGAGTTTTTCCTGTGCTGACACCTTAAAGACCTAGAAGACGACAGCTTTCATTCCGTCATATGATAAATTCTTGACAAATAGCATGTAAACACTATCAGCCGAAAAATTTACATTTTTACATAATATATTCTCTGTGGTTAAAAATTGATGCAATAAAACTGCTAGCGATAAAAAGGGATACGCCCGAAACGCCATCGTTTTAGTTGGTCCCAGGGTCATATTTTTTCATGTCAAATTTTAATTTTATAATAATATATCCCGTTAGGAAATTTTATTGCACATATTTTTAGTCTCTCATACGCGTAGTAGAATTAAATATGAAAAATTATATTAGACAATTGGAACTAATTTTAAAATACAAGATTTTTCAGAAAAAAATAATAAGAAATCGAATTAAAAAAAGTTATTAAACTCATCAGAAAACTTCATTTTTAATTTTCTGTGATACTTTAAACTAGTACGTTATTTTGGGAACATTTTTTCTTATTCTTAAACCAATTTACATCACACCTATTTCTTTTCCTGCCTCGATCCACATTTGGTTATAATTGAAAAAATTTAATTATCGCTATTTGAAAGCATTAAAAAAAATGCAATAGGTGTAATTTGCTGTAATTACCATATTCAGGCTGCCATTTATTCATTTTCATTTTTATTTAACCCCTAAAGTATGAAATAATAAAAAAAATTAACCTAATATGATAGAATTACGTTAGAAAGTAAACAAAAATCAGTAAAATTTCAACAACAGAATTTGCTTCAAAACTATTGTTTCACTCACTAAGTGCACACTGGGTCTAAGATACCCAACGATTTGTTGACTTCCACTATCGCCAGGTGCTGCTAGTAGACTGACGCAGTATGCTAACCGACTTTATTCACAGTAAATGTTTTCAACTAAAGCTGGATAGCCATAATAACTAAATTTTTCCGCATTAGATACGGTTTAAAAGAGTATAAATACAAATTGAGGCATGAGACACCCATAATGCACTTTAAGGGTTAATTTAAATCTATGTTGCCAGTTGTGCACACAGAATGTTTGAATGTCCCCCATTATGAAACGGTTAAAAAAAAAGATTTTGCAACAAAATGAGTGAACTTATTACCCGAAACATCAATTTCATAACCAAAATAGAATAGCTACATTTTTATTCAAAATTAATTTTTAACAAAAAGAAAACCAAATTTTCGAACAAATCTATGAAATATTTAACCACAGAAAGGAACTTTCGAATAAGATGATGCACCAGAAAAGACAAATTTTCTAGAAAGTAAATAGATTTTTAACTAAAGAAGGTACATTTTCAACAAAAAATAAACATTGTAAGTTACGTAAATGCGTTTCTAACCAATTTCTAAATTTTCAACCAAAAAATTATTGATCAAATAAATAAAATTTTGTCGAAAATGCGAGTAAACAATTTTCAATAAAAAAAAACTAATTTTCGATTTGAAAAAACTAATTTTCAATAAAAAAAACTAATTTTTAATGAAACACAGTTGAATTTTCAACTAAAAAGGTAAGTTAGTCAAAAGCAGATTAATATTACGTCACAAAATACAAAGTTTTAATAAAGTCCAAAAGTTTTTATCAAATCGATGAATTTTTGACTAAATCAGGTCAATGTTAAGAAAACACAAAATAATTAAATTTTTTATTAAAAAATAATTTTGAATCAAAAAAACTAAATTTAGAAAAAAATTAATTGAGAAGATTTTTAATTCATATCTCCATCTTGTCTGTAAATGAGTTAAGAAATTATTTTATTCTCTGATGATAATACAGATCCCTTCGAAAAAATTAATTTCTTACCAACATAAGAATTTTTTTGAACAAAATACATAAATATGTTACCAACAAGGTAAATTATTTCAGCTGAAGATTAATTTTCGACTACAAAAGACAAAATTTCAACCAAATTTATAATTTCCTAACTAAAAACTTAAATTATTAACCAAAGAAGATAAATGTGCAACCATATGTGGAATAATTATATTTTAAGTTAAAAAAATCAATTTAAAAAAAGGTTAACAAGAAACATAAATTTAAAACGAAAAAAGAGTTTTCAGCTAAAATAATGCATCATCAATAAAAGCATGCATAGTAAATAATAAATACAGCTATAAAGTTCATATTGCAAAAGGTTTGAATAATTTCTCAAATATTACCCAAAATGTAAAATGCAGTATATAATAATCCTGCAGTAGATAAGCATTAATTTAAAAAACTACTGGATGCTAAATAATCAATTTAGCGTAATTGATATTTAGAAAAGTATACGTTAACATATATTAAACTCATTAGTTCATTTAGATTTGCACTTATCAATAAGGATCACATACTGCAGGCTTATTATTTACTCTATGGAGGTCTACCCTAGATGATGTCTCAAAGATTTCATGAAGATTTTACAAATTTTTCAAATATTTCGCAACAACTGTTTCATAGATTTGAATAGCAAGTATCCATCTCAGCTAATCTTTAGCTGCTATTTCCATTAAAGCGCCGTCTACTAATTCAACTTGCCCCCTCCACTCGCATTCACCCCACGACGCAGCGTGAGCGTTTGATGCTGTGTGGCCCTTGACCGCTTGCAATGCTCAACACAGCGTCCCCGGCTTACTCAGCAGCGTAAGGGGAAGTCGAGTGGACAGGGGAATTCATAAGGTAGACGGCGCTCAAGTGGAGACTGTCCAGCTTAATTGATCTGAAATCCGAATATAGTATTCTATTTATGAAATTCTAAAATATACCTTCCCAATTAATAATACACATAATTAATAAACCAATTAGTAAAATTTGCATCAATTAAGATATCACGAATTAAGCATTCATTCATTATAGTTTGTCCTTCTAGGTATAAGGGAGGGCCTAAGTTTTTCTTGCACTCACAATCTTCAATTGACTCGCTCTTTCAACCCCTTAACTTCCGGATCACACATAATAAAAGGCGTCGAATTTCCTGAAGGGTTTTTCTTTGCAATTGCACGACATGATCGCCGATGATCACTAGTAGGCCATACCTGTGACACAGTTGTAGATCCATTTGGAAAGGTTGTAGCAGTTTTTTTTTGGGTTATTTTGAATATCTTCTTTTTGGAATATATTATGATGAGTACAAACAGCAAGGAGAGCGGGTAGCAACATCTGACTTGCATTTTTATCATTATCAATACATATCTCCAAACGGAATAGAAGCTCAATTATACACGGAATTTATACCATTTAGCAAACCCACAGATATTTACAAAAAAACTCTTCAAGAGTGTCGCGTTGGTCACAGTCCAACAGGAAATACAGCAGGAAAGTCAGCAGAAATTTAAGCAGAAGGTGTAGGAAGAAAATAAATTATATCGAAACCACAAAGAAATACTCGCCACCATTTGAGGCAGATGTAACACTACATGCAAACTCCAAAGATACGAGGATCTCGGGAATCAAGGTTTCCAAAGATACGAGCCCGAAAGGGACTCTCATTCCTGGGACGTTTAAATTTTGGGGATAATGTGTAAGAACGCACACAGACCTATCAAGCGCACGCGCGCGTCGAGTTTAGGACAGTGCGCCTGACTCTCAAATAAGGCGTGTAGAGGGGAAAAATTGCGCTCGCTCATTTGGAATGGACACGTTCGTAACTGCGGAGTGATCCCATCTTCAGAGATCGTATCCTTGGAGTTCAAGCATATGAAGAATTTTGGGCTAACACATATTTGGTATTATGACAGTTCGTAAGAAAGAAAAAACATAGTCTAACCAGAATGAAGTGTCAAACAATAAAATTTGTGTTCTCTTTCAAAAAAGGTTCGCCTAAAAAAAATGACGAAAACATAAATTACCAAAAAAAAGTTGATTCTCAGCCAAAACAGTTAAATTTTTAACTAAAGAATATAAATTTTCGGCCAAAAGTGAAGAATTCGCTACAACCAAACTTGAGTTATAAAAATAATGTTACAGAAAAAAATGTGGCTCTTAGTTTCGAAAACACAAATTTTTTAAAGGACATTTGAATTTTCTACTGAGCAATTTTACTTTTTAATATAAAATTTTTTTATATCTGACATTAGAAAAAAATTAATTTTACGAGAGTCTGGATCAAAAAGACATACGTGAAAGTCAGATTTTAATTTATATACTCTTTAAACATTAATTTTTCTAACCTTCTCAAGGTAAAAGAATATTAATACAGATATGTAAAAAACATGATTTTTCTCCTCAGCGTATAATATAAAGAAATCAATGTTTTTTTTTAAGTTAACAAAAAATAATTACAAGATGAATATAATTAATTAAAGAAATTATTAAAAATTATTAATTCTAATTGAGTACAAACGAAAACAAGAAAAATATTTGACAAAATATAGAAACTAAATTAAAAATTTCTTTACAATCAAACAGATAATTTTTAAACGGGAGGATCAAATAAGATAATTTTTTTACGAAAAATTAAATAGTTAGATGTTCCGTTAAATAATTAAATTAATAATGAACAACAAATTTTCAATAAAAAATCAATTTTTAAGCAAAAAGAATAATGTTCAACAAAAATAATTGATTTTAAACAAAACAGATCAATTTCCAACCAAATTTAGAATTTTCGAACTTGCGGTGAAGTTTTCCATCAGGATAATATATTTTCAATTAAACAGGTAAGCCTGAAACCAAAATAATTAATATTTAACCACAAAATGCGAAGTTTTAACAAATTGCGTACAGTTTTACGCGTTAAGCTTAATTTCCAACTGAACAGGATACCTTATAAACCAAACATAGAATAGTTACATATTTCGTCACAAAAATTTATTTAAAAAATTTGATTTATAACCAAAAGCGAAATTTGCTACTAAAAAATATAAATTCGTTACAAAATATATAAATTTGAAATAATTTTGTTAAATTTTCAACCAACAGATACATTTTGAACTAAAGAAAGTAACTAGTTACAACCGAGCATACAATAGTTATATTTTCATTTGAAAAATTGATTTACAACAACATAATATGATTTCAAAAAGTTCAATTTTGAAGGGTTTCCAAATTAAATCATTTATCATCAACAAAAAAATTAAATTTTTTAACCGAATATTACAGGATCTAGGTATGTAGAGAAATTTAAATTTTGAATAGAAGTAACAATAATCACGAAATAATTCAGAAATACCCGTGGAGACATTGTCCAATTTGATTCCGATTCTCGACGTAGCCCTGATCGGGTTAGCCTAATTTGGCCCTGATTCTGGCTACTGATATTTTCCTGGTCAAGGCCAAATAGGGCTACCCTTCGTAAATACAAGTTAATATATAAATTAAAATTATCTGAATAAAACATTTTTTCCTGTCTTAGGTAGTGAATATTCAACTAATTTTTAGTTCAGTGACTAATTTAAAGTTAAATAAGTTGAATTTAACTTGCAGGTTATGTTACTTGACTACAAAATGGCATTATTTCCATTGATTATTTGGTGACATTCTCTATTTCTTTCGACAAATTTAATTTTCAAAAATTGATCATATCCTAATTGTTTTTAACAAATTACAACTCCTAACATCGACCTGATATATTTAAGACGGTGCCAAATTTTTTTTATCGACAAAATTGCATTTGAAAAAAATAATCCTTTTAATACAAAAAGAATATGAAAAACGAGAAAAAACTAAAGAAAGCTTCATTTAATTTAAACAAAAAAAATCTTAACGGAAAATGTTAGATTGTAAAAAATCCTACACAATTCCTTTTAATCATTTTTTAATAGGAATAGTTACTTTTTCTATTTCTCGAAAGTAGTATGAAGAATATCGAAAATTAAAATCTTTAGCCAATATACAACGCAAAATATGAGGAAAGTTTTTGGAGGATTGTTTCTCGTTTTTAATTAGTTTATTTATCGAAATTAATGCATTTAAAACAAGAAAATTTCAAAATCCTCTTTTTGACATAACAACGGGAGATAGAGAAAAATGTTTCAAGAAAGGATTGTAGTCTTTAATTACACTAGATTGTTATGTGTGCGCGCCCTAACTGCAGTGACGTAAAATTTATTTTGTATCAGTTTAAAAAACTGAATAGACGTTTTGTAAATGAAAATAGATTTTTAGGATGAAGTGCGGTATATAAATACATTTAACAATATTTTTAAGTAATACAAGAATGCTTTTTTGATATTTTTTTAGTAACACACATTTTCAAATTATTTAAAAGAAAAAAGTATGAGCAGTTTTTTTAGAATTATATAAATCTTATAATTTTTATGAGACAATTAGGAAAGATTTTTTAATATTTCAGATACGTCAAAAAAAGAATGTAGCAGATTTAAAAAATATATATTTTATTTAATAGAATTTTACACAGAAAAATTTTAGCTCTTTTAAAATATATTTAGGGCTTTTATAATTTCAGAAGAAATGATAAATATTTCATCAATTTTCGAAAATGCTTTCAAGGTTTAAAATATTTTAAATCTATGAAAATCCTCTTGAATTCTTAAAAATATTTTTTTTAAATGAATCCAATTTTTTTGAAATTTTGAAAAATCATCAAAAATGTGAAAAATTAGGCTCAAAATTTTTTACAAATTTGAAGCAAATTATAGAAGATTTTTGACTATTTCAGATTCGTCAACAAAAAATCTGTATTAAGAAATATATTTTTCGGGATTTTACAAAATAATAGAAAAAGTTCGAGCTCTTTTAAAAAAAAATATACAATGCCTCTCATGTTCTTAAAAATATTTTTATCTGACTGAAATTTGTATTGATTAAAACACTTTGTTTTAAAATTTTCTACTATTTTTCAAAGCTTAAGGAAATATTTGATGTTTCAAAATCTTTTCCAATTTTCTCCTAAAGCTCATTTTTTAAATTAAAATATCAAGAGAAATTGTTTCGGGAACCAAAAGAATTTATTTCATTATCCTGAATTTAAAAAATAAAGTCCTAAAATATCTCATAAATTTTCATTGTTTTTTAATCGTTCCAAAACCCTTTTTTAAAATATTTTATGAAATAATTTGAAACGTTTTGTAATCTTTTGTAATGATCTCTTAGAACTCATTGTTATAAAATGATGTGAAATTTTTCCATGAATCGAAACTATATATTTTCCCTTCTCTTGACGATCTAAAAAATTACGTTTACCTAAATTTAAATTACATCCTGGAAAATTGAAATAATTGTCTTGAAATTTTCCATATCTTTTTCAAAAACAATTTTTAAATCTTTAGAATTTTAAATTATTATTTCAAAATAAAATATTAACTGCTTAAAGTTTTCCCATAACTGTTTAAAAAAATTTAATCTCAAAATCTTCCAAAATTATTACGACGCTTCTATTGTTCCTAATCTTAAAATAAGTTTTTTCAAACATTTTATTTTACTTATCTCTTTGAAAATTGAAAAAAAATATTCTCCAGATGTAAAAGAAGAAAAAATTTTTTTCTTCTTAAAAACTCTGGAATTTTAATATGGTAGCAAAATGTTAAGAAAAAATTATTGCACAACATAAAATACTTAATTTAAAAAAAAAAGTTATAATTGAATCTTTATCTAGTTGAATGTTGTCAGAAAACTTTAACCAACTAATAATCAATTGGCCATTTTACAAAAGAAAAACTATTAAAATATAATTCTGTTATAAAACATTTAAATAACTTTAACTTTATATATTTTTGTGAATTCGAACTTTTATTTATAAACATTTTATTTAATCTTAAACTTTCAAACTAATTCCAGAAAATGTCACTTTTAGTAGAATCAGTTGATAATGAATTAATCAGTTCACAAAATAAAAAACATAAAACAATTATGTTCATCGAAACATGCAAATAATGTTTACATTATGTGTATATTCTCCTTTAAATTTTGAAACAGAATTTCTATACGTCTAATTTGTTAATAACCTTTGTGACTAATTAAAATCAATATGAAGAAAGTGTGAAGAAAATTATCAGCTAATGATGAATTAAATGGTTCACAACATAAAAAGCCCCAAATAATTTGTTTCACTGATTTTATATTTTCTTTGCAAAACTTTCATTTTTTAGTGACTTAATATTAATTTGAGGGAAAAAATTAAAATATTTTTACATATACTTTTGAAAAATGAATGAAAATATTCATCTCAGAACACCAGGATAATTCCGAAAAATTACTTAATTGAGATAGAGGTACATCAAAAATAAATTGATTAATATTATGCAAATCATATTCAATGTTCCATTATATAACATACAAGTAAATAATTAATTTATTTATTATTCACGTTTCTTAAATTTGAGGTAATAAATTATAATCATTATTCAATTTAATGTTCTTAAAAAAATAGGCAGCTTATATAAATTAGTCATTTTACAAAATAAGAAGCATTAAAATATAATTATCACTAAAACCTATAAATATTTTCTTGATAATACATTTTTTTAAATTTAAACTTTCATTCCTGAAATTTTTCTTTATTAATAAACTCGTAAACTAATTCCCGAAAATGTGAGTTTTGGTAAAATCAGTTGATTATTAATTCATCATTTCAAACCATAAAATCATTAAATAAATATTTTCATGAAAACATTCAAATAATTTTTACATTATAGTCTCAATCAAATTTAAAACTGCATTTTTCTACATTTAATTTATTAATATACTTTCTAACTAATTTAAAAAAATTTAAATTTGGGAAAATGTAATTTAGAAAATTGAATATAAATACGCATTCCACAATATGGGAAACACCATAAAAAATTATATAATTGTAATAAAAGTATTTAAAAGAAAAAAAGAAACTTTTGTTACGAAAGTAGTATCTAATATTCAATTACATAATCTGAGAGGAAATAACATATTTATGTTAAGACATATTAAAAAATTTATATCCAATCTTTATGCACTTTGATATTCTACTTTTTGTTATTAAACTTAATGATTTCACAATATATCTATTAATTTAATAATCTTGCACATTATTTAACAAAATTATATTTTAAGAAATTACTAATGTAACATTGAATAAACCAATTTAAAGTTTATTGAAATTATATTTGATTTTAAATTTGTAAATAATTTAAAAATCTGAAATATGGGTATAATATTATTGTCAAAATTATAGGCATGTATAAAATAATATTATTAAGCTTTGTAATTTGTAAATATATGAATCATGAAAATATTATTATTATAGTTAAAACGTGCAAACAAATTCTATTAATTTAATATTATTTTATATTATTAAGAAAAATTTTATTTTAACATAAACTTTCAATTATTATTTCTGTAACATTAAATAAACCACATTCTGGTTAAAAGTATGTTCATTAATTTAATGTAACGATTGAAAAATTATGAGAAAAAAATTTTAATATTATACATGATAATAATTCATTAAAAATAACAGCTATTATTGAAAATGCAAATAAAAAGACACAAAATGGAAATAATTATCCGCGATGGATAAAAGCAGAAATCGAGTTTTTTATTTAGATTAATTTTATACGTTGAAGAAAGATGTCGCCAGTCGCCATAGAATAAGTGATTAACTTTAAAATGAACAGAAATTTCAATTTTAAAAAGTTGTTTTAAACACTTGACTTTTAAACACGAACATATGAATTATAAAAAAAGTCATTTTTTGCCAAGAGAGTTGACTTTTCAACCAAAAAAGACGAGTTTCCTGCCCATATAAATATATTCTGAAAAAATAGAGTTTTTAAACTAAAAAATATAATGCTTAAGGAAAATTTTTACTTTTACGTCCGAAAATATAAATTTTTAAATAAATGTTTGAATTTCCTACTAATTTTTTCTATTTATTTTACAAAAATGACTTAAAGATGAAAATAAGTAACTATATGAATAATAAAATAAATAATAATTAATTTTGAACCGAAAAAAGGGAATTTTCGACAAAGTAGATAAAATTTTAAGCAAGTAAGGAAGTTTTCGAATAAAGTAATGCTTTTTCAACAAATAAATAATAAACTTTTAACAGACCGGTTGCATTTTCACCATGAACTTAATTTTCTATTGAAGTAAGAAAAATTTTCAATAAAGTTTATAAATTTAAAAAAAGGTTAGACATTGAATCAAACAGGCGAATTTTCAATCGAAAAGATTTAATGAATATCAAAAACCATACATTTTGTAACAGAAATGAAATAGTTAAATTTTCCGGGAAATAATATAATTTTCAATAAAAGAATGATTATCAATTACAAAGCTGAATGTTGAAGATATAAGGATTAATTTTTTAACAAAATGCATTAATTTTTTGGCAAATGTTGCATTTTTAAATAAATTTTTAGCCTTATAGGATATTATTAACCAAAAAAATAATCTTTCTACCGAAAAAAGTACGAATTTAAACAAAATAAATGAATTAAACAAATAAATGGTAAAATTTTCAACCGAATAGATGAATTTTTAACCAAGAGGATTAAATCCCTATCAAACAAGAAGAATTTTTGTCAGAAAATGGGACATTAAATTTTCAGTTCAAAAAATTAATTGAAATCTTAAAAAAAAGAAAATAATTTTCAATAAAAAACGATTGATTTTAAGTTTTCAGAAAATTATACAAACTGATAGTTCAATTTTCTATCAAAAATTAAATTTACAACCAAATAGCTGAATTTTTAAATGAAGAAGATACATTTTAAACCATGAATAAAAAATTAAGAAATATTCATTCATTAATTTTAGAGATAATTAAATTGTTATACACATTTTTAATTTTATTAAAATTAATTATATTCAATGAATCAATAATTTCTTTAATAATCATATTATATTTTTAGATGAAAAGTGAATTTGCAACTCCAACATTTAAATTGAAAAATGTTTTGATTTGGCATAAAAAGGGGGGCTTCAGCTTAAATGAGAAATCATCAACAGAAAATATAAATTTTTAACAGAATAGTTCAGATTTAACTAAGTACTTAAGTTTTTAACAAAAAAATATTTTTTCTCTAAAATGTCAATTTTTGAGGTGTATGTCATATTATAGGGTGAAAGTGTGCAAAGAAGTTCAAAATTTTAACAGAAGTACCAATTATTATTAAATAATTATCAAATATTTTGCAAATGTATTACAAATTAAAGAAATTTAAATAACATTAAAATCAAACTTAAAATGATATTTAGCGTCCAACAATCAAATTAATGCTCAGAATTCCTGCAAATAAGACCAAGAATCCAACTACCAAATTTGGACGTCGGATTTAGGTATTATTTTCAGGAAATCTGGACATGAAAATGTACTTCGTAAATGTTCTTTTTATTTTAACGAAATATTAAAAGTGCGGTGTTTTGTCACAAAGAAAAATAATCTTCTAATTCAAAACAAAATTCAAAGTAAGGTAGATTTACTTATAAAAGATTTACTTGAAAATCTACATAAATATTTTAAAAATAAATCAAGTTTTTTTTTTCATCATACAAATAATAAATTCTCAAGGTAAAATAATAATACAAGTCTGAGAAACTAAAACCAGAATAAAAAAGATGATGCTGAATGAAATTTTGTTGTCTCATCAAGCTGCACGAAAAAGGCCTTCCACTATCTATGCTCGGATACTGGAAAACACAAATATCTTAAAGTAGTATATAAACAGTCACGAGTTTCAAAAATATTTTTAGTTACATTTTTTTCTAAATTTTTTCGGTCGACTTTCTCTTCCACGTTTAAGGAAAATGGGATTCCTATCCCTGGCCTTAATGGGAGTAGTTCTTCTGAATTCTATTAGTAAGTACATAATAAATTAACATCAATTTTGAAATTATTCCAGGTGTGAAATCAAGCATTTCATTAAACAAACCAAACTTTTACGTTTTCGATTTTTTAGCGGTACTTTGTTAAGTAGAGAAAATATAGATCGCTGTAGATTTCACTAGACATTTGTGTTGTTCATTTTTCTATATTAAAAATATCCTTTCGAGAAAAAATGTTAAGTCTGTCTGCTCTAAATGAATTTATTGAAAAATTTTTACTTAAATTCAGGCACTAATCGGCTAGTCGGGTTATTAATTTTGACAAAGTACCCAGTCGGGAACTAATCGGGGACTAGTTAGGCTTCTTGTTGTCAAAATTTCAGTCAGGGCCTGGTGGGTGGTTGGTCAAGGGCTAGTCGGGCCTTTTTGTTCATTAATTTTCGTGCGGGTAATCTTCAGGCTCTAGTCGGGAGCTAGTGGCGCTCTGGTCGGGGTATTCTTATGTTTGAGATTTTACCGAGGTTTTATCAAATGAGGTAATATTTAAAAAAGCGTAATGATTTTTTTATACTAAAACACTAAGAATATATTTAACAATAATTTTAAGCCGTTTTTGGAGAAAAGATTTTTTAATGTTAAATTCATCTCAAATATACTTAATAAATAATTATTAAGTTAATAATTTTGTACGAAAATCAACTTTTTATAAAAACAACGATCAAAATCTTCAAAAAGACGTAATCTTATTTTTCTGTAGTATTTTTGAGAAAATTGCGAATTTCTAGGAACATTTATGAATACCTTTGTATTAAATTTTAAGAAAATCCATATTGAAAAATATACATATAGATGTAGGTGAAAAGTCTGCCGAAAGTCATAAGACTCTAAATTTGTACAGATGCTTATTTTTTAATTGATTTGAAAGTTTTGCCGTATGTAAATAAAGTCTAATCCTTCTTGTAGTTGAAATTAGAAAGAGAAAACGTTTTTTATTTAATCAGTGAAGAGCGGTATCATAGTAGTAAACTATTAAGCATGGTACAATTCAGATTTCGCTACCATCTTCATTTGAGTCTTGCAGTTCTGGACTGGTAGTTTTAAAGAAAATCCGCAAGGGTGCGACGTGCCGCCTCTCGCGGAACAGAAATGACGCGTCGAGTGTTTAAGGCAGCCGTCCACACGCAACGAACCATAATTACCTGGAGCAGAGACTACCGTGACCAACATGGCGGTATCTTCAGAACGAAACTCTTCTATTGCTGCCTTCCAGCTGAAGCTTTTTTTTAAAATTAATATTCGACAAATTTTTGGGAATTTTATTTACAAAAATTTATGCATTTTTAGGCGTAGGATATGCTCCCCATTAAATCTTGGGTAAATTTGAGCACTTCTAAATAATTCAGAAAAGTTTATGGAGATTTCCGTAAATAATAAGTATTTTGACAAACTTTAAGGGGATGTTTCATAAATTTTGGGGAGTTTGGTTAATATTCCACGCGGATGTATTATCATATGACCCCTACTAGTACCCGATCAGGCCCCGACTTGGAGAAGTCGGGTCACCTGACTAGCCCTCGACTAATCCACCGTGACGCTACTGGTCGGTGGCTAGTCAGATGACCCGACTAGCCCCCGACTTTAAGTGGGGTCAAATGGTTGGGAACCAGACTAGTTCCACGTTTGAATTTCTACACGAGTTTGGTTGTAAAATACACTTTTCAGTTGTATTATAATTCCAGTGAGAAGCAAAAAATTTTTTTCTGTTCTGGAAAATAGTATCAACATAAATTGTTATATCTTCGAAGATATAAAAAATACGAAGATCTGGTCTTACACATACAAGGTATATTGTGAAATTAAGGAAGAGAAATTAGAATTTCAGCAATGAAAATGTTAAACTATCTTATTTACCAGCCATTTTACTTCGCACTGAATTAAAAAACAACAGTTTTTCCGTATTTGCACACGACATAAGTGTTTAATGGATTACTGTTTAATTATTAATGTTTAATTTTAATTTATGTTATTAAATGAATTAATGTTCAGTGGTGAAATTAGGAAGAGAAAAATTGTTATCAAATTTAATGAATTTTAAAATCAATAATAACATCTGTAATAAGCGATAATACCGAAAGTCATTAGAATTGATTTTAAAATCACACGGAGAGACTTTTGATATTATTTTTTCTTTTATGGCATATCCATAGTTCAAATAAAGTGTACGATTTTAGGGATAATCGAGGTTCGGTTAGAAAAAGTCGAATAGTGACTATGAGAATGCAGACTAATATCTCTGATTGGAATAAATCGTACAAATTTTAGACTCTTACATAAAAGAAATTAAAGTATTTCTAAGTCGCTGTATTAAATTTTGTAATGGATTCGAATAACGAAAATTAGTATAGTGCTTTGAATGAAGTGAAACAGATTGTTGTACATTTCGTTACAAACACCTTGAAATATTTCTTAACCACTATACGAAAAATAGGGGTCACGTTTTTGTTTGTTCACGCCTGAATGCTCGCCTGAGTGACAGCCGCGGATCCCGCGCAACCCGTGCAGCCCTGTTACACCCAAATGCGGAGCGGCGTCAATTCTTGGAAATGCTATAGAAAGGAGGGCTATTGAAGATTTTCACTGTACCTATACGCTTATATAAACCTATCTTCTTATATCTATAAATCGCACACACGAGAGAAACAAGAAATTAAAATACGAAAGTTGTGATGAGAATGTGCCCACGCAGCAGGCGGATTTTTTCTTTTACTCTCTATTATGTTTTTCACGATTAAAATAACAACTACGCAACTTATTAAAAAGGGATTAATAACAAATTTGTAGATCTTTTTCAAATGCACAATTTCTGTATACTCATCTTTTTCTGTATTTTGCATGGGCTTGAGGTTCCTAATCATTATTAGGATAAATTGTTCGTATTTTTTAATACTATAAATAAATATCCGTACAGAAATTGTTTGGATCTTGAAAAAAGGTGTCTCAAAAATTTTTTAAATACGCTCATTTTTTGAATTTATATCCAAAATGGCTGGCTAAAGAACATGACCTTCAGTTTATAACACTCAAAATATACCAAACGCCACGCCAAACTATGAACTCTTTTGAAAGTTATCGTGCTAACAAACTGAAAATCTACAGACTGACAGACAGAATAATTTAAAAAATATATTTTTCTGTTTTAAGCGACAGTTCTGGAGTTTCAGTTTTTTTATTTTATAAAATGTAAAAGTAATTATTAACTTATTTGTGAAAGAATCGCGAAAATTTATACTAATAATTAGTATATTCTGTAGATATTTTATATGTTGAAAGATATCAGCACAAATAATGAAAAATATTAACCTTAGATTTAAAAAATTTAAAAATACGAAATCCTTTATATTGAAGCAAATTGACATGTGTGATTCAAACTTTATACACTAATTTTAATGTGAAAATAACTTAAAGTTAATATATTCATTACTTAAAAGATTTTATTTTATTCAAAATCCTATTCCAATATTGCTTCAGTCAAAAATATTTTAAACAATTTTAAACTGAATCTTTTGAAATAGAAAGCCTTGAATGGTAAAAATTTCAGAGTGCAACATTTAAACTTTTAACGTTACAATTGTTATTGTAACGTTAAGTAACTATTGCAAATTATTAATTTGAAACGACCAAAATAGAAAACAATGAAATTAATTTCGGTATTTAATTTCTTTCCAATTGCAAGAGGAACTTTTTTAGATTTACATTTTTATTGTGTGGAAAAATGTGAAGTATTGTATTTTTAACATTTTTACTACCTTGAAATGATAAAATTCTTATTTTTGTTAAATTGATAGCTCATATTATATTTGTAAAGTTTTTGTTGAGTTGGAAGAGATATAGTTTTTTTTAATTGTAAGAGGCCGTTTTTATATTTTCAAGATTTTTATTGTGTGTTGAGGAAAGAATTTTTTATTTTCATTTTTTTGTCTAAATTAGAAGAGGATAATTAAAAAATATAGAAAATTATCATTTTTGGTGAATTGGCAGTACATTTTATATTTTCAACGTTTTTTTTTATTGGAAGAGGCAATTTTTTTGAAGATATTTATTGTGTTTAAAGAACAATTTTTTTCTGAATTCAAAATAGTTTTTTTATTGCTACGGTTGCTATAGAATTAATTTATGTTTCATAAAAATTTCAATTAGATTTTTGATATTTTATACCGGACTTTTAGACCGAACTTATGGTTGTTACTAAAACAGAATAATATATTTTTTTATCTTGGAGGTAATTTTACGATAATTATACAAGTAAATATGGTAACTTACCATAAACTACCGAAAATTCAATTTTAAACATTTTTATAAAATGCCGAAAATTTATGAAATTTTTGGCAGTTACTTACAACTAATTTCCCAAAATTTAACTTAAAATTATTAATAAATTGCCGGAATTTTATGGGGAATTCCGGTAATTTATGTTAATTTACCATAAATTGCCCAAAAGTTAAATAAAATTTTTTTATAAATTTCTGGATATTTTTGTTCATATATGATAATTTTACAGGTAAATGTTTTAACTTAACAAAAATTACCAAAAATTTAATTTTAAACATTTTTATGAATTCCTGAAAATTAATAATTTTTTTTAGGAATATATGGTAATACCACAGGTAAATTATGGTAGCTTAAGATAGATGAACCAAAATTCAATATAAAAATCTCTATAGGTTTTCGGAAATTTATGGAAATTGTTGGTAATCGCACAGCTAAATATGGTAAATTACCCTTAATTACACCAAATTCAATGTTAACAATTTGTATAAATTTCCGGAAGTTTATGAAATTTGTTTGCAATCTATAGTGATATTACAGGTGATTTATAGTAACTTAAGATAAATTACCCAAATTTTAATTTTAAAATATCTATAAATTTTTTGGCAATTCATGGGAATTGTTAGTTATTTGCGGTAATTTTACACGCAAGTATGGTGAATTACTATAAATTACAATAAACTTTATGTTAAAAATGTCTATATATTTCCGAAAATGTATGCAAATTTTTGGTAATTTTAGAGGTAATTATAGTCAATTATCAAGAAATTTCCAAACAGAAATATATGGTAACTTAAGATAAATTACCCAAATCTTAATTTTAAGATGTCTATAAATTTCCGGAAATTGTTTGGTAATTTATGGCAATTTTACTAATAAATATTTCAAATTACCATAAATTATACAAAATTTCATGTTAAAAATGTGTATAAATTTCCGGAAATGTATGAAATTTTTTGGTATTCTACGCTAATCTTAAAGGTAATTTATGGTCACATTAAATAAATTACCCAAAATTCAATTTAAAGATATTTATAAATTTCTGTAAATGTTTGATTGTTGATGGTACTTGTAAAGGTAAATCTGCTAAATTACCATAAATTATCAAAAATTCAATTTGTAACATTTTCATAAATTTCCGAAATTTGGTGGTAACACATATATGGTAACTTTCAATAAATTATCGCCAAATTATATTATTTGTTACCCAAATTTCCATGCAGTTCTTACTGTGAGTGGGTTTATTATCGTAAAATGCGAGCTCATAAATGTATAGTTTTCTTTATTCAAGTGTGACGTCACTTTTTACTCCCTAGGAAGTAAAAAGTATATTTACTTACTAGGGAGCAAAAAGTAGAGCTGATTGTTTAATTATTTTATTTCGGTAGATAATTGACTTTTTCAGTTAAAAATTAATTTTTGTTTGTGGAGTTTAATTGTTTTTTGTTTAAAATTCAGATCTTTTTTATTTAAATATAAGCTATTGCATTTTTCCATAAAATTCATTTTTTTATATCAAAAATTAATCTTTTCGGCAAAAAAATCATTTTTTTATCATACGATCATCGATTTCAGTTGAAGAATTCGCTGTAACAAAAATAAATCCTGTCGAATGAACTTAAAAAAACGGAGATAATTTTAAGTTTTTAAACTGTCTCGGAATAATATTTTAGTGAAAAATCGCCCTCTGCTATCCTTAATATAAAATCTCTAAATGATATTGTCGATTTCAAATGTCACATTACTCGAATTTCATCACTATATGCGTGAGATACGAGGTGTCAGTGGGTTAGACAGCGTTGGAAAATATTGTCACGATTGCTCGTTCTTTGATAGCTACCCGTGCAGAAATTCCAATTTGGATCTGATCTGGGCCAGATCGGGCAGAGTTAAGCCCAAATCAGGCTATCTAGAAGAGGCCAGACTCGAAATGAAACGCGATGCCCGATCGGGGCCCAAGCGCTGCGCCCAGAGATAACCATGCCTGGCCCCGATCGGGCCCATTATCAGGTTATCTAACAGATCGCAATATAAAAAAATTGGATTATGTCAGACACTTTTTTTCGAGCAAACGGAAAAAGTCAAACGACGAAATATAACAGTCAGCATTTATGTATGATGAACCATTTAAGTATTTCGCAATATATTTTCGGTTTTAATTTCTAAATTAAAGCTGCTTTCAATTTCTATGTTGAACTTAATTGTGGAAAGTTATTTTGAAATAAGTGGATTATACTATCGCACTGGCTCTTAAGGTTATTTTTACAAAAGCAAATATAAATAAGAAGGTTGTATTTACATTCCGATTGTATCAAATCATCTCAAAATACGTAAAAATAAATATACTTATGACGTCATTGTTGATCTAATTCGTTTTCCCATTCAAAAAATAAAATATTACTTTTAATACTTTTCTTATAAATAAATAACCTCATTTCGAGGTTGGGTTTCATTTTAACATTCTTAATCAATTTACTTATTATAGTCTTCAACACGCAATTCAGGAATATTCTGAAGTATACTATATCTAAGCACTCGTCTTGTGCTCATTTTTGGCATTTTTCCCACTTATTTCGTCACTTTTACAAGTAATAATTGAAATATTTTTGACGCTTGACACTTTACATTGAAACTTGGGCGATTTGAAGTCAACCCACTTAAGTCCCCGAAATTAATGGAGCGCCATCTACTCGCAAGTTTGGATGTTAAGCCGGAGTCTGTTGGAAATAATAATCGAATCGAAATTCAAAGTCGATAATATGAAATAAAGCTTTAGTTTTCCCACCACCCAGGGATGCATACGTAAACTACATCACGTATATTACATGGTTTTCGACATGTATATTATTACGTATATTACCTCCTTAGTTTTCTACAAATGTATTTTACATTTGTTCACGTGACTATATGGGCGGGATTTTTGAATTATTTACTTTAAAAATACCCAATTGCCTTATAGAAATAACTAATATGGAGCAATTACTTCAGTATTTGTAATTATTTATCACATTCCTAAGCAAATAATTAAAAAAATAATAATATACGTGTTTATTGTCCTTCATAATCCTAAACGTTTTCGAGCATATGGAACACGAGTGTTATTAATCGTTCGCGCTCGAGATTAATAGTTTTCCACTGTTTCCCCACCTGAAACGTTTTCTTTACACTTGTTCTTAACATTTAAATTTTCAAAACTAAAATTAAATCGATCGAACAACTTTATAAGAGGTTATGTCAATTATTCAAATATGTCAAATGCAGTCCCGCCAAAGTAAATAACGTTCGCCATCTTTGATATGTATTATACATAGTTTTCTACAATTTTTTACGTATATTACGTCGTTTATGTATCACACGTAGAAAACCTCGAGTGACATGTCACAACACATCTCTGCCAACACCTCTGCCTCTCTTCACCACCACGGCCTCTGCTTGTTATTTATGATCGTGTTTTTATCTGCGGAGAATTTCTCAAAACTTCTCAGAGCCTTGAGAATGTTTAGCATATACTCTGAGATTTCTATCGGTAGGGTTAGTATATTCTTAATTACAAGTTAATGTTTAAGTTATTATTTGTTATTAATATTAACATTAACATTTAGTAATATTCCTTTAAAGCATGGATTTTGTTATAATTTTTGCTATCAAAGTCCATTTCTGGTGTAAAGTACGATAACATTTTGAGATTTTAAGGTTAGGAATTAATTGTAGAATACGAGAGCGAATTGCTGCACAGTGGCCTGGAATAGGAATTTACTGTTCATAATCGCCCACAGGTCGTATTTCTTAACCGATTTGAAAGTCTTTTTTTAGAAATGCTCATCAATTAATTTTTAATAGAATTGAGGTTTGATTTTTAAATTTTTTTCCACAAAGCAACAATATATAAACAAATATCGTGACAAAATTGACCATTTTGTTATGGCCCCATAGTTGAGAACCACTCTGAAGCAATTTGCCTGGAATAATTCCCCGTCTGTGTTTACAAAACATAAACCCAGGCTGGGAAAACCTTCTGGGTTAAATTGCTTTAGAGTGGCAATAAGACGACCTTGCTTTCTCTCCATTAGTCAATGGAAGAAAGAGAGTCGTAAAATCACACCTGGCGCATCTGCGACGGAAGGATTCCCCGTCACGCGCCAGGCCTGTGAGCATGACTCACGCCGCGTCATCTCTCTCTCTTCCTTCTCGTTGGGAAAGCGACCAGCGGTCGCCAACCCAACGTGACCAATACGTAATTAAAAATTCCCCATTAAATTAAAATACTAATTGTAATTCTTGCATGTTTTAAACTTTTCCTTTATTTTAAAATACCGGGGTTAGAAAGCACAGATTATATTTTTTTCATTAATATATTTCGTTTTAAAATTTTATAGTTTAAGAGTCATTTTATAAGTTGTTTTACTTTTAAGCTTTCCTTACAAATGTATTTTTCTTTTTGATCCCGTGTTTCTTTTAATTTTAAGTTTCATGTATATACTTTTTTTTACGGTATCAAGTTCTCTTAATTTTAGGTTTGTTTTATAAATGTGTTCCTTTTAAGTTTAGATTCTATATTTTAATTTTTACCGTTTGTAAACTTTTAAGGGCTATGCTCGTATTTTTATTCACCAATTATTCTGATTTTGACCTGTAAGTAATTGTAGTTTTGTACTTTTGTATTTTGACGCACACGAAGCTCGCGCCACTTCGCCCGACGCGCCATATTGTCACTGGACAGTTCGGGTACGCGCTCACCATGGCGAGTAGAATGGATGGACCGGGCAGGCGACGCGCCCCTTCATCAGCGAAGCGAGTGGCCGAGAGGACCGCGCCAATCGCCGGCCGGCCCGCCTCTCGACCATTAGACATAAAAGCGGGTGCGTGCAAGCAAACGCACGCACTTCTATTCGGGCTTCCAGCTGGGTAACCTCAATCCCCTGGTCGCTTTCGGCTAACTTTTGTAAGCCACTTTTTGAGAATAAAGTGCTTTAGAGTCCAAACAGAATTCCAGGTTGTTTTCCTTTCTCTCTCGAGAATAATCCTACTCTCGCACTCCTCTCTCCTTCTCTCTCCGTTCCTCTCTCCACTTACTCTATCTCTCTCTCTTTCTCTTTTCTCTAGGGTCGGTACGCTCATTGCAGACCCGCCCGAACTCTTTACTTCCTGTAGGGTCGGTAAGCTTTCTCGCAGCCCCGCCCGAAATCTTTATACCTCTCTCTTTCTTTTTCTATGGTCGGTAAGCTCCTTGCAGCCCCGCCCGCACTCTTTTACTATCTCTACGGTCGGTAAGCTTTCTCGCAGCCCCGCCCGCAATATTTCTCCTTCCAGAGGTCGGTACGCTCTAAGCAGCCCCGCCTCGCCACCCTTTCCTTCTGGGTCGGTACGCTCGCCGCAGCCCCGCCCGCTCTCCTATCTTACGCTTTCCAACCACCTTGCTCCTCCTCGCCAGACGTATGCCTGGCAAATCTAGAAATCCTCGTCCCGGTAAGCGCACCCGAGTTCATCGACGCTTGGCTGCGCTCCGAGACGCCCTCCAAGCCTCTGGTTTCCCTCCCATAGAGGACCTACGACCTTCCTCCGCCTCTAACGGCACTCCCAAGGCTATCGTTCGATCGGTAGTCCTCCTTCCTGATTCCCTGAAAGTCCACATTGTCCGGCCTTCGACCTCTTCCGCTGCTTCTTCTGGCCGTCTGGATTACTCCGGGCGTTACGAAGCTCCGGCACCTCGTACTCCCTCTCCCCGCAAGCGCTTTCGCCCGGCCGACAGCGATGATGACGATGTCATCATCGTAGACAAGGACGAGCTTCTGCGCTTGCCTCAAGCGCCGGTAAAGCGACCGAGACAACAGCCCATGGATGGCGTGCAGGCCTGGCAGTACCTGCTGAAGGTCCGAGGTACCCCTCGCCTACCACTGCCACCACCAACCAGCCGCCGAAACCCGGCGCAGTCCATGGCCCGGATGGACGCCTTCCTGCGGACGAACAACCGGATCTTGCCCGTACGAGGAGGGACCAAGCCGCCGTAAAGCAGCCTCTGCCCAGGAGGGCACGAACGGCTCGCCACGCCCGAGAAGACCAGCCATCGTCGTCGCCGTCGTGGTGAAAAGCCCTGCCTCAGGAGAGGTCCAGACGGCTCCACACGACCTCCGGCCGAGCTCTCGCCCGCTCAAGGACAGGCCCATTCGCCTGGCCATCCACAATCTCTTTTCCAGCATTCGCCACAACTTTAGATCAAGTCGGGACAACCACACCCCCGGCTTGTATCAATTTCAGATTTGTAAATTTTTATCTCAAGAAAAAAAACAGATGGAAACTCACTATCAGCCGGAATTATTGCACATGCATTCATAGAAGATAAATAATTTAAATAATATTTGACTTAATTATTATAAACAGTTTTTATAAACAAATTCTTATTAGTGTTTTTTTAGCATAGAAAAAATCGTTTATTTCACGCTGGTTGCTGATATCTTTTATACGAGTCATAATTTGTAACAAAAAAAAATAGCATGAGTTAACAGCTATTGTTTTTACAAACATTTCTATAAACAAATTCTTTATAAATGAGTTTTTCTCATAGCTAAATTGATTTTTCTGAACAAAGGTGATTCACAATTTTCTTTGAAACCATTTATATACTTTGAGCTTTATCAGACATAAACAATATAGATTGTTCATAACAATTTAGTTAAACAAATCTCCTCATGGGCCATTTCCTCGTAGAAAAAAATATTTTTTCTTCAATAACTATTAGAGTGACATTTATTGCGGTGACTAACCAACGGAATTAAATAAAGAATAATTTATTATTATTATTTTTAAGCAAATTATTTCAAATTTTGAATAAAACAGATGAATTTGACACCAAATAGTTAGTTTTAACAAAAAATATGAATTTTCAATCAAAAAGATTAATTTTTTATTAAAAATTTTTTTTTAAACAAATAATAGAATTTTAAACTAAATTAATTTTCAATGCAAGAAGAATATTATAAAAAGTATTTACAATAAAATAGAATCGCTCAGCGATTACAATTATTTTATAGTAAATTATGCAAGACGTTTTTTTCCAATATACAACAAAAAAATAAAATTTGGACATCTATGTTAAGAACAATAAAAAACAGATTAATTCTTCACCCATAACATTAAATCTCAACAAAAAAAACTATCAGTTTTCCACCAACAATGATATAATTAAAATTTTCCTTAAAGACATTAATTTTGAACAAACAAAAGAAATCAAGAAAATAGTTGAATCCTTAATAAACAAGATAAAATTTTAACAAAGAAAAATAATTTTCTACCAAAAAGACGAATTTTCAAATGAAAAAATTAGTGTTTATTAAAAAATATAATTTTTCATCCTGAAATTGTGCATTTGAATTTTTAATCCATTTCTAACAAAAAAGTTGAACCCTGATAAAAAAAACAGTTTTTAAACAAATAGTGGAGTTTTTAACTGAAAAAGATAAATTTTTAATTAAAAATATAAATATATAAAACCAAAAATAGGATAATTCACTTTTAGTTAAAAAGAATTAATATTTAACAGCAAGCAATTAAATTTCAACAAATTAATTTAAATTCTACTAAAATAGATGCATTTAATGATACATGGTTGAACCTTCAAGCAAACAGATGTATTTTCAACCAAGAAGATTAATTTTATTTAAAAAAGACGACGTGTGAAACAAATAATGGAATTTTCAACCCAAAAATATCAATTTTCAATTCCAAATTTCAGTATTCCGCTAAAAGTGGGATAGTTAAATTTTCAGTTAGATAATTTATTTAAAAAAAAAAAACGAAATGTGCAACTCAATATTTTTGTTCTTAATCACGAAGATGAATTTTCAAACAAGAAGACTAATTTCCTACAAAAATAACGAATGTTCATCGAAATATGTGCATTTTCAAGCAAATGGTTGAATTTCCAACTACAAAAGATCAATTTTTTACTTCAAATATCAATTCTGTACCAAAAATAGTATAATCCAATTTTATTTTGCATAAATTATTTTTTGACTAACTATAAAGGAACTTTTAACAAGATAGTTAAATTCTCAATCAAGAAGATGAATTTTCAAGAAAGTAGCTTTATATTTCTAACAAAAAACACAAATTTTCAACAAAATACATAGATTTTCAAACAAATAATTCTATTTTTAACTAGAAAAAATCAAGGTACAATAAAAAATATCAAATTTTGAAAAAATGGAATAATGCAGTTTTCAGTTTATGAAAATTAATATTCAATAAAAAATGAAATTTTCTACAGATTATTTTAAATTTTAACTAAAACAGATGAATTTGACACAAAACAGTAGAAGTTTTAAAAAAAGATGAATTTTCAACCACAGAGATTAATTTGCTATTGAATAAATTTTTGTTAATAAATAAAAAAATTTTGTAGAAATTGTTAAAGTAAGTACATAATATCTTGTTGTTACGCAGTTTTACAATTGGAAAAATTACTTTTTTATAAATTTCTTATTTGTGAAATAATACAAAATGAAAATTACTTATTTTAAAACTAAAATTTTGTTTCATTTTATTTTGAACTATTGATAAATCTTGGAGTAATCTTAAAAAATTATTTAATTTTAAAAAGTACAATTGATAAAAAAACAATACTTAACAATCTTTAACGAAAAAAGATCGATTTTAAACCAAAAGAATTGATTTTCTACCAAAACAGAAAAATAGAAAAAATTTAATTATCAAGTACAAAAGGTATATTTTCAATTTAAAATATCAATTTTTAACAAAAAATAGTATAATGATTTTCAATTTAAAGAAGTGTAATTAAAATCCATTTAACATTAGGCAGGTTCTGTACTTCAAATCGTTAAATCAATCAGGAAGGGAATTATGTTGTTTTTAGATTAAGTTTTAAAAGACCTATTTTTTCGTTATGAAACAATTTAGTTGAATTTTTTTCTGTCTTGACTGAAAATTGTTTCTTGGTTAAAAACTCATCTCCCTGTCTGGAAACTTGAGTTTCTTACACAATATGAACTCAATAAAAATGTATCCCTTTTGGTTGAAAATTCAACTATTTTTTGAAAACTTGCCTTTTTGGGTTGAAAATTCAAAAATTCTGTAGATTTTTTTCTTTTTTAATTATTTTTTTTATTCTTTTCTTTTTTAATTTAAAGGTTAAAACATCTATAACTGTAATTTGGTAGATGTGAATTACCTTTTGTATAAGCTCATTTGTTGAGGACTCAATTATTTTATTTAAAATTTGTCTTTTTTGTTTGCATTCGACTACTTTGTTAAATGTTAAACTAATTGAGTAAATATGGATATTTTGTGTGCTCGAGATTCATTATTTTAGTTGAAACTTTAATTCTTTTGTTGAAAATTCTTTCTTTCTTCGGTTGAAAGTTAATATTTTTTGTTGAACATTTCTCTAATTCTTTTAAGGTTAAACCACCTTTTAAAAATTAATTTTTTTAGTTTATGATTAATTATTTTAGTTAGAAATTTATCTCTGGTTAGAAATTAAAAAATGTTCTTAAAATGAATTTTTTTATTCAATTCAGCTGTTATTGTTTTAAAATAGTCATATTTTTTAGTTTTTAGTTGCAAAATGATCTACTTATTTAAAAGTTGTAAATTTTTTAAAAAATATTGCAATTGTCCTGCTGAATCGAATAAGGGCACATAAACTTATCTCGCCGGCAGTGGGCAGACCCCTAAAGGCTTTTAAAAAAATTCTCAATTTTAATTTTTGAATACTATATCTGGATAAAGAATTTCAGTGCGCATATTTTTTCCCAGCAAACAGATTTAGCTCTTTTAATTTTCTAATTGAAACCAAAATAATGTCTTTTTTCAGAATCAATTTTAATTCGTTCTTCACTTCAACTCGTGCTCAGTCAGTCAGATTTTAGGATTTTAAATTAAATTTGCATTAAATGCAATTCGAAATTCTTAATTTCAAAACAAATTTAAAAAAATAGAATTTTCATCCAGAAAGGATTTTAATTCTCTTTTTAGCACAAAAATATGAAATTAAATAAAAAGTAGATTTTCTATGAAATAATTGAATTTTTAACAAAAAAATAGAATTTTCAAACAAAAAGTATAACTTTTTAAAAAATAATTTAATTTTCAACTAAACAGTTGCATTTATGTCTAAGAAGGATGAAACATTTCTTAAAACAGATGATTTTTAAAAATTATTAACAAATTTTGAAAAATTTGTTACATTTTTATTTTCTTTCAAACAAAAAGTATGAATTTCCATCACAATTGTTAAATTTTCAGCCAAATAGTTGGATTTTTATTTAAGAAAGATGTTGGCTCTGCTAAAGCAGGTGAATTTTAAAATCGAAAAGACAAATTTTAAAAAAAGAGTTGAATGTTCAACCAAGCAGTTGCATTTTTATTCAAGAAAGATGACATTTCTTTAAAAAAAGTTGAACAAAAAAATAAATAAAATAAATAGTTAAATTTTATATGAAGAAAATTCGAGTTTAATTTCTAGCAATAAAATAAGAGTTTTAGACAATAAGTTAATTATTCTGTTCAATAGCAGCAGAATTTTTGACGTAAAAGTATGAACTTTTAAAATAATTAAAAAATTTTTAACCATATTGTTACATATTTATCCAAGAAAAATGGAAATTTTACTGAAATAGGTGTGCTTTTAAATAAAAAAGAAAATATTCTGAAAATTAGTTGGATTTTCGAAAAATATTTCAGTTGATTTTTCTAGAGGAATTTAAGAAAGAAAAAAAGTAAACTTTGAAAATAACACAGTTGCATTTTGAACAAAACATTTAAATTGTTATCCGAGAAAGACCCAATATTTCTGCTGAAAAAGACGGTTTTTAAAATGAAAAAGAAAAGGATTTCCAGAAAAAATAATTTTCATACAAAAAAGATTTTAGCAACAAAATTATAAGCACAAAATATTAATTTTAAACAAAATGTTAATTTTCTGTTTAAAAAACTGAGTTTTCAACTAAAAAGGACGAATTTTCAACAAAACAGTCGAATTTGTAACCAAAAAGAATGTCTCTTCAAAAAAATTATGGAATTTTGTACCAAATAATAAAATGTGCAACTAAAAAGATCATCTTCAGGAGAAAGTTTTTGCAAATTTTCAAAAATGACGTACATGAATGAATGACCTCTCCCTCCTACTGTAACAAATACTAATAACATTTCCTAATCCTCGCAACCCCTCTCTTGATATGTTATGTAATTTAAGTAAGGTCCCTAAAGGTGTTCGTACAAGAAAATCCGTTGCTGTGCGCTGGAGATTTCTCACTGACGTGCCGCCTGTGCACGAACCTATAGAGCCAACCAATTGCATACAACCTGTTGTGCTTCTTCCGTCTGACTAGTGTCGCACACACGTACATCGCTATATCTACACCAGCTCGCAACGTGCTTGAACAAGTACCGCCACGGACCGCAGCAGGACGTCAGGTTGCATGTGATTGGTTGGCTTTATGGGTTCGTGCACGGACGGCACGTCCGTAAGATTGCTCTAGTTTATTCCAACGGATTTTCTTGTGCAGCGATCCTGAAAGTGTAGCACAAGAAAATACGTGTGTAGTATGCTGGAAGCGGATTACGCACGAGCCGCCCATGCACACACAGAGAGCGCCAACCAATCGCGTGCAGTTTTCCCCCAAGTGTTTTAGCATATTGTCGAAGTCAAGAAGAAGTATGACTGGCCTCGAGTGTGGAACAGAAACAATTGTCGAGAATATAAAGTTCCAGTATATGCGGCACTTCCCATTCTCGATAATTGACTCGATTTCCCTAGGAGCATTTAGAGGCGCGATATTAAGGCTAATGCCGTAAGAGTGATAGAGATGGTAATAAAGCACTCTGAGTGCCCCATTGTGCCTTTGGATGTAGGTCGTTCCCGCATGAGTTGGACAACTAGATAGTATGTGAGCTAAATGCTCGGGGTGCACATGGCACGCCCTGCATCTATCATCGGGAATGTCTTCGTTCAAAATGTGGCGACGGTATGTTAAGGGGGAAATGACACCATCTTGGAATGCCAAAATGAAACCCTTCTAACCAGACTTCAATCCGGGCGATTTAAGGATAGCAAACGTTAACTCACACGACATTGACTGATTCTCTTCATTTCTGTGGAAGATACCGTGCATCCTCTTATCGAGGAGCTGTTCGGAACAGCTTTTCTCTTGTGCTTTCTTAATCCGGGCTTTCAGGAGTGAGTACTCGAGATGGATTAGATTTGATGCATTTTGCTCACCCCTAATACTGAAGTCAAGTC
>NC_046666.1:21239340-21253324 GCF_010883055.1 Belonocnema kinseyi
GCATGCAAGGATAAGGCTGCTTACTCTGAGAGGTCGCCTGGTATCCCAGAGTCACCGTTCTAGACACCTCACCCAGGTGCGATTCAGCTTTCGGCACGGTTTCCACACCTCGGCTTGGGGGTTAATTCCTTCGGGACCACCCCTGCACAATTGTCCGCGACTGCCTATTTATTTTTGTAACCATATTTAGTAGAAACCCTTGGTACAGGGACCCTCTATCTGCAACCCGAGGACGCGTTCGGTGGCTTTGTCATAGGCCCTGCGGTTTGATTCTAGAGGAATCAAAAATTTTATTGTGAAATCACCTTAAAGTCGTAGCAGAAGACAGTTTTTATTACACCGTATTACAAACTTTTGACAAATAGCATGTAAACATTATCAGTGGAAAACTTTACATGCAAAAAAACTTAACTCTAGTATTTTCTGGGCTTTTTTATAGATCTAAGTTTGCAGGTTAAACCGCCTTCTAAGAACCACAATTCTTCTGGTAGCAACGAACCTTCTTCGCCGTCTTCGCCGCAAAGACGTAAACATCCTACAAGTTCGTCCGAACCGTATTCTCCGCCTAAACAGAAAAAGCTGAAGGAGCTACCTGAAGGATCACGCACAGTAAAAGGTGTCTATATTCCTGTAGAACTTCACTATAAATTGCATGCGACTACTTCTAGAACATTTGTAGGCATAACAGAATTTGTAAGAAATTGAAGAATTTTGTACAAAAAAGTTGAAGTTTGAACTAGAAAGAATTTATTTTTCAACTAAAAGATTAATTTACTAAGAAAAAGATAACTTTTCAATAAAATTTAAGAATTTTCAACCGACAAGTTCAATTTTCCAGGAAGAAATAATTTTTTTCAGAAGTTTAAGAAAGTAGTTCAACGAAAGAAAATTAATTTAGATTTAATTTTAATAAATTTACTTCGAAAGAGACAAACTTTTCTTGAACCTCAAGAAATCTCAATCAGAATATTAAATTTAAAAGACAAAATAAACTGTTCAATTTTCTACTTAAAACAATGATTTTTTAATAAAATTTATTTCAATTTTGAATTTCTAACCAAACATAATTTTTTAACTAAAATATTTAACCTTTAACCACAAAATACATTTTTGAACAAGTAGTTCACCTTTAAAACCGATTGTTAAATCTTTAATTGAAAAGGTGAATTTTCAGGAACAAAAATTAATACTATACCGAAAAGAACACGAATTTTTAACAAAATTCTAGACTTCTCAATGTTCTCTGACGTTTGAAGCGTGGCAGTGATCGGGGAACCCCCTTGCCAGAAAATGTATTCCCCTAGAAGCCCGAACGCAGCACTATACAAAAGATGGACTGTATTAAGAATTAAAAATTTATTAACTCCTATTTTTTTTTTCAGATATAAGTTATCAGGGTCAATTATTTTCATCCAGACCCGGTCAACGCGAACCTTCTACGCAGCCATCTGGTGCTTCTACGTCGCCTGGACACAGAGGAACTCCTTCTGTGCCTAGACGGCTATATCCCAACGACCTACCTCAAGGATCACTCATAATAAGAGGTTTTCTAATGCCGATACAATTTCGCTATATGTCCGAAAAGAATGGTTTTGGATCATTTGAAGGGAGATCAGATGTTGACGCTGTTTTAAATTATGAAAAAAAAATTGTAGCTGTTTTTCTAACGTCATCGGACCACACGCTTTATGGACTGTATTATCGTTCAACTACAAGGCGGGTTAAACTCACCCCAGCATGCATTTATAAAACTGAAAAAAATCCTCAAATAAAACATTTCGATTACTTGGATCCAGCTGGTAAATCTGAATATCTTGAATTTCACGAATATGAAAAACCCGAAGAAATAATCGTAGTATCTTTTGAAGAGTGTAAGTAATGGTCAACCAAAAAATTAGCGATGTTTTTAAAAAGTTCTGGAACGCCTGAATATTTTCTTAGGTGAAATATTTTTTATTAAGGCCAAGGTCATTCTTGATAAAACTTTTAACAAGGAATTCAATAGTGTCCTTTAATTTCACCTTGACGACGACCTCAAATGTCATGTTGAGGTACACTTTAAAAAATACTAAGCCCCCTTTTTGACATCGGCAGTCGACAGAGCGGGAGATTTCACGTTTAAATATTCATTAGGGTCTTAGGTTCAATATGCCATTGAAGGCATGATAAGGTCCTTAAAACTTAAAGAAGGTCCGAACACCTATGAGATCGGTACCTTTTGAAAAAAGTGTAATATCAAAGAAATTTCTTTGTTTCAATAAGGCACATTCAATCGAGAATTTAAGTTGACATTCCAGATGAAATTAAAGTTCATTTCAAGGTTAAATAAAAAAAATGGACATACTCCTTTCTGACATCGATAATTGATGGAGCGGTTATTTCATGTTCAAATACTTATTTAGACAATAGGTTCAATTTGACCTTGAAGGTCACTCTAAGGTCATTAAAGCTTGAACGAGACCAGAAAACCTCGGAAACCAGCAACTTTTGAATAAATTTCATATCAAAGAAAGTTATTTCTTCCAACAAAGTGCATTCGTTGGTGAGTTTTAATTTCACCTTAAAGATAGCCTTAAAGGTAATTTCAAGGTCGACTTTATAAAAAATAGAAACCCTTTTTTCAGACATTAGAACTCAATCAAGCGGAAAATTTTACGTTCAAATATGTATAAAGGCTTTAGGTTCAATTTGACCTTAAAGTTCACGATAAGGTCATTAAAACCTAAAGAAGGTGCGAACACCTCTGAGAACAGCAGCTCCTGTGGAAATGTTATATCAATGGAAGTTATTTGTTTCAATAAGTTACATTTAATCGTGAACTTTAATTGGACTTTGACGTTTACCTAAGAGGTCATTTTAAAATCCACTCTTTTTTAAACGAAACCACCTTATAGATATCGGCAATCGATAGAGCCAAAAATTTCACGTTTAAATATGTATAAAGGTCATAGGTTGAATTAAACCTTGAAGGTTACAATAAGGCCATTAGAACTTAAACATGTTCCGAACATCTTTGAGATAAGCAGCTTTTAAAAAAACGTCTTTTCAATGGAAGTTATTTGTTTCGACAAAGCACAGTCAATCGTGACTATGGATTTAACTTTGTCGATGACCTTGAGGGTCATTTGAAGATCAACTTTTAAAAAAATGAAGCAACCCCTTTTGGCATCGAGAATCGGATAGAAGTCTTCAGGCCTTATTTCAGTTTTAATGACTTTAGAGTGACCTTTAAGGTCAAATAAAACTTATGACCATGAAACATATTTAAACATAAAATTTCTCGCTTTATCGCTTTCCCATGAAAAAAGGGGATTTATATCTTTAAATTTCGACCTTGAAATTCCCTTTAATGTCAGTGTCAACGTAAAATTTGAGGTTGTAATTGAATTGCTGGTTAAAAGTTACTTAAAAAAGGACCTGGACCTCAATGAAAAATATTTTGGCTCAGGTAATATTCAGGGGTTCTTACATGTCGTTTTTTATTAAAAATTAATCGGTTTTAGTAAAATGTCATCTTTCTTTGATAAGAAGTAAGTATTTGGTAGAGAATTCAACTACTTTGTTAAAAATCCGTTTCTTTTGATTAAAGAAATTCTACCACGTAGTATCTTTCTGTTATCCTTGCAATTAGATCATACTAGTATCTTTGCAAGTATCCATTCAGGCTAAGCTTAGGCACCCGTTTACATTTGATCGCCGTCTACCTGTTCGACTTACCCTTTTCACGCAACTTCCCCTCACGCCGCTGAGTGAGAGCGAGCCACTGTGTCTAGCCATGCTCATTCACAAGGCTCAGCAAAGCATCTCGTGCTCACTCGGTGACGTAAGGAAAAGTCAAGTGGAGAGGGTCAATAGGTCAGGTATACCAGAGCAAATAGAGCCTGCCCAGTCCTACTTTGGACGAATTCAAATGAGCCGTTAAAATTGACTTGCAATCAGTCACTTTGGATTGATTTCAAATCTGAGTGTACACTCAGTAAACACTCAATTACTGAATCAATTATTGAAATTTGCAATAATTAGGATATTAGGAAATAATGATCCATATATTCCTATTTTTTCTTCCAGATCGAAAGCAGGGTAAAAGTGTTTTATGCACCCACCGTCCTGATTCGACTAAATATTTCCCCCCCTTACCTGAAGGATCACACATAGTAGCTGATGTCGAATTTCCTGTTGGATTTTTCTTTGCAATCGAAGGACATGCTCAAAGAAGGTCACTTGTAGGTCATATCTGTGACGCCGTTGTAGATCCGCATGGAAATATTGTTGCTGTTTTTCTGGGTCCGTCTGAACACCTTCTTTTAGCAATATTTCGTGATGAGTACGAACAACAAGGAAAGCGGGTAAAACTATCCAAGCGTGTCTTACATGATTATCATTTTGAATACATGTCTCCCGGAGATATAGAAGCTCAGTTATATCCGGAATTTATACCATTTCAAAAACCTGAAGGACTTTATAAAGAGACTCTTGAAGAGTGTGGATTTAGTACTGGTTAAATAGGAAGTCCAGTAGGAAGTCCAGTAGGAAGTCCAGCTAGAACTCCAGTAAGAAGATCAGAAAGTGAATAAATCACATCAAAACACAAGCGAATACATTCCAGCTTTTTTTTTAAATTAATATAATGTTAAATCGGACACTGTTACTGGCTTTGTATTTTTCTTAATAAATAATAATCACCTCCCCGCAACAAATAGTGTAAAAATTATTTTCTTTGTGTACCTTTTTATCCTACTTAATTTGATATCATTTGTTTGCGTTCTACTCGTTTTAATTATTTTTTAGTTTTATCTTTTTGTCCAGGAATCTCAAATTCTTTCCAGACTATCAAGAAAATAATTTTTCTGTTAAAACCCAAGGTAATAGTATAAAAATTAGTGAATAGAAAAATTTTTAAGAGATTAAAAACGTAACCTTAACTTACAAGGAATAGTTTCAAAGCCTCTAATACCGATGACGTAACCACTGAAAGGCAGCTTGAAACATAATGGAAAAGAGTAAGTCATTAGGTTTAAAGAGAAAAAAATTAATGCACTCGAACTCCAAAGATCCGAACTCCAAAAAAAGAGCACTCCACAGATACAAGCGTCTCAACTCCATAGGATCGAGCTGAATTTTTTCCCTTCTACCCGCCCTGTGCAGGCGCGCGCGAATGCGCGCGGCCTTGCATTCAACGTGCGCATGTGCGTAGCAAGCCTAAGTGCGTCCTCATACATTACCCCCGCCCCCAATCTAAACGTCGCAGGAGTAGGAGTCCGTTTCACGCTCGTATACCTGGATTTCCCGATTCCCGAGCTTCTCGCATCTTTGAAGCTTGAGTGTATTTAATTACTTGTCACTGTTTCTTGCTTAGGTCTGAATTTTACAAACAAAAAATTATTGTTTACTGGAAATAAATTTGAAGTAGTGTTCATATAATAATAAATATTTTTCTACTAAAAAGTAGCGTTTGCAACTAACAAAGATAAATTTTCAAGCAAAAATGAAATACTTCGATTTTCGCCCAAAATAATAAGTTTTCAAACAAGAAGATTAAGTTTCTACTAGAAAGGCACATTTTTAACTAAATACAGTAATTTCAAACGAAATATTTTAAGTTCCTACTATAAAAGCTAAATCTTCTGCTGCAGAAAAGGAATTTTCAATAAACTTGTGAAATTCTCAACTATAAAAATGGTTTTCTAATAAGAAATAGAATAGTGACATTTTCAAATAAAAATTCAATTTAACCAATTAATCAAATGAATCAATTAAGAAGTTCAATAACAAACAAATTTAATTCAAAAAGTACAATTTTAAAAATTTTAACAAAGTAGTTAAATGTTGAACCGAGCAAATAGATTTTTAACCAAAATCAATGCATTTGCAAACAAGAAGAATTTTAAAAAAAGTGTAATTTTATATGAATAGCTGATTTCTCACTAAAAAAGCGAAATTTTTTACCAAAACCGAAATAGTCTTATTTTTACTTAAAACTATTAATTAAAAAAAAAATTTCAAACAGTTTAATTTTTAAATAAAGAAGATGAATTCTCGACGAAATATATAATAGTCAAAGTCTTAAGCCAAAAATAAAACAAAAATGAAATTAAAAAATTTGTTTTATCCTCAATCAAAACAGATTGTTAATTTCTAACTAAACTTTTTTATTTTTAACGACAATCAATTCTATAAAGGGAACTAGGTTTCTAACCGCAAAGTTAAATTTCGAACCAGTTGAGATTAATTTTCTACAAAATTATTACTGTTTTTATAAAATTGTTGAATTTTCAATCCAAGAACTAGATTTTTAAAATAAAAATTTAACTTTTAATCACGAAAACAAAAGTTATCAAAATAAAGGGGATTTTCAGCCAAAAGTGTTGAATTTTTCACAAAAGAAGATGAATTTTCTGCCAAAAGAAAGAAATTTTTAACGAAAAAAAGTTTAGTTTAAAAAAAATGAATTTATTTTAAGTAAAATAACTCAATTTTTATTAAAATTATTAAATTTCCAGCCGAATAATATAATTTTTTCTCAAAAATGGTGAATTTTGAAACTAGATGATTGAATGCCTATAAAAAAAAATAAACTTTTGACGCAAAATGAAATAGTTATATTTTCCGTTCAATAGTAGAATTTTCAACTCAAAACTAATCTCTGATCAAAGAAATGAATTTTTAACCAGAAACAATTATTTTCTACCAAAATGATTGATTGCTAACAAAATACTTCAAATTTCTACCAAAATTTGAATTTTTTAAGGAATCTTTTACCTTATAGTTAAATTTTCCACCAGAGAAATGTATTTCCAATCAAAAAGTAAAATAAATCATCAGGAGAATGATTATAAATTTTTTACAAAAAAAAGACAAATTTTCAACAACAAATAAAGTTCAATTGTATGTGAAAAAAGAATAATTTGTATACAGAATATAGGTATGAATTAAAACAATGGTTTAATTAAAAACGAAACTGATGAATTTTCAAAAGAGAAGATTCAATTCCTATAAAAAGATAAAGTTTTGACGAAAAATTAAATAGTTAGATTTTTCATTAAATACTGAAATTTTCAATGAAAAACTAATTTCGAACAAATTCATCGATTTTCAAATAAATTTTGAATTTTTAAAGAAATTTTGCACCTTGTAATTAAATGTTCCATTTAAAAATATATTTCCAATTAAACAGGGTAATAATTCACAATAATCCACCAGGAACATTAATATTTTACCACAAAAAAATAATTTTTAACAAATCAGTTGAACTTCAAATGAATAAAGTTTTAGTGACAAAAATAAATTTTCCAAAAAGAAAGAATAATAATCTTCAACCAACACACCTGAGAAATTAAAAACAGAATAAATAAGACAAAGTTGACTAAAATTTTGTTGGCTCATCAAGCCCCACGATAAAAGTTTTCTACTATCTATGTTTGAAAAGTGAAAAACACAAATATTAAAAAATAGTATATAGAGACACGAATTGTCAGAATATAAATTAGTTGCATTTTTTTCTACATTTTTCGGTAATCAGTTTCTCCAACGTTCAAGAAAAATGGGGGTCCTATCCTTGGCCTTAACCGGGACAGTTATTTTGCATTGTGTTAGTAAGTATAAAATAAATTATTGTCATCATCTTTGAATTTATTAAAAAAAATTTAGATTGCTCAAGATTTCACTGGACCTTTTTGTTGTTAAAGTTATTCAAATTTTTCTATTTTTTGAGTCTCTAAAACGAGAATTGAGCTTAGTTCATCAGAAACTTTAACGCATAGATAGCTTTTAATCCGATTAGCTAAAAAATTATTCATTAATTTAAAAATCCCGAAATTTCACATTTTGAGTCTCTTCTTGATTTTTTCACAACCTTATTTCTAGCAATTTAAAGCTTCGATTTTATTAGAAGTTATTTCAGGTGAATTTTGTAATCCAACTATGCAAAATACGAAAAATTAAAATAGGACAAAAATTGTACATTCGGAAAATAAATAAAAATTTGTTATTTACCACTTTTTGATAAAAAGCTTAGTTTTTGGTTTAATCGTGAAAAAAATTATTAGCAATAAAAAAATCTACCCGCTGCGTGGGAATATTCTCATCCTAACTTTCGTCTTTTAATTTCTTTTTCGTCTCGTTTGTAGGAATCGAAATTTTTAAATTTTTATTTGTTTCAAATGCTATTTTTTACTTTAGATCAAAAACAGAACCACCCAAAAATTATTTATGATAAATTAATTAATTTAAAGAAAATAATAATATTTCAAGAAATAATTTTCATTAGTTAATTTTTACATTCACATGAGAGAAGGTATTAGAAATAATTGAGAGATTGGATTGGTCTTTCGCATACTTTTTAATTGTTATAAATTAAAGTTCAAGTTAGTTGTCCAGCCCTTTTGAGTGAAAGTACAAAGAGTGAGCGCAATTTAAAAATCTTTAAGAAAACTTTTTTCAAAAATCTAAAATTCTCTGTGCGGCTGTTCATATTATATAAAAGGGCGAATAATTTATCCTAATGACTCTTTTTAATACAAAAAAAAATTACTAGAGTTTTGCAAAATATACAAAGTTTAAAAATTCCAAAAAACAAACGAAAATGAATATTTTAAGCTGAATAACGCACGATTTGAAAAAAGCCAAAATAAGAAATATGTTGTTTTTTAAATGCCCTAGAAGAATATTGTAACGACTTCTTTAATTTTCATTAAAAATCATAAATTCCAGAATCGACAACATAAAAGTAAAAATTCAAAAATTCCATTTTTCGGTCAAACTATGTATGACAGAAAAAGATAAATTGCAAAAAATTGTGCATTTGAAAAAGATCTACAAATTTGCGATTCATTATTCTTTGATAGGATGCGTAGTTTGTGTTTTAATCGTAAAAAGCTACATTAAAAATAAAAAATAAAAATTTTAGATAGACAACACAAGCTATGAAGAAAAAATAAGACAAAAAAGTTGTTTATCCAAAAAAGAGCTGAAAAAAGCAGCAACAAGTATAGTATACATTTGATACAATAGTGCTTAAAATAATGTCGACAAATTGACATGTTGAAGAAAACCAAGTGCGAAGTACGACAAACGTGACGAGAATGTGTTCGTTAAAGCCCAAGGAGCTTCAACAAAAGAGCATTCACAATCACCGAAAGACAGTCGTTGATGCTTTAAACTTTAATTTCGAAAGTACTGTGCAAAAATGTGGGTGGAATTCAAAGACCAAGCGCGAAGCACAAGATAAATATTTTATCGAGCGCGAAGCTTTGGCGCGACCAAGCTTGTGAGCGGGCAGATTTTGTTTGTTTTGAAAAATCCCGAGAATTTAAATTCAGAAGTGTCACTTTGCTTTTTTTGCGATTAAATTTAAAAATGGCGGCTTTAATATAATGTAAAGTTCTTTTAACTATATTTTAGAATGTCGTTTTAGGGAAAATAGTATACTTATGTTCTTGAAATAAGTTTCTTAAGAAAGTCCGTTTTAAATTTCTGCTTGAAGTGGCTTTTTGTTGCTATTCAATTAAATACTTGTTCTTTAGATAACAAAAATTAGTTTTAAAAATTTATTAATTTCAAGTACAATTTTTTATTTTATTATAACCTCAGTAAGCAGTAATTTTTTTTCCATTTCTGGATACTACTATCTACATACATTGTTAGCTGTCTACAACGATATCAAACATACGAATATCTGGGTTTATACATACAAGGTTTATTGTCAAATAAAGAAGGAAAAATTAGAATGTCATTAATGAAAATGTTTAACTATCTTACAATCAACAATTTCATGTTGCAATAAGAAGATTTTTTTAAACTTATTTACATTACTTTAAAAAAAATATTGTATTAAATTCTAACAAAAAATTTCTGTTTGCAAAACTTTTTTCTTTCTTATGTAAGTTTGACGTTAATATACAAAAATAGATAAAAATATTTGTTGTTATTAATAGTCGGTTGCACTAAAAAAATAACTTTTTAATTTTTCCTTTACTTCGTACAGAGATAAAAAATAAGATTCATTATTAATAATTAATACTTGGATTTAAAAAAATTTTTAATGAGATTAAAATCAAATGTAGAATCCTTTTAAGCGTTCAATAATGAAGGTAATGTGCAGAATTTCTGAAAATAAAACTCAGAATTTAAGGACCAAATTTTGACAACCATCACAAAATGATCCTATTGTAATTTAAAAAAAGATGAACATTTTTCTAAGAAATAAAAAAAAATAATAATTTTTTTGGACATAAATTAAAAAGAGGAAAAAAAAAGAAACCATCCAACGAAATCCCTTTTCTTCTGTTTCCATATATTTCATTTTTTTTTAGTATTATCAAATCACAACAAAAACATATTTGTGAAAAATAATCACCAACTTGTCGGCACTCATACATTTTTCTTGCCTCTTTTTTATTTTTGTCAAAAAAAGACATCTTCTTTTCTTCTTAGATATTTTAAAATATTTTTTTAAATCACAATAGAAACATTTTATGGTAGTTGTCCCCATTTTGTTTTTGGATTCTTGGTTTTATTTTCAGAAATTCTAAAATTTATATTGATACTTGATAATTTTGATTTCTGTAACTAAAATAATTATTTACGAGTAAATACAGCTGATAGCCTTATACGTTCAGAAAAAAATGTGACTAGGACCAAAAATACTTTCCCTTAGAATTAAAATTAATTTATTTTTTCAAATTAAAATTAATTTTTTTGTTAAAATTCATTAGTTTTTTTAGTTTTGCCATTTAAGTACCAAGAAATCCAAAAATGGCGTATAAAACCTTCAACATTTTTAATATAATATTTCGACCATTATAAAAGGTAGGCTTTGATTGTAAGCTTTGATATTTTTATTTTAATTAGATAAAATTTACTTTTATGCTCTAAAAAACAATTATCATATAACAATTACCCATGGAAATTAAATTGGTAGCTTTAAGTAGAAAAACGACAAGATTGTTCAAACAACTATATTTTTCAACTTTCATTTTCAAAATCGCGGTTAGCCTAAGAACTCACAAGACCCAATTTAATGTATTTTCTATGAAATTAGAAAAGGATATCAACAATATAAAATTAAAGAAAAATGCTGGAGCAATTTTAGACCAACCCATTAAACATTATTAATTTCAGTTCAGAAATCATCTCCATGGTAGAGAAATTTTATCTTTCAAACTATGTAGTTTCTTTTAAAATTAAAAATTAATTTTTTTAACTAAAGATTTAATTATTTTATTTTTGGCATAGAATTAATTTTTTAAGTCGAAAATCAATTTTTGTTTCTGAAAATTACCTGTTTTTATTTTAAATTCAAATATTTGTTTTGAAATATGAGCTTTCGCATTTTCTTGTTGAGAATCCATAACTATTTTCAAAAATTATTATAAAGGAATCTGTATTATCATCAGAGGTAGAAACTATTGATCAGTGTAGACGTCATTCCACAATATTTAAAAATAGAAATCAAAACTATTGATCCAATGAACTTTTCAAATAATAGAAAATGCTTCAAAGTTATTTTTGATATGATGAAAAATTTTAGAAAATTATTATTGAAAAAAAGATCTTCTTACTTCGCTTCACTGGGAAACAAACAGAACTTCCGATTTCCGGTCAGGGTTTTTTCCATTTGAGCTATTAGAGATATCCAAAGAAAAATCCTTTTTCAGAAATATACGATATTTCAAGCCAAGTGTTACATTTATGATAAGAGTAATTTAAAGGAATCTGTATTACCATCATAGGTAGTTATATCAATCAGTGTAGATATCATTTCACAATCTTTGAAAATAGAAATCAATACTATCGATCAAGTTAATTTATTAAATAACAGAAAATACTAAATGTCATTTTTGACTAGATAAAAATAATTTTAAAAAAAGCTTACTGGGAAAAGAACCCGACTGGCAATCGGAATTTCAGTGGTTCGTTTTCCAGCGAGATCTTTTTTCAGAAAAATATAATTTTAAAAATTAATCTTTTGGGCGGAAAATGATTTTCTTTTTCGTCCGGAATTTCTTCAGGCGCTAAATCTATTTTATCGGAATCAGTCAAAATTGACTTCACTCACTAATTCCATTAGTGCAATTTTTATAATTTCTATATTAGAATAAAAAATTTATCGATTCCTATTTGTTCCATCAGATATCAGTTGGCAGGGCCAATCTTTTTCTTTAGGCCGTCGTTCGTCTAGTCGCCGCGAACATGATTCGCAGTCTTCGCCGCATAAACGTAGAAGTACCGCTCCGCCTTCTCCGGCTCCTGTTGCTGCTGCTGCTCCTGCCCTTGCTGCTGCTCCTGTCCTTGCTGCTGCTTCTGCTCCGCCTAGACGGACACATCTGCACCACCTACTCAAAGGATCACGCATAATAAGAAAAGTCCAAATTCCTTATGTATTTACTTATAAACATCAGGACGGTAGTTTTAGAACATTTATGGGCAAAAAAGAGAGTGATGTAGTGGTAAATTATGAAAAAAAGATAGTTGCAGTTTTTCCTAATCCGTGGGACAAAGAGCTTTTTGGAATATATTTTGGTGAACGAAACGGACGGGTGAAGCTCACCCCGGGTTGTTTTGATCACAATTGCCGTAATGCTGAAGAATATCATTTCGAATACTTGGATGAAGCCGGGGATTCTGAATATCGTGAATTCCTAATGTATGAAAAACCTGAAGAAATGATAAGAAAGACTCTTAGAGAATGTAAGTAATATTCATTCAACAAAAAAAGATTTCCAATCCCCTAAAAAGTTTCCATTACCGGAGAAAAAAAATCCGTAATTTTTTTACAAATATTTACCAAAGGACGATTTAAATATTTATCATGACATTTTAAACCATCTTTAATTATTTAAATAGATTTAACTTATTAAAACCACTATTTCTTTGCAAAAAATTATCTAAATAATCTTATTTTATGAATGAAATGTAATATTTAGTCATTGTTGGTAGTAGGAAATTTTTTAAAAACATTATTAAATTATTAGATAATTAATTATTGTTTATTTTCAAAATATGTACAAATTGATTCCAAAGTGTCAACTTTTTTCTGACGTATATGTCTTACGTTAATTTTTGTGGAATGATTGTACAATTTTAACACATTAATTCTAATGCTTATCAAATTTCTATTTGTTCAAACAATTTTTATTTACTCATGCAGTTTTCTTCTGAAAACTTTTAAAAATAATATGAAATATAGCACATACAATTTTTTTTTCAGTGTATAGTGTATAGAAAAAATATAATAACTATTTTTCAATTTTTCAATTAAATTAAATCTGTTTAAACAATTATTTTTACCAAAAATATTGAAAAAATCTTATTTTATAAATTAAATATAATATCGAATGATTGTAAATAGTGAATTCTGTTCCATTTTATATAAGTTTTTGAAAGTTTTCAAATAAACTCTGTTTAGGTGAATAAAAATGGTTTGGATAAAATGAAATTTTTTTGACATTAGAAGAAATGTATCAAAATTATGTAATTATTCAATAAAAAGTAGCAGATACTTAAAAAGAAGTTGACATCTCAAGCTTGATTTATAGATATTTTGAAACTAAACAATAATTATTTGTTCAACTAATTAAATTTTTTCTAATGTACTACTCTAAGCAATAACTATTATATTTCACTCAGAAAATACTATTTTTTAACAGTTTTTTTAGGAAACATTTTTTTTTTTAAATAAGATACATTTATTTAAATGCTTAAAAACAAGTGAAGAGTATTCAAATTGCCTATTTTTGATTATTTGTATTGGAAAAATGACAGAAATTGAAAAAAATTGGACAAAAATTGAAATGAAATTGAAAAATAACAATAATACGTAAAAATGTAGTTTTTGATTTTTGTGTCATTTTTAAAGCTTTTGGATCCCCAAAAACTGTGTACGTTTCGATCAAACCCTGAAGTTTGAGTTCAATGTTTCGAAAATACCAAATATTCTCCTGTTTATTAAATTAAATTTTTAAGTGCCAGGTTGATATTTGAATTT
>NC_046666.1:21253424-21263655 GCF_010883055.1 Belonocnema kinseyi
AATAGAAAACTTTTGAAGTTGTAACTGGCGGTCTAGATTTGAAAAAGTTAAGAATGCATTTTTGGACAGTATGTAAATATATTCAAAAATATTTTTAGAATTGTCAGAGAATTGTAGAAGAAAAGATATTTAAAAGTTTTAAATATTTGTTAACAAAATATTTAAACATGATTGGACATTTTCAAAAATTTACAAAAATCCACAATAAGACTTCTCAGAGATTTTTAAAAAATTTTATAAAGCTTTCACAAAGTTTCCAAATATTAAAAAAAAAATTTTAACAGATTTAAAAGGTCAAACAATTAAGAAAGAAAAATTTAAAGGTTTTTAGTTTCGACTTAGTTTCTTCCTATTTCTATTGTCCTTACAATTAAATTATACAAGTATCCATTCTAGCTAAGCTTAGACTGTAATTTCCATTTGATCGCCGTCTACCTGTTCGACTTTTCCTCCCCACTCCACTTCACTTCACGTCGCTGAGTGAGTCCGAGCCGCTGTGCCGAGTCTTGCCCTTTCTTACCTTCTCCACTCGACTCGACTCCTTATTCGCTTCTCTTACCCCCTCCATACGACTTCACAACAAGTCGCTGAGTTAGCTCGCGTCTCTGTATCGAGTCTTACTGGCTGGCAAGGCTATGCAGAGCACTTCGTGAACACTCAGCGATGAAAGGTGGAGTCGAGTGGGGTAAGTCGAACAGGAACACGGTGATCGAATAGAGCCTTCCTAGTCATATTCAGGAGAAATTCAAATGATCCATTAAAATTGACTTGCAATTAGTCATTCTTGATTTATTCAGATTCCGTGAGTACTACTTCGTTCGTGAATTGCTAAAATATAGACTAAACTACTAAGCTGATAAGTAAAATTTCCAACGGTTAAGATAATACGAATTAAATATTCATGCATTTCTATTTTTTCTTCCAGATGAACAAGAGGGCATTGGTGTTTCCTGCACCCACTCTCTATGTTCGACTAAATATTTCCTTGATTTACCTGAAGGAGCACACATAGTACCCGGGGTAAGATTTCCTAGAGGTTTTTTCTTTGCAATTGACGGATCTGATCAAAGACGACCACTAGTGGGCCATATCTGCGACGCAGTGGAAGATCCGTCTGGCAAGTTTGTTGCAGTTTTTCTGGGTCCGCGTGAATTTCTTCTTTTTGCAATATATACTGATGAGTGGGAAAAGGACGGCGGGCGGGTAAAACTAACCCATGATAACTTTCAAAATTATCGTTCCGAATATATGACTCAAAATGAAATAGAAGCTAACTTATATCCTGAATTCAGACAACGAAGAAAACCTACGGAAATTTACAAACCGCATCCTGAATATGAAAGCTCTGTTAGTCCAGTAGGGGCATAAATCATATCGATCCACGAAGAAATACATTCCAGCTTTTTCTTAATTTACGAGTAATATAATTTTAAATTGGATACTGTTACTGGCTTTGTATTTTTTAAATAAATAATAATCACCATTTAGCGCATAACTATGGATGTCAATTTTTTTAAATAAAACCTTATCTCTCCAGACTATCAAGGAAATTAATTTTTTGTTAAAATCTGAAGTAATCTTATAAAAATGAGTAAATATAACATTGTTCAAAGAGTAGAAGTATAACCTTACCTATATACGAAGAGTGCGACAATTCCTCATACGGACGACGTACCTACAAAGAAGCAGAACAACAAAACTTAATTTAATTTACATTTTAAATATATTTTCAAAAATTTTATACAGGAAAAAGTAAGTCAAAAATCGTGATATAGTTTAAAATTTCAGATAGAAAAGTAATTTCTTTTAGGCCGAAAATTACTTAAATGCATGAGGAAAGTGTGATGAATGTACAATTTTCTGCTTTCTTAATCATAAAAGCAAAATTGTTCGAATTTGTTTGCTTTATGATTAAGTTTTAAGGCTTATAGACTAAAAACTTATAAAGAATTTTTTTAAGATGATCAGGAATAATGGGATACAAATGTGTTTTTTTCAATTTAATGCTGATTACACAAATTTGTTTGAAAAAGTGCAAGTTTATATTGAATTATTTTCAAACTTTTTCCACAAATATTCAAAATACACCTTTTTGCAGTTGTCATAACAACATTTTTAGCAGTTTAAAGTCAATAAAATTTTTTTTAAAGATTGCAATATATTTTTTCTAACTAAATATAATTGCCGACAAGTTTTCCACAGTAAAAAATATTTTTTTATTTCAACGAGATGAGTAAAAATATGCAATTAAATGATTCTTTTGCGCAAACTATTTGTAATATAAATTTTGCTTAATATTAATTAAATAATTTATTAAAGTTGTTATTAAAGGATTGAAAAATATTTTTAATTTGTTAAAATTGTTTTGGAAGATTGAAATCTTGTTTGTTTGAATAAAAAATAATTAGCAAATAATCGTTACGCTATAAAAAATTCTAATGAGAGATAATGAACAAAATGTGCGATTAAACTGTGTTTTTTTAACGAAAATTATGGGTAACATAAATTTTTGATAATATTAATAAAATTATGTATTAAAAATGTTATTACACATTTTTTAAAATATTTGAAATTCATTACAATTGTTTTTAAATATCACAGTCTGTGTTGTCCACTTTGAAAATAATTAACAAAAAAGTGTTAAACTTTAAAAATTTTTTATATTTTCAGCGAGACATATTGATTGGAGATCTTATCTTTTTTTGTGTAAATATTATTGGTCACTTGAATTTTCAATTGATATTAGGTAAATAATTTATTAAGGTTTTGGTAAAAAAAATGTTGAAAAAATGTGTGTATCAGAAATAACATTTTAACAAATAGATGAATTTTCAACTAAAATTATCAATCTTCAATCAAAATAATTCTTTTTTTTTTTACTGTAGTTCAACTTCCAACTAATTAGTTCAATTTTCATCTAAAAAGAATAAAATTGCTACCGAACATAGTATAGACACATTTTCAAATAATTAGATAATAGTTTAATTTTCAGTTAAAGCCAATAATTTTTAACAAAAAAGAACTTTTACTTTTAAAAAATGAGTATAAAAAAAGAATTTTCATGGTTGTAACTTTGTTTAAAAATGTAACTTTTTTTTAATCAGTTTTTTTGTAAAATTCTTTTTTGTTGAAAGTAATTTTTTCGACTGAAAATTTATCGTATTGGGATTTAGTTTTGGTTGAAAATTTATATTTTTCAGTAAAAAATAATACTTTTTTTGTTGAAAATTAAACTATTTTATTTTCAGATTCAAAATTTTAGTTGAAAATTCAGCAGTTAGGTTGAACATTGAACTAATTTCTTAAAAATCCACATTTCGTTGTTGAAAATACATGTGTTCAACTGAATCTTAAATGATTTCATTTTTTGTTCAAAATAAATATTTTTGTTAAAGAATTTAAGTATTTTCAACAAAATAGTTAAATTTAAAAGAAAAAATTATTATTTTTACCCATGAAGCTGAATTTGAATTTCAATAAAATAAAAAATTATTTTTGAACAATCACTGAAGGTGTAAATTTCCGGTGAAAAAGTTAATTTTTATTCAAATTGAGAATTTAATTAATTTAAAAAAATCAATTTTTTACTAGAGGTGTTTGAAAATCATTAGTTGGTCCTTTTTTGAAAATGATAGATAAGTTTTTTTATTTGATTAAGATTGCCATCAAAATATAATTGGTAATAATTTATGGCTATTATTTATAAAAATACACAAGCAAAAACCATGTCAGTTTTTGTTTAAACAATGTTTTTGATAATTTCATTATTTAAAAAAAAATGGAATTAAATTGGAAAATTATATTTTTAGGAAGTTGATATATAAGTAAAGTTAAACCTGAGAATCTATTGCTCAGAAGAATTTGGAACTCGTAGCTCTCTTGAAAGTAGAAAAAAAATCTTTCGATCTAATAAAAACTACTATCCGTGAATTATTGTTTAAAAAATAAATTTTTTTAGAGAAAATCGTCTAAACTTATTTCTTCATAAAATTCGTTTTAAACAAAGTAGTTCAAGTTTGAAGCAATTATTATATTTTTTTATTTTATGGTTTTGACCAAATAAAACATATTAAATAATTTGATATTAATTCTTTTTTTTACTGGTCCAAAATTAATATTTTCTGCATGTATAAATATTTGTATTTATGGATTTTGTAAAAATTGTTCTAAACTCAAATTTTATTTGGAACAAAAAAATATTTCATAAGTCTAAAAAAAAAAATTTCTTTGACTGAGAGCCAATCAATATTACTTTTTGTTTCACATATTTTTTTACCCTTAACCCTTCAATGGCACACCTCAAAATAATTACATTACTGGCACAAGGGGTGTTCTAGACCCCACGTGTCTAAACGTGTATTGTGAATCCTGCACTACACATTTTTTAACAAAAATTTTACAGGATATGATTTAATATGTATTTTGAAAAATCCGACAGGTTTTATAACCATTTTTTAAATATAAGATAGTTAAAAAATGTTTTAAAAACCGGAAAAAATGAGTTTTTTACATAAAAATTCATAACTCGCCTAATTTTTAATATTCTTAGCTAAAAATTAATTGGCTTATTCCCGAAATATCATGAGCTTAGAAAAAAATTAGTGCAATATTGTACCTTTTTAAAAAGGTATTTATTTCCAGATATGAACACGTAGTTTTTTGGTAAAAATGAGTCCTATATTTTTTCATATTCAAACCAATAGATATAAAATTATAAGACATCTATGAATGTGAAAAATTCTATAAAATATTGAAAAAAAATTTGCAAGTTAAATAGTAAACTTACGTTAAGAATTATGCGGGCACAAGGGGTCTTCTACACCCCACGCTTTTGACACGTCAACTTCTGTTAGTTAGTGTTCCCAATAAATGCCAGATGGTGCCACATATTTAATTTTTTTGAATTTAGAATACTTAATTGGAGCGAAAAATTTTTTTAGGGTATAGTACACCCGAGGTGTCATTTAAAGGTTAAATTACACTCTAATTTACCTAATACCCCAAGCTTGTTTTAAACTCCATGACATCACTTTTTTCAAAGCTAGAAACCAAATTTTTCTATAAGAATTTTTCGAAATTTTTCGAAGTTAAAATTTCAAACTGCTTTTACTGCTGGAAAAATTTTGTAAATTGGATCTCGTAAAACCCTAAATGCACTTTATGATAATCTAAAAACTTGTGGGTTTCGAGGGTTGAAGATTTATTTTTTAAAATTATCATTCATGAGCAAGATTTGAACATTCTAAACGCTTGAGGTTAAATACTATTATACACGCGAGAAATTAAAAAGAGAAATAAAAAAAAAATGCTGTTTTAAATTTAAAGGAAATATAATGTGAAAATTAGTAGAATGATTCAATAAAAATTATTGTTCAATGTTTTTTATGTATTAAACTGATTAACTTTTAATTTATTCTAATAAAACTAATGATTTCTGGAATTAGCTTAAAATTTTATTAATAAATCAAACTTATAGAAGTGGAAGCTCATAAAAAAAAAATTAAGTGAAAATTATCTAAATGCTTTACTGAAATTTATAGTTAAATGCTTCTTATATTGTGAAATAATTAATTAATTATTAGCTAAACGATTTATTAACAAAAAATCAATAAAATAAATATTAGAATTTTGTTTCCTAAAATCGGGCGAAATAAATTGATTATTTATTCTAAGTTTATATAATTAAATATTGAATATTACTTGGATAATAAAAGTTTATTTATGTTAAAACATAACTCTGAAAGAAGTATAAAAGGTTACTAATAAATCAAATTTTCAGAAATGAATGTGAAAATTACAAAAAAAAAGTATAATAAAAATGATTTCAATGACTGAATCAAAATTATATTTGAATGATTTCTACGTTATAAACAGATTAATTAATTATTGCCTGATTTTTCACAATATTAAATTACATAAAGGTAAAATTTTAATTTCTTTTAATTAATTAAAATAAATTTATTATTTACTTCAAGTGTATGTAATTCAGTATTGGTCATAATTTGTATAATCAAGGTTTATAAATGTTTAACATACCTCCATTCCAGTTACATTATTTTTGTAAAGTTTTGGGTTATTAAATAAATATCTGAATTCTGATTTTAAAATTATGTACGAATATATTTTCATTTTTCCTGAAATAGTTTAAAATATTGAAAATAGCTCAATATTTCTGAAAAATGTAAAATCAAAATGATTAAAATGATTCACTGAAAATAATTCTTTAATGCTTTTTGGAATTTAATTTTGTTTAATTGAGTACCATAGATTTTTCGCATAAAAGTGTATTTATTTATTAAATACTTTTATTACAGTTATGTAATTTTTGTAAGTTTGTATAATGTTCAATGAGTATCTGAGTTTAATTTTCAAAAAACATATTTTAACTTTTTAGAAATTAGTTGTAAATGTTATTAATAGTTTTAATTTTTATAAACATATAATGTAAAAATTATTTTAATATATCAATGAAAATAATTGTTTGTTGATTTAGATGTTGTAAACTGAATTATTAATTATGAACTAAATTATTTTCTCACAATATCAAACTTCACAAAAATCTAAAATAATATTTAAAAAATTAAAATCCAAAAATTATATCTTGCTCTTTAGTATTACTTATAGTAATAGTAAATTCTACTACTAATGTCGGAGATGATTTTACAATAAATTTTCAACAAATATTCTAACAAAAAAATTTGTTTAATTTTTTTTAAGGGTTGTTTTAAAATCATTGCAAGAATAATCTGAAGAGCTACATTGACTCTACTTTTTCATAATTTCCTTGATTTTAAAAATTTATACTCGTATATTTTTACTCGTATAGTTGCATGTTTATCCATGTTGCCTTCATATTACTTGAATATAAACCAAAAAATTTTACACAATCGTCTTAAATTAATTACTTCCATTCGTCACTTTTCTCATTTTTATAATATATATGATGTTTTTGTCAGCTGGTGCCGAAAATTCGATAACAAACATGGTTCTCTTCTCGAAGTCAAGAAGAACCATGTCAGGCCTCGAGTGAGCAACAGAAACAATTGTCGAGAATATAAAGTTCTTCCAAATGTACAATCAAGTTATTCCAAGTGTACAATCAAGTGCATCATTAAACAAAACAAATTTTGAAATTGTTGACATTTTGGCTCCTTTTTTGTTAAGTAGAAAAATTATATTTCATTGAAGATTTCACTGGAAATTTTTTTGTTGAAAGTTGTTGTAATTTTCCTGTTTGATACAGATTTTGCGTCAATAAGGTAAGTATTGATTTTCTTCACTTGAACCTGTAGCCCTTAGCTTGGTTTTAAGCTGATTAACTTTTTAACTGTTAACTTTTTAATTTTTTTTTCAAAAATCCAGAAAATTGAAAATTTTAAAGGTCCATCTTGACTTTTTTTAACCTTATTTCTAAAAATTGAGAAATTCGATTTCATACATAGTTCTTTTTTTATACTTTGAATTACCTTTTTAAGTAAAAATTATAAGCCTATCTGATTGAACGAAATAGCATTTTGTTTCAATTTACTTTATTATTTGTTTCTTAAGCAACGAAAACAAGTTGTTAAAACCACTTAATCGAAAAATGAAATTTTTAATAAATTTATTATAACTTCAGTGGCCAGCAAAATATTGTCATATATTTCGGCATTTCTAACCCAAGTAAGATCATATAATTCATTTATAATGTAAATTACGTTTCATGTTATTTATTTATAAATAAATAATTGTTCATATCCAAAGTTTTTTTCACCAATTATGATTACTTTTTGAGCATTTTCAAGTATTTTTGTGGCAGAAAAATGATTGTAATTGGTTGAAAATGTGTAACATGTTTTTCCATGCATAAAAAATTATTTTTATTAATAATTGTTAATGACAAAATCGTATAACCAGTATTGAGTACTTTCTGATTTATTTATTTTTTTATCAACATTGAATGCAGATTAAGAATTTTTCAATAAAAGAGCTGTAAATGATATTTATAAAAAACTACGCGCGTTTTGATTTGCAAAATCTGATCTTTTCTTTCGTTTTCTATTAATACATCGGTTAATTCACGTCGTGGCAAAAAAAGTTTCAAATAAAAGTTTTTCGTCATTAAATTTTCTAAATAAATCCAGCGTAGGCAATATGTCATAGCAGCAGACGATTTTTCTAATTTCGGTAAACAAATTTTAACACAAATTTTTATTTTGTAAACTAGCGTAATCATAAAAATATTAATAAAATTTTAAAAATAAGGTTGTCGCTCGCGAACAATTTTTTGGCGTTGATCCGAAAAAATTTTTTACTTTGAGTACAATTACAATTTTTACTCAGCAGTTATTAATTACTTCGATTATAATTACAATTTTATTTTGTAATTATTAATTATTTGTAATATAATTTTCTTTTTTTGTAATTCTGAATTATTTTGAGGAAAATTACAATTTCTTTTATTTAATTAGCAATAACCCTAGTAATGTAATTACAAATGTAATTAATTAGTTGCGAACCTGTGTTGAGGGAATAAGTAAAATTACCAAACTTTACTTTATTATAATATTTGTTTTTAGAGAAACTTTTGCAACAGTGATATAATAATACAATAGTCTGGAAGTTGTCGTTGACTTTTGTATTAAGTGGCAATATTAAGCAATTTCAGAATAAATTATTGTAAGAATAATAAGCGAGAAATTGCATGAATGAGCCAAACATGTGATTTTTGACATATTTTCAGACGTGAAAGTCTAATAAATATGGGAATTAAGAAATAAAATTCTATTTTGTTTTACATTTTCCAAACATAAAAATAAAAATGCATCAGTTGTTATTTCATTGCCTTCTGATTTTTTTTGCAGTTTTTTAATACATTTACAAACACAATGAAGCTCATTTATAATCATTGTAAAAATACATATAATTAGCATGAATTAATAGTTACGAGCATATTGAAAAAAAAAACAATACTTTTCTTTCTAAATTAAGGTTTTACCCGTGCGAATGGTATCAAACCTGAAATTTAGACATTTGAATTGCGCGCCAACTGGCAATTCTTGGCTTCGTGCATGATCGGGTATGATCGGCTTCTTTCGGCTTGTAACGATGGGGGAAGGTTCCTAGGAAGAAGAAGACAAACCAACTGTACGATGATCCGCTCGTATAGAAAAAGGACACATGAACTTATTTCGCTGGTAGTAGGCAGGCCCTTGTAAGCTTTCTTAAAAATTTTCAAATTTTAATTTTCTAAAGATAATGTCTAGATGAAGAATTTGATTCCTCATCTTTTTTCCCCCAGGCAAAAAGTTTTGGTTTTTTTCTTTTTTTAATTAAAGTAAAAAAACTGGCCTTTTTGTAAAAATTAATTTGGATTCGTTTTTCACTTCAACTCGTTCTCACTCAGTCAGTTTTAAGGATTTTTTGGTCAAATTTTCAGAGAATGTAGATTGAAATGTCCTTCGATTGATAGAGCAAAAGTAATTGAAAAATTTATTTTAAAAAATTGTTTTGTTAATTTTGTTGGTGCCTGGCGCTTATCGGACTTCTCGAACTTCCAACGTTTCGTTTATCGAGCGAATTTTGAGCAACAAAAAACTTCCGGTGAGAAAATTCTTAATACCAGTACAAAAAAGTTTCCTGGAAAATTTTAGCCCAGTCAAATTGATATTCAAGAAGTTATTAACGTCTCAAGTCGATAGCGGCTAGTCGACTGACGCGCGGGCTGTTGCAAGAGTTTCAAATCCTATTTATAATACAGTTCACAGGCGCCAAAAATAAAAACTGATCAAGAATGAAAAACAACTGTACTTTCTCGGTGTTTTATTTTCATTAATTCCACGAATTTAAAGCATTACAAAATTTTCGGAATTAAGAATCCGTTGAATCTTGAACATTAGATGCTTAAGTTTCTTTTACTTTTGTACAGTTTGTCTCAAAAATAGAACCATTCTATTTTACGCAATATAAAATGAAGACATTATTTTGCATTATGCATCAATATTCATTTATGCATAATACTTTGATAATACCTGATTACTTTATTAATTTTTATTTCTGGTGCCAGTCGACGAACTGTATTATAAACTGGATCTGGGACTCTCACTACAGTCTGCGCGCGAGTCGTCTAGCTGCTATAGTATGGAGACGTTAATACGAGGGTAGTTCAATAAGTCCTTAGAATGAAGTATAAAAACATTTTTTTTTGGGTAAATTTTTTTTTATTTTTCAACATAATCTCCTTGGAGCTCTA
>NC_046666.1:21263755-21284946 GCF_010883055.1 Belonocnema kinseyi
ATATATCTAGTCGGGAGTGGTGCTGACTGAAAACAGATGATTTGGAGCGATTCGCGCGCCATCTGTTGGTCATTCTAAGGACTTATTAAACTACCCTCGTAGTTTCTTGAATATTAGTTGGATTGGGCTAAAATTTTCCAGAAAACTTTTTTGTATTGTTATCAGCAAATTTTTCGTTGGAAGTTTTTTGTTGCTCAAAATCCGCTCAAAAAACGAACCGCTGGAAGTTCGAGAAGTCTGATAAGCGCCAGGCACTCAGAAAAAAATTAACAAACATTTTTTAAAATAAATTTTTGAATTACTTTTTCCTTATCAGTCACTTAATTTTCTGCAAATTTTATCAAAAAATTAGAAAACTAAAAAAGCTACAACTTTTTGCGGGAAAGGGAAAAGATGCGTATTGAAATTCTTCGATCAGAGACAAATTAATTTTTCACGAAACTGATGTATTTTTTTCCCAGCAAAAATGAAATTTTAAACCCAGGAAATTATTTTATTTTAACAAAAAAAGGAGGATTTTCTACTAAAAAAGATCAGCCTTAAAAAAATGAAAAACAAAAAACGGCTTAAACTAAATAAACGATAACTAAAATGTTAAATTTTCTACAAAATGGTTCAATTTTTAGCACGAAAAAAATTCTTACTAAAAATATCAATCTAAAAAAATGATATTTTAACAAAGTGATTCAAACAAATTACTTAAACAAAATAGTCGAATACTAAAGCAAAGAAGAATAATTTTTAACCAAAAAGTTAGAATTTTATGTAAAAAAAATTCCACTAAAAGAGATGAATTTTTAAATCAAAAAGATAAACGTTTAAACGAAAATAGCTGAATCTTCTGTTAAAAAGAATTTCAGTCAGTTTTTGAAAATCAAAATATGATTTTTCTACAGACAAAATAACTTTCTACGAAAAAAGCAACAATTTTTTAATATAAAAAGACGAATTTTGTGAACCAAAAAGGATGAATTAAAAAAAAAAGAGCTATTCTCTACCAAATAGTTGAATTTTTATTTTAAAAAGATGAAATTCGTACCAAAACAGATACATTTTTAATCAAAATGACAAATTTTTTTAAAAGTTTAGCTTTCATCCAGAAAATATTTCAGTTCATTTTTCAACACTAAAATATAAATGTTAAGCAAACAGTGAACTTTCTACGAAATAGTTTCTTCAACCAAAAAGTATGACTTTTCAACGAAATTGTTCAATTTGAAACCAAACTCTTGCATTTTTATCTAAGAAAGATGAAAGTTCTATTAAAACAGGGAAATTTTTGAAGAAAAAAAAAACAAAATTAAAAAAACAAGAGTTGAATTTTTATCCAAACAGATTCAAATTGACTTTTTAATACAAAAATACGAATTTTAAACAAAAATTAAATTTTCTAGTAAATAATTGAATTTTTAAAAACACAATTGCATTTCTATCCAAGAAAGTTGCAACATTTCTATTAAATAGGATGAACTTTTAAATCAAAATTAAAATTCAGAACGAACAGTTTTCACACAAAAAAGATTTCATATTCACTTTTTGGCATAAAAATAGGAGTCTTAAATAAGAAATAAATTTTCTATGAGAACAGTTGTATTTCCTATCCAACAATATGAATTTTCAACAAAGCAGTTGATTTTTAAACAAAGAAAAAACTTTTAAACAAAATTATTGAATTTAAAACCAAACCGTTGCATTTTTATCGAAGAAAGATGCAATTTCTAGTAAAAAAGATGAATTTGTAATGGAAAAATAAAATTTTTTGCAAAATAGTTGAATTTTTAACTGAAAATGATTTTAGTTCGACTTTTTATGATCAAAATATAGGATATAAAAACAAGTCAATTCTTTATGCAACTAATTTAATGTTTAAAATAAAAGGACAAATTTTCAAGTCAAAAATAGCATTTTTTAACTAGAAGGATCTCTTTTCTACAAAAATTGATAGATTTTTTAACAGATAATAAAATTTAATATTATTGAGAAAGCCACCACCGAAAAAAAATTTCCTACGGACCAATTTTTTATTTTCCGTGACCATATTAATAGTCATGGAAACAAAATCTTAAACATGTAACATTTTTGACATAGAATCTTTTCTAAACGAAATAAAATAATTTCAAATTAAAATTTAAAAAATTTCAAATTTAGTTTACTTTTGACAGTTCAAAGTTATACAAATGCTCTGAATTTTACAAACCGCTTTTGAAGTTAAATAAAAATTTATTAAATTTACTATAAAAGTCACTGCATTTCGTTTTTAGTAACATAATTTTGTAAATTTCAGTAACTTTCCATGTGGTAATAACCCTATTTGGCCCTATTACAAGCCGGGCACTAATCGGGGGCTATTCGGGTTATTGATTTAAACAAAGTACCTAGTCCGGGAACAAATCGGGGACTAGTTGGGCTTTTTGTAGTCAAAATTTCAGTCGGGGCCTGGTCGGTGGTTGGTCAAGGGCTAGTCAGGCCTTTTTGTTCACTAATGATTTTTTTAAATTCTAAAATACTAAGAATATATTTAATAATAATTTTACACCATTTTTTGAAGAAAAGATTTATTAATGTTAAATTCATCTCAAATATACTTAATAAATAATTATTAAGATAATAATTTTGTACGAAAATCAACTTTTTATAAAAACAACGACCCCTAATAATACCCGATCAGGCCCCGACTAGGATAAGTCGGGGCACCTGAGAAGCCCCCGATTAATCTACCGTGACGCTACTGGTCGGGGGCTAGGCAAATGACCCGACTAGCCTCCGACTTTAAGTGGGGTCGAATGGTCGCGAACCAGACTAGTTCCTCATTTATATTTCTACACGTTTTTAGTATCTTAGCGTCGGAATTTTCGGATCATTTCTAACAGTGTTTTCGCACTACCCTTTATTATGTTTGAATAAAGGTTAAAACATGACACAATCGCGTTGTTTTTTTTACTATTTTTTTATTCCTCTTCAACTGTGCCACTTTAAATTAATGATTTGCAAAATTTTTCATCTTGCTAGATGATCTTAATTTGCAAATTTCAAAATATATACATTTTCTTGTTTCAATAATGTTTAAGATATTACACAATTTGTCGTCTGCTACGTCTTTATCAGAAATGGAAAAACGACAAGGTATGAGTTTGCTCGAGCTATAAATCAGGACATTAGATTTAAATCAACTTTTCGCTTACTTCATTATTATTTAAAAAATAATTATTATTATATTATTTAAAAAATCAAAATACACATAAATGAAAATTAGGAATTTGATACAACAACTATCGTTTGTTTTCAAACCAAAAGAAAAATAGGAATATAATTAATTTTGAAGTTGCATCATCTAAAGGATTCATAATATGATAAAAAAAGTTCAATCTTTAATTTATTTTAGCATAAAGTTAGGTTTAAATATTAAGAAATAAAAATCTATCTAAATTTAAAATTACATTCGCTTTTTCACATGATTGTTCATACACATTCTAAATTCTCAAGGAAAAATAAAATTACACGCGCGAGGAATAAAACATAGAATAAATAAGATAACATCTGACTAAAAGTTTGTTATCTTACCAAACCCAAAAATAAAACCATTCTGCTATCTGTGCTCGAGAAGTGGAAAATAAAAATATCGCAAAGTAATATATAAGGACACGAATTTTCAGAATATTTATCAGTTTCTTTGTTTTTTCGAATTTTTTGGTCATCAGTTTCTCCAAAGTTTGAGGGAAATGGGAGCCCTATCCCTGATCTTAGCCGGGATATTTCTTCTAAATTCTATTCGTACGTACAAACAAAATTATCATAATTTTTGAAAATGTGTCAGGTGTGAAATCAAGAACATTATTAAACAAACCAAATTTTTATATAATTGATATTTTTTCTACTTTTTTGTTCAGTAGATCAAATATAAATTGCTAAAGATCTCAATAAACATTTTTTATTGTTAAAAATAAAAAATTTTAATTAACATTTATCCATTTTGTACCATTTTCCTTTTATAATACACAGAAAAAACTAAGAATAAAATTTGTTTTAGGAAATTTTTTAGTGCGATAAAGTTTTGTTTAGCCAACTTCGCGTCACAAACTGACATTTTTCACTGTTTAATTCAATATTTATGCTTCGAGCAACAAAAACAAATTTTTGAAACCATTTGATTGCAAAAAATAATTTTTAATCAATTTATTATAACTTTAGTAAATAGCAAAATATTTATTTTTTTGTTGTGGAAACATTATCATATTGTTTGTTCCACCTGCGACTAAATGAAAAATACGAAGAAACAGGTTTATAAACGGTTAAAAGATTTATTCTGAAATTAAGCAAGAGAAATTAAAATGTCATTAACGAAGACATTTAATTATCCTATTTACAAGTTTTTTACGCCACACAAAAATAAAAAATAACTGTTTTTCCTTAATTGTAAACGATATAATTTTTTTAATGAATAACTTTTTAAAATAAAAATAAAAAAATCTGTCAAATTCAATGGACGCTAGAAATCTCAGTAAGCTCTTTAATTAGAGGAAATACTAAAAGTCATTAAAATACTGTTTAAAAAATTTCTAATCAAATAAAACTTTTATTTTGCAATAGAAAGATTTGAAAAACTCACTTTTGTTACTGAAGCAAAAAATATTATATTAAATTTAAAAAACAAATTTACTTTTCCAAATCCTTTTTTTTACTACGATAGAAATGACTTTAATAAACAAAACTTGTTAAAACGAAAAGAAAAAACTTACTTTAAAAAGCACTGCAAGATTATTATAAAAATTGTTTAATTTTAATTTTTAAATTGAAACTTTGACGGCACAAGAAATAACGAAAAACCCAAAATTCCATTTTCCGATCAAATTATTCACGATACGAGGAAAAATGAATTATTAAAAAATGTGCGCCCAAAAAATATCTATAAATTGATTTTTATTGACTTTTTTATATGAATAGTAGTTTTTGTTTTATTATTTAAAAACAACATTAAAGACAGAAAGATTAAATTTTTAGGCAAATGACACAAGCTACGAAAAAAATAAAAAGGCAAAATATGTTCACCAAAAAAATATCTATAAATTTGTTGTTTATTCTTTTTCGACAGAATGCGCAGTTCTTGTTTGGATCTTAAAAAATAACATTGACAATAAAAGAATCAAATATTTAGAAAAACGACACAAGCTACAATAAAATTTTAACTAATATTTGAATAATAAAAAGTATAATTTCACATAAACAAATTGAAATCATGGAAAAACGACATAATTTGCAATACGAAGTTTAATAAAAACTTTTTTTTCATAAGATGCGCACTTCTTTGAATATAAAAACAAAACAATGACAATACGTATGTTTCAATACCAATACATATTATAATTTGTAATAATATACATTTATTGTTTAATTTTAATTTTATTGCTTATTAAGAGATGCAAGGTAAGAATGGTACCGTTAAAACCCAAGGAGCTTTAACAAAAGAGAATTCAGAATCACCACATTGCAGTTATCGATGTGTTGACCTTTAATTTAAAAAGTCTTCTGAAAAATTTAAGACTAAGCTTTCAGAAAATGGTAATTGTAAATTTTTAATCTTTTAGTTTATTTAATTTTCATGTTAATGCAAACAGCGAAAAAAATCTCGATTTCTTTAATTTAATTTTTTGTTTTCTGAAAAAAAAAATTTCTCATACTTCTCATTTATCGGCTTTAATGCACAAGGGTACACGAAAGATAAAAAATTGTTGATTAGCATAGCTATTTGTTAATTTGCTAATTTCTTATAAAAAAATTATTTTGATAAATAATTAACTTCAGGGGTTATTCTACTTCAAATTATGTTTATGATCTGAAATATATAGCTTTCATCGTCAGGATAATTCTTGACCATCAAAAATAAAGAATAAATGTTATTTGTTTGTTTTATAAACAAAGTATATAAGCAAGTGCACATTTGCTGAGTGTTCAGGCAAAATGAAACCGTTTCTTCTTCCGACTTTGTCGCAATTGTATTGCTTATGATGTTTTCACAATAAACTTTTACCAAATGTCAATATTTGTTTATTTTATAGACAAATTATATAAATAAGTGCACATTTTCTGAGTGTTTAGGCTAAAAGAAACCGTTTTTTCTTTCGATCTTGTTGAAGTTATATTGCCAATAATTTTTTCAGAAGAAATTTATACCACTTATTATTATTTGTTTATTTGATAAACAAAGTAAGTAAACAAAAGACCATTTTGGGCGATTTTATAAAAAAAAAATCGTCCTTTCTTCTTTCCTTGCTAAAAATACATTGACAGTCACTTTTTCAGGCAAAATTGTTGCCACCCATCAACATTTGTTTATTTCATAAACAATTGACACAAACAAATGACTTAAAAACTACAGATCATTCATAAAAACATTATTAAGATTATTCGGTTTGAAAAATTAACAATCCCATTACATTTCTTTTAAAAATATCTCGAAAAGGGTTTTTAAACATTTTTTTAACAATTACGGCATTTATTATTTAGCGTGCATATGATTAATAACTGTGGATATGGATTTGAAAGTTGTAATTATTTTTAAAAAACTAATAGCATCAAAAAAATTAAACCTCCCCTCGATTCTACTTCGAAAAATACGGAATGTATATTTTTCGCAGTTCTTGAAAATTGCTTAAATTTTTTTAATTCAAAGACTTAAATTAAAAATTGATAAATTAGAAATTGGCTAATTTAATTCTTTTATGAAATGTATACAAATATTGAAATTATATTTTGTACATGTATCTCTTGACACCTAACAAGATAAATTTTATTTTGATTTTAGCACTAAACTTCAATTAAATTTTCTAAATTTTCGCTATTCGCAAACAGCCACTCAAAACCGTTTTAGGTTTAAAAAGTATTTTCCTTAAAATCTCATCCTTTTTGGTAGAAAATTGAACTATTCCGGCAGAAGTGTAATTTTTTTGGTAACAATACAAAGATTTGGTTTTTAATGAATTTTTCTTATTATGATTTTAACTAGCTTTGTTTTAAATTCTTTTTTCTGGTTAAGTTTAACTGTTTTTTTTTTGTAAATTTAAATCTTTCTTAGTTGGAATATCAACGACAATTTTTTTGTTTAAGGAATTTTCAAACAATTACATTGCTTTTTAAGATTCTGCAATTGTTATAAACAAAATAATTCGTCTTTTCTGTACTTTTTCCAAAAATTTTATTTTTTTATTTTCAATATAATTGTTAACGATCGAAAGAAAATCTACTCGTCCTATCTAAAAATGATTAATAATGAATTTTTTCAGGTGAACAACTTTTGTCTTTCATGCAAAATTTTAATGAGTTTTCAGTAATTTATGAAAGCGTAACTTTGTCTATTTATTTTTATCATAGCTAGTGTCATTTATCAAAAAATTAACTTTCTTATTTTTAAAGTTTTTTAGTCATAAAACAAAAACTACGCATCCTGTACAAAATAATTACTACAAATTTGTAGCACTTTTTTGGATAAACAAGTTTTGTCTAATTTTTTTCGTAGCTTGTGTCGTTAGTCCAAAATTTCTCTATTTTTTTATTTTCGGTGTTGTTTTTTTACGATTAAAAACAAAAACTACGCGTCCCTTAGAAAAGTGATTCATATTAAATTTCTAAATCTTTCCAGAGCACGTTATTTTAGCTGATTTATTTTTTCGCATCTTGCATAGTTTGTCAAAAAAATGGAATTTTTGGATTTTTCATGATTTTTGGTACGATCGAAATTTTAATTTTTAACTTTTCTACCAAATTAAAAAAGTTGTTATAAGAATCTTGTAGGGTTTCCAGAAATCAATTTTTTTCTTTTCTTGACTTTTTTTCATATCATGCGTTATTTGGCTCAAAATTTTAATTTATTTATTTTATTTTTTTGGATTTTGAAAATACTTTAACCTGATCATTTTCTTATTGCAGAAAAAAGTCATTATAAAAAATTGTTGTAGTTTCTGAGTACTATAAATAATCGCACATAGAATTTTCACATCTTAAAAAAATGTAGTTTCCAAAATTTTGAAAACTCACTCACTTTTTGAATTTTTATCCAAAATAGCTGGTTTACGAACTTGTTCTTTATTTTTAGGTCTTGAAAAATTGTGCCAAAACAGAATCGAATCTGATAAATTTTCAGAAAGTTATCGTGTCTATAGAATACAGACTATAGATAGACAAACCTCTTCGCAAAAATAATTTTTTCTGACTCTAGGGGTGTTTTAATTTTTTGATACAACTTAGTTTTTTTACATTCTCATTTCTTGAATGTAATGTAATCGTTCAAATTTTCGATCTCTGGTTTTTAACGGATCTTTACGTTTCGGCACTCGCAGAATCCAAAAATCCTAAAATTTCATCGGTGTCTGTCTGTCTGTTTGTATGGCTGTATGTCTGTATGTCTGTATGTCTGTATGTATGGTTACCTGAATTTTGTAGCCACGCTAATTTTTGAAGGATTTGTCCAATCGAGTCCGGATTTGATACACTTCTGAAGTTACCCAAAATGAAGGCTGAGTTCGTTAATCAGATATTTTGAACCAAAATCAAAAAATTGGGCGCATTTTCAAAATTAAAAAAATTTTTTTTTGAAATTTTAAAAAATTTTGTGGAAGTTTCTTATAGATGGGTGAAAGACTTGCAAATTATCTGAATAAAATTTCTTATTTTGATAAAAATTAGAAAAGTTATATACTTTTCAAAAATTTGAAAATTTTCAAAAAATATAAAAAATTATTTTTTTCGTGAATCCAAAAATCTCATTCAAAATTTTCACTAGATTCCAAATATATTTCAAAACTTTTCTATCCGATTTTTTCGATTAGCCCAAAATTTAAAAAAATATAGCATTTTCAATATTTTTCAAATTTTTTTTCTCAATATTATAAAAATTTTTGTCAAAGTTTCTTACAGATAGGTAAAAGACTTGCAAATTATCCAAATAAAATTATTCTAGGCCATTGCGAATTTTATTCCTTATAATTTTTGATCGCTTTGTTTATTGAGAGAAGTTTGAGCAAATATAAACTTCCTCTGAAGAAGTTGTTTGGAAAACTGTAAGAAAGTTTTCTGTGAAAACATTTTTTCAAAAAACTAAATAGATAAATAATTGTGAATGTAAAACTTGGAGCGCGGGACTTTTTTTAAATTAATTACACAACCTTCAAATACATATCTTTGAAAACATTTAAGAGCATGTGACACAGCTAAATACCTATATTACCGACCTCACTTTTTCAGTTCACTGAATGTTTTTTTAAACCTAAGAACTTTTTTTATAAATAAAATATCGAGCTGAAACTTTGGAAAATGTATTAGAGTACAATAAAGTACGTTTCGGTACTGCATTTTGGTAGGAACTTCATTGAAAATTATTTTATCTTTTTTCTAAACCTCGACATTTTTTGAACGCTCCAACTTTTTTTATACATAAAATATCGGTCTCAAAATTTGAAAAATGCAAGACCTAAAAGAAAACTACGTTTAAGTACAAATCTTAATAATAAAAGATGTAAAAAAAATTGCAACTATCAATTCTATCGGCATCAGCCGGTAACGCTGTGCACGAAAATACGAACCCTCTAGCGCCTCGTCTAGTGGCCGCCAGGGTTCGTATTTTCGTGTACAACGTTATCGGCTGATTCCGATGGAATTGATTGTTGAAATATTTTTTTTTTACATCTTTTATTATTAAGATTTGTACTTAAACGTAGTTTTCTTACGGCTCTTGCATTTCTCAAAGTTTGAGACCGATATTTTATGTATAAAAAAAGTTGGAACGTTAAAAAAATGTCGAGGTTCAGAAAAAAGATAAAATAATTTTCAGTGAAGTTCCTACCAATATGCAGTACCTAAACGGACTTTATTGTACTCTAATACATTTTCCAAAGTTTCAGCTCGATATTTTATTTACAAAAAAATTTCTTAGGTTCAAAAAAAAATTCAGTGAATTGAAAAAGTGAGGTCGGTAATATAGGTATTTAGCTGTGTCACATGCCCTTAAGGTCTTTAAAATTTTTAGGTAATTTAGATATGCGCATTTAAAAATTCATTGATTTTTTTTCAAGGTCGCGGCGAATCTTCTGGTCGCCTGGCACCTCGTGGACCGTTTAGACCTACAGTTCCCGACTACATACCTCCAGGATCACACATACTAACTGGTGTCAACCTTCCAAACTATTACTATAGAAGGGCAAAAGGGGGTAGTTTTTCTTCATTAAGGGGCTTTAATTTAGAAGCGGTGCTGAATGATAAATTCAGGATTGTTGCAGTTTTTCTGCATTCAAGGGACCACATACTTTACGGCGTATATCTTGAGGAAGGAGAGTCACGGATTGAGGTAGACCCGTTGAGTATAAATGAAGGACATTACGGATACTTGAATCCTTCAGATTATAGTTCATATCGTGAATTTGCAGTGGTAGAAAAACCTCAAGAAATGTTCATAGGCTCCATTCAACATTGTAAGTATTTATTTAATCAACAAAATATATTTGTTTGAAAATTAATCTACTTGGCAAATTTTCCTTAAAAAAATTTAACTAATTTTATTAAAAGTTTTTCGGATTTGTTTAAAGTTAATTTTTTTTGGTTAATGATGCATCATAATCAATAATATTAAAGTATAAATATTAAATTGAGTAAATATTTAATCACTAATTCCAATAGTAAGATTTGCTAGAATTGAGCGCCCCGATTTCCGATCTTTGAATGCTTTGTTCATTGAGCGAAGTTTGAGCAAATATGAACTTCCTCTGAAGAAGTTGTTTGGAAAACTGTAAGAAAGTTTTCTGTGAAAACATTTTTTCAAAAAACTAAATAGATAAATAATTGCGAATTCAAAACTTGGAGCGCACGAACTAAACTCTTTTAAGCGACAGGCATACAGGCGGACTCAAATATAAGTACTGCGAATGGTTCTGTCTGTCTGACATAACTTGTTACGAGTCGCGCGCTCCAAGTTTTACATTCACAATTATTTATCTATTTAGTTTTTTGAAAAAATGTTTTCACAGAAAACTTTCTTACAGTTATCCAAACAACTTCTTCAGAGGAAGTTTATATTTGCTCAAACTTCGCTCAATAAACAAAGCGATCAAAGATTATAAGGAGTAACATTCGCAATTCCTTAGAAAAAATTTTTATTTTGTTATTAATGGTGATATGATCCTTTTGCTTACCTCATCATTCTAAGGCGACTTAAGAGAGTATTGTCTCTGAATTTTATCAGAAAATTCCAAAAATGGTAGATATGACAATGAACCAGAGAAAAAAAAATTGATTACAAATCTACGTCAGAAAAAAAGCAACATCATGGTTATCTCAAAAACTATTAGAGACGCAACGTTTTTGATAAAAGGAAAAAGATGCGCCATTTAATTTTCTATAAGAATGCATTCTTTAAAAATAAAATTTTCAAATTACGATTCTTAGTGGTCGGAGGCCAACCTCCACTCGACTTTACCGAGTTATGACCCGTTCTAGAAAATCGTATTATGATGAATCTTAAACAAAAGTATGACTCTCTCATCACATAGATAATTGAATTTTCAACCCAAAAGACTAATTTTTTACTAAAACAGATGCATTTTCGACAATGAACATAAATTTTTATTCAAAAAATAATAAATTTTCAAACAAAAACTACTAGTAAGACTTTTTACAAAAAATATTAAAGAGTGGAATACAATACAAAAATAAATGAATGTTCACTTGAAACACATAAATTTTTAATTAATTTTAATTTTTAAATTAATTTTCAACTTGTAACTAAAAATTTTTAACAAAATAGTATAATTTTCAACCAAAAAAATTAAATTTCTATAAAAAAGAGCAATTTTCGACAAAAAATGGAAGAGTTACATTTTCAGTTAAGAAAAAAAATTCTAAATAAGAAAAAACTCATTTAACGAAAAGATTACTTTTCTACCAAGTAGATGAATTTACTACCAAAATGAAAGAATTTTTAACAAATCACATGTTTTAACCAAATATTTCAATTTTTAAAGCAATTTTTAACCAAAAAGAGGAATTATTCACCAAGAATCTTAAATATTTTTCCACAAATTCGCATTTCCAATAAAATACAATAATTTAAAACTAAATACTTTAATTTCCAAATTAAGAAGACAAGTCTTTAACCAAGCATGTAAAATACTTTGAATCTTCAACCAAAAGAGATTAATTTTCAACCAAGTAGTTGTGATTTTGAACCATAATAATAAAATAAAGTTCAAATTTAGTTTTTCAAAAATTCCCCTAACTCTATAAGGTTTTTCCTGGCATTCCTAGACTTTCTGGAATTATCTAATCCGTAGAAACTCTGTGATCTAAAAAACGATATGTTTATTTCACACTAGAAAGTTATTGTAAAGATATGTATAGCCGTTATGATATATACTGTTTTAAACCATAAATTCTTACAATTCTCTTAAATCCTCTATAAATGCTGAGCATATTTTCAAAATCATTTGCTCAACAAGATTGGAAATATTACTATTCATTTTTTTCTTAAATAAACCTTCTTTAGCTGAAAATTTAACAGACTTATACATGATTTCACCAGTCAGGATAATTGACTGGTTGAGAATGTGACTTTTGATTTATTTTAATTTCCAGTGTACTATTCCGTTCGTGAGATGCTGCAATATAACTATTAAATTAGTCAACCAATCGATTACTAATTCAATTAGTAGAATTTGCAACAATTGAGATATTCATAATTGGAAATTTATCAATTTATATTTGTTATTCCAGTTAGAATTGCTCATGGCGCATGCGAATCTTCTGTTTGCTACCATCTTCCACCACCGCATGTAACTCTCCACGACCTACCTCAAGGAACATACTTAATAGCCAATGTCCGATTTCCTGAATACTTTGTTATTGCAAAGCGTCCAGGTGGTCCTTATGAATTAATAAAACCCTTTGTCTGTGATGCAGTGGTAGACAGACGGACAAAGAAGATTGTTGGAGTTTTTGTCAGTCGGTCGAAACACATTCTTTTTGGAATATATCTTGTAGTAAATAAATCACGGCGGATTGAACTACCGTCGCTTCACATGGAGGAGAAACATTTCGATTTCTTGGATGATGAAGGTTACCAGTTGTATCCAGAATATGTAGAATTTAAAAGAACTCCAGATATGTACAAAACATCTCTTGAAGCGTGTGGCTGAATACAGATTAGCAAGAAAAGAGATAATATTGAACCACAAAGATATAAATTCCAGCTCTTTCTTTATTTAATATGACATTAAATTTGATATTGTAACTGGCTTTGTGTTTCTTTAATCAACTATAAATAACATTTTGCACTAAATAGTGTGTCAATTATTTCAATTTGTGTTTCTATTTATCTTTAATTAACCACAAAAAATGAGTGAAAGGTTTCCTAAACTAGACCAAATGGATTATATGTTTTTTGGGTCGCTAAACCTTAACTTGAAACCTGTTTCGCCCTATCACGTGCCTCAAACAGTAAATTTACTTGCTCGTAAATCAAGCACCCCAAAGGGAACGGAAGCCTGCTGCTTTCACCTCGATGTCCCTGGGTATCGCTAAAACTAGTTTATTAGGATGAAGGAAATCTTGACCCTATTAAATATTTGAATTTTTGTTTTGGACACCCAATGTTAATAAAAAATAAGATTAAATAAAGCTGTTTAAGAATTATGAGAGGCGAGTGGACTAACGTAAATCAAGCACCCCAAAGAGAACAGAAGCCTGCTGCGTCCACTTCGTTGCCCCTGGGTATCGCTAAATGTAGGTTATTACAATGCAGGAAGTCTTGACATTATTAGGTATTTGAATTTTAAGTTTGGATACCCAAAGTTGATGAGAAATATGATTACACAAAGCTCTTTAAGAATTGTAAAAGACGAGGGGACTCACGTAAATCAAACACCCCAAAGAGAACAGAAGCCTGCTGCGTCCACTTCGTTGCCCTTCGGTATCGCTAAATGTAGGTTTTTACGATTCAGAAAGTCTTGACCGTATTAATTATTTGAATTTTAGTTTCGGATACCCGAAGTTTACGAGACATAAGAATAAATAAAGCGCTTTGAGAATTGTGAGAGCCGAGGGAACTCACGTAAATCAAGCTCCCCAAAGGAAACAGAAGCCTATTCCGTGAACGTCCTTGTTCCTGGGTATCGCTAAATGCACACTGCCGTGTGAAAGTTTTGGGCCACCTTTTTTATGACTGAATAAATTTCCTTAATTTTAATTATACCAGAGTTAAAAAAATTATCTTTAAAAGGTTGATTGTTTTCAAAATTCTGTATAAAATAAGCTTAGGGCGAAGTCAATTTGTCTAGTTTTTAAGTAGATATTGCAAAAATAGTGTGAGTTTCAATGTTCTCTTAAATTTTTAATACTTTTCAAAATAGAAAACGTTTTTCAATATTCTTGGGCTCATTTTGAAGTTTTTTCGCCGTTTCACCAAAACTTATGAGTATAAATCGTTAAAATATTATTTTTGAATTGCAAAAACTTGAAGTTGTAACAAAAAAGTTGAAAAAATTGCAATATTATTCTTGGTACAAAAAATATTTTTGCCAAATATGTGAAACATATAATCATTTAAGATAATTAAGATGTATTAATTAAATAAAATAAAATAACAATAGCTCAATTGAATTATTATGTTGAAAATAATTCTTTCAGGCTTTTTATGTTGCAAACTATTTAATTAAAGTTATACTAAGGTATGAGCTATAATATTTTTTGCACGTTTATGTTGAATCATTTTTCGACTCCTATTGAAAAACAACAAATCAAATAAATCAAATGAATCAATAATCAATAAATCAATTTTTTTAGAAATGCAATTTTTATTTTAAGTAAAATATAAAAAGAGAATCGTTTTATAATTTACAATAATGTACAAATGTTTCAAAAAATCTAAGAAAATCTATCTATAATTCTAAATAATTCACCGGAAATTTTTGTTGTTGACAGTAATTGTAGTTTTTCCGTTTGAGACAAATTTTGAATCTCTAGGATAAGTATTGCCCGTGTTTGCTAGAGGCTGTATCACTTAGCTCGGTTTTAAGCTAGTTAATTAAAAACCTTAAAATCCTTCAAATATGTATTTATTTTACTTTTATTCTGATTTGCATACAGGTAAGATGTTTTCAAAATTATACTCGTAAGCTACAATAAAAAAATCTTTTAAAAAAGAGCCCAAGAACATTGAAAAATGTTGATTATTTTGAATGTTATTCAAAATTAAGAAAACATTGAAATTTACGTTATTTTTGCAATATCTACTCAAAAACTAGACAAAAAGTGTTCAACCTGTGGTTATTTAATACAGAATTTCAAAAACAATCAACCTTCTGAAAATAAATTTTTTATCTCTATTATAATTGAAATTAAGTAAATTTATTCAGTCATAAAGAAGAGGTGGCCTACAACTTTTGAATTCTATGCAAGAGCAGGTGTTGAAAATAATAATTTAGCTTGTAAAACTAAATAATTAGGGCCCGTTTATTACACAGGACCACAAAAAATAAGTGAAGAATTCACTAAACTCGACCACTTGGATTAATTTTTTGGAACGCTGAAACCGAATCTGAAACCTATTTTGCCACATCACGTCCCTAAAATTCAACACTCAATGTAATTGCTTCTTAATCAAGCACCGCAAAGGGAACAGAAGCCTGCTGCGTCCACGTCGTTGTTCCTGGGATATCGCTGAATGTTGGTTAATACTATGCAGGAAATCTTGACCTTATTAAGTATTTGACTTTTGAATTTGCAGATCTAAAGTTTATGAAAAACAAGATTTAATAAAGCTCTTCAAGAATTGTGAGAAGCAAGGGAACTCACGTAAATCAAGCACCGCAAAGAGAACAGATTCCAGCTGCGTCCACGTCGTTGTCCCTGGGTATCGTTAAATGTGGGTTATTACGATGCAGGAAATCTTGACCTTATTAGGTATTTGAATCTTAGTTTTGGAGACACAAAACTCATGAAAAATATGAATAAATAAAGATTTTGAGAATTATAAGAGGCGAGGGGATTCACGTAAATCAAGCACGCTAAAGGGAACAGAAGCCTGCTGCGTCCACGTCGTTGTCCCTGGGTATCGCTAAATGCAGGTTATTGCGATGCAGTAAATCTTGACCTTATTCCGTATTTGAATTTCAGTTTTGGTGACCCAAGCCTCATTAAAAATATGTATAAATAAAGCTTTTTGAGAATTATAAGAGGCGAGGGGAATCACGTAAATCAAGCATCACAAAGGGAACAGAAGCCTGCTGCTTCCACGTCGTTGTCCCTGGGTATCTCTAAATGTAGGTTATTACGATGTAGGAAACCTCGATCTTATTGACCATTCGAGTTTTAGTTTTAGAGACCCAAAGTTTATTTAATATGAGATAATATATTTGGTTTAAACTTTCTGCAAAAAATATCTAAATGTCGAGTATAAGTTTTGATTGTAGCTTTCTGAGACTACAGGCTTTTGAAAAATTACTTGTAAGTCTTTTTGTTACGGTTATGGAGCTATGAGATTATGGAGTTTCTGGGTTTGTGGCAATGGGGTTTTGGGGTTATAGGATTAGGGACTTTTGGGTTATCTAGTTTTGAGGTATCAGGTTGTATGTAGTTATGGGTATGTGGAGTTATGAAATTGAATTCTACACAAGTCGGAGTTATATTGAGACATGTAGTTTTTTTAGGATACTTAGGATTTTGGGTTTGTAATTCATTGGGATTTGAGATTTATGAGTTTTAAGGTTGCAAATTTGTAGGTTATGGCTTTTAGTGTTATAGATTATCAACCTTAAAGTTATTAAGCTATAACAGTATAGGGTTGTATGGATTGGGGGTTGATATTGTTGGGCTTTATAGTTCCAAGATTTATTTTGAGGTTAGAAAAAAAACGATGACGTGTGAGGGGGGGCAGATTTTAGATTCGGTTTTAGCGACCAAAAAACATTTTATATACTCTTTCTATTTTAAAAAACCCTTAACTGATTTTTTTTGTGGTCCTGTGTAATGAATGGCCCCATATTTTTATTAACAATTTTTTTCTTAAAAATTTTTTAATAAGGTTCTGTGTTTGTTGAATTTACCATTAATTATTAATTAATCTTATTTTTATTCTCATTGTAGAGAGAATTTTTTTATCTATATTTATGATTTGTGCTAGTTTAATATAAATATTGACAATCCTTTCTTCAGATTTTCTTTTCTGTCTCTCGATGTTACGATAAAAATAGGAATTAAAAAAAAATAATTCTTCAATTGCAAAAAAAATTTCTACAAGCTATCTTAAAGACTTTTCACGTATATGGCATCTTTTGGCCTGCTGTTGAAATTTTGTATTTGTGCATACTAATTTCGACAAATGAATTAAAAAAGACGAGTTCTGTCAAAATAATGATGCTATGAAAATTCTTAATTTCGATAAATGAAAAGTGCTAAAAGGGGTCCTACATAGAATTTTATAAACTTAAAAAAAATTCTGTCAACAATTTTGAAAATGCTCTAACTGTTTGAATTTTTATTCAAAATAGTTGGCTAACGAAATAGTTCTTTACTTTTAAATCTTAAAAAGACTTGCCAAAGCTTAATCCAATCTTTTTAAAAACTTACCGCATCTAAAGTCTATAGACAGGCGGGCAGATAGACGGACAGAAAATCTTCGTAGATATTCTTTTCCTGGCTCAGGAGGTCTCAAAATGTTAAGATTTTTAAAAAAATCAATCAAATTTTACATAGAACTAATACATTATCACTAGGATGAGAACATAAAAAAAACTCTAATCGTTTTGCTTATTAATTAATGTTGATTTCTATACATGAATCTCAAAGGGATGTTAAAGCTATCCCCAAAAATAGTTTGAGACACTTTTCCAGCTAGAATATTTTTTTCACGTTTATGTTGAATTATTATCTTTCGAGTCCTATTAAAAACAATAAATCAAATAAATCAATAAACAATACAATTTTTTCGAAACGGAATTTTGATTTCAAGTAAAATATAAAATAAGAAACCTTTAGATTTTTTGAAGGAAATAATTCTTTGATGTTTTTTATCTCGTAAACTGCTTAATTAATTATTAGTTAATTACTAAATCCAAGGAACAGAAAGGGACGTGCAAATTAAGAAAAATAATTTATTTAATGCTTTTTACGTTATTGATTGCTGAATTATTATAAGCTGATTTTTTTTTTTTTTAATATTAAATTACATAAAAATTGAAGATGAATATTGTTTCACTAAAAAAATTAATTTATTATTTTCTTTGAGGTTATTTTATTTAATATGGGATATGATTTGTATAATAAAAGTTTATCTGTATCTCAAATTTTCCTATTCCAATTTCATAATTTCAAAAACATTTTTGATGTTTTCAAATAATTATCTGAATTCAATCTTTAAAATTATATTTCAGCAAAATTTAAGTTTTTCTGGAATTATTTAAAAATATTATTAGTACTTAAAATTTTTAGAAAAATATAGAATAAAAATTATTTTTATATCTAAATAGAAATAATTTGTTACTGCTTTTTATATTATGAACTGATTAACTAACTACTGACTGACTGATTTTTTTTAATTGCATATACATTGCTTTAAATGAAGTCACATAAATTGGTTTTTTGCATTAAGGTGTGTTAAATAAAAAAACGCTATTATTTATTAAATGAAATTTGTGTTTTGTTTAAAATATGTCCATAACAATAATTTTTTCTAATGTTTGCGATGTTGGAAAATGAAAATCTGAATTCAATTTTAAAAATTATGTGTACATAAATTTTAATGAAAATAATTATCAAATTATTTTTATGTTCTTTGCTTATCAATTAATTATTAATAGATTCTACTAAAATTTATATTTTCTAGAATTATTTAAAACCTTAGAATTAATTAAATTTAACCAAAGACAAGTTCCAATGAAAAAAATAATAAAAGTGAAAATTATTTAAATGTTTTAATACAAATTATTTTTTAAAGCTTTAAATTATTTGAATTTTTAATGAAAATAATGGTTTAATGCTTTTTTTGTTTAAAAATGATTAAATATTTATTAAATAATTGTGCTAAAACTTAAGTTTTCTGAAATTATTTCAAAGGAAATAAAGATATTTCAAAATTAAAAATTAGAATAATATATAATATTAAAAATAATTTAATTTTTTTAATGAAAATAATTCTTTGAGGCTTTTTATGTCGTAAATAATTTCATTAATTTTTAGCTGAATAATTTCGATAGCAATATTGAATTACATGAAGATTCAATTTGAGATGTTTTAAATTAAGTAATATGAATTTATTATTTAGAGTAAAAGTTTATTTTCTCTTTACAATACATCTATTACAATTATACTATTTTTCTGATACTTGCGAAGCGAAATAAGTATCTATATCAATTTCCAAAACTCTAAGTAAATAATTTAAATTTTTAAAAAAATTAGTATCAAAGGTTTTTAATATATCAAACATATCGAAATGCTGTTTCAAATTTGAAGAAAATATAATTCAACAATGATTAGAATGATTCAATAAAAATTATTGTTTAATTTTTTTATGTTATGAACTGATAAACTGTTAGTTGATTCTATTAGAACTTATGATTTGTGAAATTAGCTTAAACTGTTATTAATAAATCAAACTTTATATTATAAATAAATATTACAGTTTAGATTCTTAAAATTAGGTTGCATAAATTTATTATTTATTCGAAGGTTATATAATTGAATATTAGATATAATTTGCATAACAAAAGTTTATTTATAGTAACACATTCCTATTTCAATTACATAATTTTTCGAAAATTCTAATAACGTGACATGAGTATCTATATTTAATTTTTAGATTTAAATGTCAATGTGTTTTCATTTTTTCTGAAACTAATATAAAAGGTCACTCATAAATCAAATTTTCAGAAATGAGAGTGAAAATTAAAAAAAAAATTAATAAAAATGATTTTAATGTCCAAATGAAAATTACTGTTTAATACTTTTTACGTTCTGAACACATTAATTAATTATTAACTGATTTTTTCACAATATTAAATTACGTAAAGATAAAATTGTAATTTCTCTTAATTTATTAAAACTAATTTATTATTTAGTTCAAGTGTTTTTAATTTAGTATTGCTCATAATTTTTATAATAAAAGTTTGTAAATGTTTAAAATACCTTCATTCCAGTTACATTATTTTTTTAAAAGTTTTGCGACGTTAAATGTGTATCTGAACTTTGATTTTGAAATGACGTGCGAATATTTTTTTATTATTCCTGGAATAGTTTGAAATGTTAAAAATAGCTCAAAATTTCTAAAAAATGTAAAATAAAAATAATTTGATTATTTAACAGAAAAAGTTCTTTAATGCTTTTTATGTAATAAACTGATTGATTACTCAATAGCTAATTTTTTTAGAACAATAAATAACATAAAGATTTAATTTTAATTTTTGTAATTAAGTAAGAAAAAGATATTATTCACTTTAAGGTTATGTCATTGAATGTTACATTTGATTTGTTTAATAAAATTTTATTTATATTTAAAGTATCCCTAATCCAGTTACAATATCAAACTTCACCCAAATCTAAAATGTTATGAAAAAAATTAAAACCTTAAAATGATATCGTGCCTTTTTAATATTACTTATAGAAATAGGAAATTCTTCGTTAAATCGACTCATTAAATACATTATTTCGGATTATAATTTAGCGAAACTTTGAGTGGTAAAAAGTTGGAAAAAAAAATTAATCAAAAATTTAGTATACTATTAATGTCAGAGATGATTTTTTTCAAAGGTTGCTTTAAAACCATTGTGAAAAAAAAATCTGAACAGCAACGTTGACTCTACTTTTTCATGATTTCCTTGATTTTTAGTATTTTGGATTAAAATAATATTTTCAATCACCGAATTGCTTTGGGTACATAACTTGCAAAAAACAGAGTATTTGAAAATTAAATAAAGTAAAGTGAGAATAATCAGGTGTTTAAATAATTTTTTTGTTTTAATTTAAAACCTGAAACTTGTAAAAAAGTTTGGTTGGTAGAGGTGACGAAATATGATCCAACATGTACATTTAGATAATATAAATGACATATATGCTCGTATATTTACGTGTTTAACAATGTTTCCTTCAGATTGCTTTAATAAAGCAGAAGATGTTACACAATCGTCTTAAATTAATTACTTCCATTTGTCACTTTTCTCATTTTT
>NC_046666.1:21285046-21304543 GCF_010883055.1 Belonocnema kinseyi
CTAAATGTTGAAGGTGAAATAATAATACACACACGACAAACTAAAAAAAGTATATATAAGGTAATGCTAATTACAATTATGTTATCTCATTAAGCCCTATGATAAAAGCCTTCTGCTATCTATGCTCGAAAAGAGGTCAACAGAAATATTTTTAAATATTATATAAAGAGACGAACTTTTAAAATATTCGTTGGTTACATTATTTTCTAGATTTTTCAGTAATCAGTTTTTTTCCAAGTTTAAGCAAAATGGGATTCCTATGCCTGATCTTAACCGGGTTTTTCATTCTGAATTATGTTGGTAAGTATGAAATAAATTATCATCAGCTTTAAAGTTATTACTGGTGAACAATAAAGTGCATCATTAAACAAACCAAATTTTGAAATCGTGGACTTTTTGGCTACTTTTTTGTTCATAAGAGAATATATATATATATATATATATTACTAATGATTTCACTCGGAATTTTTGCTTGTTAAAAATTATTATAGTTTTTCTGTTTGACCCAGATTTTGAGTCTCTAAGACAAGTATTGCACGTATTTCCTAGAGGCTCCCGTGTGGAAATAACCCCATTTGGCCCTATTACAAGTCGGGAACTAATCGGGGGCTAGTCGGGTTATTAATTTTGACAAAGTACCCAGTCGGGGACTAGTTGGCCTTTTTGTTGTCAAAATTTCAGTCGGGGCCTGGTCGGTGGTTGATCAAGGGCTAGTCGGGCCCTTTTGTTCACTAATTTCCGTGCGGGTAATCTTCAGGTTCTGGTCGGGAGCTGGTGGGGCTCTGGTCGGGTTATTCTTATGTTTGAGTTTTCGGCGAGGTTTTATCAAATGAGGTAATATCTGAAAAAGCGTAATGATTTTTTCATTCTCAAACACTAAGAATATATTTAACAATAATTTTATACCGTTTTTTGGAGAAAAGATTTATTAATGTTAAATTAATCTCTAATATACTTAATAAGTAATTATCAAGTTAGTAATTTTGTAAGAAAACCAACTTTTTAGAAAAACAACGATCAAAATCTTCGAAAAGACGTAATCTTATTTTTTTTGTAGTATTTTTTAGCAAATTGTTAATTTCTAGAAACATTTATAAATACCTTTTTATGTAATTTTAAGAAAATCCATATTCGATAAGATACATATAGATGTAGGTGAAAAGTCTGCCGAAAGTCATAAGACTCTAAATGTGTACAGATGCTTATTTTTAAATTGATTTGAAAGGTTTGCCATATGTAAATAAAGTCTAATCCTTCATGTAATTAAAATTGGAAAGAGAAAAAGCTTTTGATTAATCAGTGAAGAGCAGTATCCTAGTAGTAAACTATTAAGCACGGTACACTTCAGTTTTCGCTACCACCTTCATTTGAGTCTTGCAGAACTGGACTGGTAGCTTTAAAGAAAATCCGCAAGGGCGCGACGTGCCGCCTCTCGCGCAACAGAAATGACGCGTCGAGTGTTTAAGACAGCAGTCCACACGTAACGAAGCATAATTACCTGGAGCAGAGACTACTCTGACCATCATGGCGGTTTCTTCGGAGCGAAGCTCTTCCATTGCTGCCTTCCAGATGAAGTTTTATTAAAAATTAATATTACACAAATTTTGAGGAATATTAGTAACATAAATTTATATATTTTTAAAAGTAGGATACGCTCCCCATTAAGTCTTAGGTAAATTTGATCACTTTTAAATATTTTAAAAAAGTTTATGGAGATTTCCGTAAATTATAAGTATTTTGACAAAATTTTAGGGGATGTTCCACAAATTTTTGGGAGTTTGGTTAATATTCCACGCGGATGTATTATCATTAGAGCCCTACTAGTACCCGATCAGGCCCCGACTAGAATAAGTCTGGTCACCTAATTGGCCCCCGTCTAATGTACCGTGACGCTACTGGTCGGGGGCTAGACAGATGACCATACTAGCCCCCGACTATAAGTGGGGTCGAATGGTCGGAAACCCGACTAGTTCCCCATTTGAATTTCTACACAAGCTGTAGCACTTAGCTCGATTTTAAGCTAGTTTACTAAAAACCTTTTTTCCAAAAATCCCGAAGATTGCAAATTTTGAAGTTCCATCTTAAATTTTTTATAATCTTATTTCTAAAAATTGGAAACTTTAATTTCATGCGTAGTTCTTTTTTTATACTTTAAATTGTCCTTTCAAGGAAAAATGATAAACCTATGTGATTGCACAAAATAGGAGTTTTGTTTCTATTCAATGCATTTTTTTTTTTTTTTTAGAGAAACGAAAACAAGTCGTTAAAATCATTCAATTTAAAAAAGCAATTTTTAATAAATTTTTTATAACTTCAGTGACCAGCATAATATTTGTTTTCCTGTTATAAAAACTATGTACACTGAGAAAATGGTTGATACCCTTATGAACTTGGATTTTAGAAATTATGACCAATCTATAGATATTAAGTTGTACAATCTGGATCTTAATTTTTAAAACCTTTGATTATAAAACTTGTTATCTGAATTTTATGGTTTAATATCTATAGATTGTTGTCTCAACTTTTAAGATATGTACAAGATCATAAAAGGTAAAATCCATTTATCTCAGTGTAGTATTAAAGATGCTATCTGATTGTTTGTTCTGTCTGTGACGATATATAATATTCGAAGATTATGGTTTATACATACACAATTTTTTTTGAAATAAATAAAGAAAAATTAAAATTCGAATAATTGAAATATTAAACTATCTTATTTACCAGTAACTTTACTTCCTTCTGTATTTCAAAATAACCATTTCTCCCTATTTTCACATGATATACACTACTGGTCACGATTATTGCCCACCCTAGAGCTAAAATAAGAAAAATTTCAAAGTTTTATATCATTGTCATCCCGTTGAGATTTTAAAAAAATATTAAAAATTACGCTTTTATAAATGAAAAAAACTGGTTTGTCATATTTTATTTTCCGTAAAAATACGTACGCAATTTCAAAAGGACTCGGAGGATTTAAAAAAAATGCGTATTTGTGTCCTTTTTAAAATGAGCGCCACAGGATCCCTTTTTATCGATACGTTTAAAAGTTTATTTTATGAACAAATGTATATTTAAGATATTTACAGGCAGAAAGAAATCATTGTTATTTTATTATGTTTATACTGTATTAACAATGAATTGCCTAGATGCAAATTTGTTATGCCTCACTTTCTAGATTAAAAATCAAAAGTTTAAAAAAATCTAATATTTAGATTAAAAATGCAACTCTTTTAATAAAAACGTATATTTTTTTGTAGAAATTTAAACGTTTCTGTTGAAAATGTATCGCTTTGTCGACTAAAATTGCATGTTCTTTTGTGAAAAGTAGCCTTTTTAGTTAACAAAAATCCGTTTATTCATGAAAAATTATGCTGATAATTATTAACTTTTTGGTTAGAAAATTATAAGTTTTACTGAAAATGTACGTATTACATTTTGCTTGTAATCTTTTCGAGTAGAAACTTAAACTCTTTGGTTGAAAATGTATTCTTGCAGATGAAAATTCAACTATTTGGAAGAAAATTGGTTTATTTTTGTAAAAAATTTATAATTTTGGTTAAAAATAATTATTTTTGGTTAAAAATGTTTTTAAATTCATTGAAAATTCATCTCTCTTTGTAGTAGTTTTATCTCTTTGTTTGAAAATCCAACTTTCCAGATTGTGTAACATTAATTGTTTTTGTTAAAGATTTTGAATTTTAGTCGGGCATTCTTTGGTTGGCGCAAAAAAATTTTGTACTTCATTCCCTTTTTTTAGTCAGAAAACTTTTTGTTCAATCTAAAAGTTTATCTTTCTTGTATTTAAATTAAAATAGATTTTCTATAAATGAAAAATGCAACAATTTGGTTTGAAATTGATTTGCTTTTTTAAACATTCATTTTTTCGGTAGAAAATAAATATTAGTAAATTTTTTAATAATTTAGATAAGGTAGACTGACCGTTCGAAAAAGCTAACCCACATGAACACAAGTGGTTCGAAAATCAATTTGTTTAGGTTGAGCCTTCAACATTTTTGTTGCAATTTCTTTAAATTAATCAATTATTATATTTCTTTTTAAGAGTTTACCTTTCTTTGCTTAAAAATTTCACTCCTTGTTTATAAATTAAATTTTTTAATAGAATAAGTAAGTATCCATCAAAATGGAAGATTATAGATTAATATTATCGATTTACTTGGAAATGAAACTGCTTGGCAGTACATTTTGAATTAGAATTCATCTTCATTCAAGTTAATACATAAATTTAAAGAAGTATTAAAACAATTTCAATTTTTTTCTGATTACAAATTTTATTAGCTTGTTAAAAAATGTATTGACAAAAAATCTTTTTGATTAATATTTCAACTATTTTGTTGGAAATTCGTCATTTTGGTTCAAAAATTCATTCTTTTAATTATAAATTATAATTTTTACCAAAAATGTAACTGCTTTCCTGAAAATGATATTATTATGGTAGAAACTTTAACAATTTGTTTGAAATGTTTTTCTTATTTAACTGAAAAATCTTTTTGGGTTAAAAAATCATGTCATGTTTAATTTAAAATTAAACCCTTTTTGTTCGAAATATGAACTATTACATTTTTTGATAAAATTAACCATCGGATAGAAAATTAGTCTTTTTTATTTCAAAATGCAATAATTTTTAGAAAATTAAACCACTGTTAACCAAAAAGCGTAAATTCTAATAAAAAAATATAATAGTTATTCAAACTATTGAAGCCTCAACCTCAATACATTAATTTTCAACCATAGTTGCATTTTGGCTCAAGAAAAATAAAATCTGTAATTAAAAAGATACATTTTGGAACCAAAAAGACGAATTTTTAAGAAAATCGATTAATTGTTAATCAAAAAAGATCTATCAGTCAAGAAATAAAGAAAATTTCAACCAAACGGTTGAATTTTTAAGTAAAAAAGATGGTAAGAAAATAAGAATTCAAAACAATATCTATTATTTTTAATCGACTTAGAAAAATTTAATGGAAGCTGAGAGGAATTAAAAAATAAAGGTATGCAAAAAAATAGAAAGACAGAGAATGTTACTTTAAAGAGGTAAAACCTAATGCTTCTAATCGGTCAGTTATAAATATAAAATAATTATGTTAATAGAAATAATTTTTAGTGTTGCCAAAGAATATTTTTACAATCCTCTTTAAAGATAGATTAATGTTGTTTACCTTAAACAATCTTATGAAATAAATTTATTATTATTTATTATAGTATTAAATTCATAATTTGTTTAAGAATTATAAAATATTATAATTAAAATTACTCTACTGTTATAGCAGACAAAAAATTGAAATTTCCAAACTTATATTCTGTTCTGGCGACCATGGCGACGCCGCAAACTTGGAGAATACTACAGTAATAGTAGTAGAAACAATATTGTCGATTTCTACTATACATTCTACTATACATTCGACGCTACTTATCTTGCAACTTCCCCTAAAAGGCCAATTCAGACTAGCCGTTCTCGGTTGAGGTTCGCCGTTCCGGTTTTACTCTCCGCCAATCAGCGCATACTCGGTCCCGATTCGGTTCGAGCATTTAGGTTCGATTCTACTTTCAACCGTGCCGTTCGCAACCGTAGCCAATGAGAGCACTCGCTAAAGTCACGAGGCCTGTCAGCTGTTTCTCGAGCTTGCTGCACGTCACCCGCGTCACTTTAATCTATGAATCGCGCACGCGTGAGAATGACAATCGTGTAAGCTGAATCGGCGCAGTGTGAGCTGCACCGGTCAACCGAGAACCGGCGAACCGCAACCGAGAACGGCTAGTCTGAATTGGCCTTTACTCTCTGTCGAGCTGTTCCCCAGCACGACCGCGACATCTTGGCATCCGAGAATCGTTCCACTCGCTATTTACGTTGCCGTCAATGGCTTCGGTCTTTTAATACAATTCTAATGTGCAAAAAGTCATTATATGCTTTGTTAATGAGGCTTATAAAAGAATTTCCAAATCATAATATTTATATCTTACGATAATTTCCTTGTCGCATGAGATAACCTCAAGTATGGCTAATTTAATCAAAGGTTTATCAATAATTCGAAAATACTAACCTATTTTCCAGTTCACTTCGCGAAAGAACGATGTGTTCACAATTTTTTGGAACCCAATGTGAGGTAATTACTTTTACAATATGTATTCTGAAAATCAAACTTTCACTGTTAGTAATTACTGATCCGCGCGCGGCAACGTACGTAGCGAGCGCAACAATTCGCATCAAGCACCGTACATCAAGATTAGTCTCAAGAGTGGGGGAACATCGTTTCCAGGAAAATTGCTTTCCTACGGTCCCATCCGCCGCAAGGTAAACAGCGTCGACTGTACCAAAATGGAGGTTACGAAAATTTCCATAAAACACACAGTTTTCAATTTCTCGAATTCTTTTGTCATACGTTTTTTACAAAGATTTAAATATGGAATTTCTTTCCTAAAAAACGCTTTTCGTAAAACGCATAGTTTTCGATTTATTCAATTCTTTTATAATACTTGTTAACTCAGTTTTTAATTTAAAATAACAATTCCTAAAAAATAATTTAAAATATGTAAAAAAAATTGATCGCTAGTTTAAGTATTACCTATTTAAAAAAGTTCTCGATACTTTATTCTTCTTTCAAATATAAAATACTTCGAAATCAGAACAAAGAAGAATTCTGTAAAGAAAAGTTTAGTGCAAGAACTCACAGATTAAAAGCGATCTCATGGTGGTCGGATGAAAAATATTTGTTTGCTTCCTCCTTGCATTCTCAATTATTTTATTTAAAAAATGTTTAGTTGACAATATTTTAATTGTTCTTTTATTAAATGAAATGCCTTCTCAAGAAACTTTTCCAAAATGTTATTGCATTCTTTTCCGTTAAATGTTTTTCTTTATAAATGCTTACAATTTTTTTAGATTATCAAGAAAATGTAATAATTGTATATTTAAGCATTTTTTAAAGCTTATAACTATGTTTTATGCTGTAATACATTTATTTCTTATTATTTACATAATGAAAAAGAATTATGTAAGTATATGGGTGATTGTTAAAATGTTAACCATTTATAGTCCAAGACATTTTCTATGATTAATGAATTCTTGGACTGAAAAATTTAATTTTTACTGAGTTTTTATAAATATACATACTAATAATATGCGCATTAAATTTTCTATAATTAATGACACGTTGAAATGAAATTTTCTATGATCATTGAATTCATTGACTGAAATACTAAATTTTGTTAATTTTTTTTTTTAAACCTAAATCTATCCTTCATTATTTAAAATAGCAACATTACATGCGCGATACAGTATTCGGGAAGCATTGCATTGACAATTAATATAATAAAAATATAAAACAAGATATTAACTATTTCAGATATCAAGTAAGAACATAAAATTAAAAATTATTAAAAAAATTCCTGCCTAATAAAAGAATTTGTTTTTCATTAAGGACAAATTAATTTGTTAAATTCGGCTATTTTAACTTTTTTTCTAAAGTAAAAAATGTGTTGCCTGAAACTTATTTAATTTAAATTAGAATAACACATGATCATTATATATTTTCAAAACTATTTTTTTTTTTACTAATAACTTTCATGAATTTTGCCATTTTTGTGATTTTCAAACTGCTATTCTTGAACAAGAAAATTTTGTGTAAACAAAATACAACTATGTCTTAAACTCTAAATTAACTTAGGTTCACATAACAAAATTTTTAACTTTTGAAAAATCAATTTTAATCTAGCTGAATCAAAAAAAGTAATATTTCCTTATTGAATAAAGAATTCCCGTATTTAGCAGGCATATTTATTGTTATTTTTAAGTTCGGACGATTTTTTGTTACCTTGAACACTACACAAAAATAGTTTCAGGGTGGCCGTTTCAATCGAGAAAAAAATTCCCTGTTATTTTCCGATCTACAAAAATGTTTCACGGTTAAAAAAATTCAAAAATATTTAATTTTAAGTAGATTAATACATACAAATAATTACCGAAAAAATTATAGACGCAGTGCATTTATAACCTTTTAATAATTTTAGGAATGAAATGACTTTTGAGTCTGGCATAATCATTTGAAAAGTAAAAACACTTTTTTTCAAATTAAAATTTTTTTATTCTTACCACCAAAAACTTACCGACACAATAAACTTATTTTTTTATAGTTTTATGAGTGATTTTATATTTACGAATAATTCTTGATTCAATATTTTATTAAACTTGACGCAAGTGAGTATAATGGAACAAATTAACTCAATAGTTTTTTCTTAGAGTAAATATCCCAATAATTGTCGGTTTTTCTTATAAAAAATAAAAAATGCATCGTTTCTAACTTTTTTTCAGTTGTAAGTTTGCATGGCCAAATGTTTCCTTGCTACAGCGGTTCGGCTGGTCGCCGCGAAACTCCTGGTCGCGGCGAAACTTCTAATCCCGGCAAAACCTCTCCACCGCCTAGACGTACATTTCCAGACCATCTACCTCGAGGATCACGCATAATAAGTGGTGTCACAATTTGGGGCTATTCCTATAAAAAGCAAGGAGGGGGTGGTTTTGGAGAATTGCACCATACTGTAGAACTAGTGGTAAATGATAAACAAAGGATTGTTGCAATTTTTTTCAAATCGTGGGATCACACACTTTACGGTCTGTACCTTAATGAAGGACACGCTCGGATTGAACTGGACCCGTGGACCATAGATCAACGAAAATACGGATACATAAACTCCACAGATGCTAGACATTATCCTGAATTCGTAAGTGTCGAAAAACCCTCGGAAATCTACATAGGCTCTCTTCAAGAATGTGAGTAATTAGTCATTCGATAAAAAATATTTTATATAATATTCGAAGGAAAATTAATCTTCTAACAGAAAATGCTGGTGTTAAATTTCTTGCTGCTCAAATTTAATTTGTCTCAATATAAGAATTTTCAGCTTCACATTTATTCCTATGAATATAGTTGCACTTCCGGGCATGTAGGGAAAATTATTATTATGAGAATGAAATTTGGCTTATTTTGACAGTTTTGGATACGCAGCATAAGGAGACCCCCCTCCCGAAAAACCTGGACGCGTGAATTAGGATTTAGTTAGCTTGCGTCGCTCGTAGCGCCTCTAGCGGAGAAATTGCGAAACCAAGAACTTTCTTAAAATTCTCTAATTTTTCCTTGACTAATTTTTCATTTAAAATTATTAATATTAAAATACCAGAATTTTAATCTTATGATACTTTCAACATATAAGATTTTATAAACAGAATAAAATATTATTCCATGTACAAATTTTTAATTTTGTTAATATATTAAAAAAAAAGTCTTTCCTATTATAAAAGATGGCTTTTTAAGAAAATACTGGAATTTTAAACAAAATAATTTAATTCTTCACATGATAGTTGAATGTTCCACCTAGAAACAGAAATTCACAACGAAAAAGTGTTGCAGTTTATATTTTATGGTAGTTAAAAATTAATTAAATTTATAGAACAAATGAAAAGGATTTTCAAACTCAAAAGACGAATTTCCAACTAATAAAGATTTTTCACTTAAAAAATAAATAGCAGTCTATCTAAATTATTGAAGCTTCAAACCAGAAGACAAATATTTATTCAAAAATTTAATATTGAAAGAAAGACTTTAGCATAAAATTAATTTTCCACAAAACTGATGCATTTTTACCCAAAAAAAATGAAATTGCTAACGAAAAAATTAATTTTTAATTTCAAAAACGGCTGATTTTTAACTCAAAAATATCAATCTTGAAAAAATGGAAAAATTACACTTTCTGTTGAAAAATTAATTTGAAAAAAAGACAAGTGTTTTGCACTAAACAGTTAAATTTTCAATTAGACATAAACCTTCAATAAAAAAAAATAAATCTTGTTAACAATGTAGGTAAACTTTTACCGAAGTAGTTGAATTTTCAATTAAAACAGATTAATTTTCAACGAAATGATCAAACCTTCAACCAAAGAGATGAATTTTCAACTTAAAATATAAATCTTTAACAAAAAAGTGATTTCTTAACAAAGTGATTAGGGAAATTTCATTTTTTTTTAAATTAAAATTTTTAATTAAAAATTATTCTTCTTTGCTTGAATATCAAGCAAAGCAAAATGCTTGAATTTTCAATCCAAACAGACGAATTTTTTAACAAAAAAAATGACTTTTCAACATAATTGTTGAATTCTCTACCAAACAGTTGCATTTTTATTTTTTTTTAATAAAAATTCTCTTAAAGCAAAAGAATTTTTAATTACAAAAAAAATTTGAGTTTTTCTCCAAACAAGATTCCAGTTGGCTCTGCAAGATGAAAAATTGAATTTTTTGAACAAAAAAATCATTTTCTAAGAAGAAAATTTAATTTTCAATCCAAAAACAACATTTTTTAACTTCCAACTATTATATTTGAGTAGTAGAATTTGGAACCAAAAATCATGAGTTAACAAAATTGTTTAATATTTAACCAAACGGTTGCATTTTTATCCAAGAAAGATGTAATTTGTACTAAAGCATGTAATTTTCAATTGGAAAAGAGAAAATTTCAAAAAAAGAGTTGAATTTTTAACCGAAAAGATATTCAAGAAAGATGAAATTTCTCCTAATACAGTTGAATTAAACAAAAATTCCTTTAAAAATAATTAAATTTTCATACAAAGAAGATTCCATTTCATTTTATAAATTCTAATCTAACAATATTTAATTTTTTAAGTTTTTATCTCGTCCTATTTTTGAAATGTTATTCTTAAAGTATTCAGATTTGAAGATTCTTCAATTCAGAACAAGATTGTTCAATTTCAAACGCTTTGCATTAGAAATAATACAATTTCTACTCCTTTCTGATAAAATTCTGCGTTAAAAGAAATTATGATTTGGAATTTTTCATTTTATTTGGATCACAATGATTAATTTGGTCTCTGTCTAGTTTCTAAATTAACTTTTTTTATTCCCGACAACCTCACTTTAAATACAATTACTAACATTAATAAAAATAAATGAAGAATTTTGTTTTCTCTGGAATCAGAATCAATAACGTTTTTTGCAAGAAAACATTTTTTTTTCATCTGTCACTCAAAAATTCTATTTCAGGAATAAAAAAACATTTTTAGTGCATTTCCTAATTATTAGTTATCATTAATATTAAATTTGAATATTTACATAAGCGCGACGCAAGCGCAGTTCAAGAAGTTCTCAGAATTCTTAGCACTGCTTTGAACGCTCAGGCTTAGGATTCTAAATATAAAAAGTAAAGTTTTCAATTCTAAATCTTCAAAATTAAAGAATATTCGGATGTAAAATTTCATCAATTTTAAAGATATGCAATTCGAATTTTTACAAGTTTAAATATTTAAAATATTCAAAATTTAATTAAAAAAATTAATTTAAATAATAATAATAATAATTTAATAATAAAATACGTGCTCGTTAAACGAAAAAGAAATTTCTTTCTAAATTTTCAACGAAACCTAATAACAATTTCCAATCAAACTTAGCATGATAAAAATCAGTACTGATTTACTTTGAAGCTTCTATTCAATTTTTCTTTCATTCAACCATTCGATAGTTGAGACCATTTTCTGTAATTTGTCTCATAACATGCACATTTTTAAACAAAATTGCTCAGTCAGAAATTCATTCTTTTTAATTGTTGTTATTTAAAATTTTTTAAATGATTTTATACTGTTTGGAACATTTGAAAAAATGCTTTGATAAATATATTTTTTTTAATTCATTGAAAATAAATAAATAATATTCAACAAAACAATTTTTTAATTATTTAAATTCTGGAATTTTCTGGTTCGGCCATTTTATAATTAGGTAATTTTCTGTCGGGAATATTGTTCTTCGGGAATTTTCAAAAAAGGTCATATTAGAAACTGTAGTGAATTTTATTATTCAGAAGAAAATGTAAATTAAAAATGAAAGATTGAAAGCTTTCATACTTATAATATTAAATGTTTGGGACTACCGAAAAAACCCGAAAAATAAGATTTCCAACACAGTAAAATTCCCGAATAATCAAATTCGCGAATAACAAAATTGCCAAAAAATAAAAATACCGATTTATAAAATTTCCCAAAAGTAAAATACACGAATAATAAAATTATCGAAAAATAAAAATACCGAATTGGAAAATTGCCGAAAAATAAAATTCGCCAATAATAAAATTGCCAAAAAATAAAAATACCGAATTCGAAAATTCCCGAATAATAAAATTCTCGAATAATCAAATTTCAGAATTATAAAATTTCCGAAGTGGAATATTCTCGAAAAATAAAATTTACTACAGTTTATAATATTACCGTATTGGAAAATTCCCGAATATTACAGTTCCCGACAGTTTATAATATTACCGAATTCGAAAATTCCCGAATAATAAAATTCCCGACAGAAAATTGCCGATTTATAAAATATCCTAATTATAAAATTCCCAAACTTTAACAATCAGATTTTTTTATAAATATATTTTATTGATTACAAATACAACAATAAAATATTAGTTTCAAAAATTATATTTAACATTTAAAATTTCGAAGCTTATTTTTTGAATTAAAAATAGCAATAATTTTAAATAAAATATTTCTAGGTAACGCATGTTTTTTTAATGTTCACAGCATTTGAAAAAATACAAAAAGCTGTCAAGAATTTTATTATTAGGGAATTTTATAATTCTGAAATTTTACTATTCGAAAATTTTATTATTCGGGAATTTTCCAATTCGGTATTTTTATTTTTCAGCAATGAATGAAATTACATTACATTTTGGTAATAAATTTCCATTACATTTATTGCTAAGTCACAACATAAATGCCCAGTGGGCACAAAATTTAGCGACGTCATTACGACATCGTTACGACATATTTACGACAACTTTACGACATCCTATGTCTGTGTCGTTTCGATGTCTTAACGATATCGTAAAGACATCGTCAGATCATACGACTTATTTACGATATCGTAAAGACACCTTAACGACATTGACATAGGATGTCGTAAAGTTGTCGTAAATATGTCGTAACGATGTCGTAAAGACGTCGCCAAATTTTGTGCGCACTGGGTGTTTAACAAATAGAATGAAAAATTGAAATTTAGGGAAATACGTTTCTCATCTGAATGAAAAAACAGAAGTTCGTATTTTCGCGGTAACTCAAGAATCTTTTGGTTTTCATTTTTATACCAGGAAATAATATAATCTGCAACAGAAAATTAAAGTTTGAAAAGAATCAATACTTTGTATGCAAAATAGTGTCAAAATGACTAACATAACCTACGCGAATAAACATAATATAACTCACGAAAAGATTAGATATGCTTTCGTAGGTTATGTTAAAGATTTTGATAGCATTTTTCAGGAAAAATATCAATTGTTTTCAAACTTTAAGTTTCTGATGCAGATTATATCATTTCTCAGCACAAATATAAAAACCAAATATTTCAAAAGTTACTACAAAAATACCAACTTCTGTTTTTGCTTTTAGACGAAGAGCATATTTTCTTAAATTTTCATTTTTCACTCTGTTTCTAAAGGAAGTCTATATTGCGCGAAAACCTTAGATTTAATATAAAAATATATAAATTTACCTTTTGCCTCACTTTTGCGTCAATTATTGTACTCAGAAATGGCACAAAATAAAAAGCATACATTCAGCTGATGCATATAAATCACAACCCAGTGGGCACAAAATTTGGCGACGTCTTTACGACATCGTTACGACATATTTACGACAATTTTACGACATCCTATGTCCGTGTCGTTAAGGTGTCTTTACGATATCGTAAAGACATCGTCAGATCATACAACGTTTTTACGATATCGTAAAGACATTTTAACGACATTGACATAGGATATCGTAAAGTTGTTATGAAGATGTCGTAGCGATGTCTTAAAGACGTCGCCAAATGTTGTGCCCACTGGGAATACGAAAATTGTAATTTCACATTACATTTTGTATTGTAAGATCACAAACGTTATTAACAGTATACAACGTAATTATTAAATTAGTTAAACACTCGATTACTAATTCAATCAATAAAATTTGCAACAATTGAGATATTAAGAATGAAAATGTATGAATTTCTATTTGTTTTTTCAGATAAAAATATTCATAGCCAATGTAATCGTTCTATTTGCTACCACCCTCCTCCACCGCATGTACCTCTCCAGGAATTGCCTCAAGGAACATACTTAATAGCCGATGTCAGATTTCCTCCAGACTTTGCCTTTGCAAAACGCCGAGGTGGTTCTTATCAATCACTAGCAGGCTATATCTGTGATGCAGTGGTAGACCCACGGTCTAAAAAGATTGTTGCAGTTTTTCTGAATCCATTCAAAAACTTGCTTTTCGGAATCTATCTGAGAAAAAATCGATTAAACCAGCGGCTTGAACTAAGCCATCTTCCCATTGATGAGCACCATTTTGATTTTTTGGATGAAACGGGTGGAGAATTATATCCTGAATTTGTAGAATTCAAAAGAACTGAAGATATGTACAAAACATCTCTTGAAGAGTGTGGCTAATCATAGACAAGCAAGGAAAGAAAGCATATCGAACCACGAAGACATAAATTCCAGCTTTACCTCGATTTAATATACCATTGAATTGGATATTGTTACTGGTTTTGAGTTTCTTTAATAAAAAAGAATTAAAATTCTGTCAAAATTATTGTGCACATTATTTTTATTTGTTTTGTTTGGTGTCCATAGATTATATTATTAAAACTACTGATTCCCGAAAAGCGCTTCAAGGCCATGTGACGAGAGGGTCACGTGACCTAACCTGGTCTTCAATTTTTCTTTCCCAACTTACGTCTCAACGAAATGAGGTATCGCTCTGAAAGTTTGGGAATTGAAAGAGGAGGTAATAAAGTCCATGTCTCTGCTTTGTTCCGGTGGAAATTTTGAGAACAAAATTTTTTTAAAGAAAATACCACTGGAAGTTTTCTTTCCCAACTTACGTCCACACGGAATGAGATATCGTATTAAAAATTTGGCACGATAAATAGAAGGCATGCAAGAATGTGTCTCTGATCCTAAATAATTAGAATAGTAAAAAAAGTTTTTTTTTAATTACTATTTTGGAGAAATACCGACCGTGCTGTTGTCAAACCCTGCAAGAAATTTGCAATGTTGTCAATGGGTTATTTATGAGTCTTACATTTATCAAAATGGGGCAGGACAACATCCCATTGGGTACTAAATTTGGCGACGTCTTTACGACAACTTATGTCGATGTCGTTAAGATGTCTTTACGATATCGTAAATGAGTCGTATGGTCTGACGATGTCTTTACGATATCGCAAAGACACCGAAACGACATGGACATAGGATGTCGTAAAGTTGTCGTAAAAACGACGCCAAATTTCGTGCCCACTGGGAAAAAGCGCTTACGAACATTATGCACAAATAATGCAAAAAATAATGTTTGCACTTGAAATGCAAATAAACATATTTGGTCTGACCAAAGGTATTTGGTTTGACATACGTATCAGTCTGGTATCAGCTGTGACAAAGCAGTACTAGCGCAGCGAGTGGGCACCTTCGAACTTCTAGGGGTCTGTAGGTAAAACAGATTGCATGATTACCGTCAGCGAAAGTTAAATGTCAAACTTCTGATGTAAAACCTAAATGTGTCCGCCGATAATTATTATTTACATAAATAAACTTTTTTCTTCCTTCAACTCTTTGCAAGGCCACAAACGATCCTTTTATATTTATTAAGATTTCCCGAAAAAAAATTCCGCGTTATTTAAACTTTTATTTTTCAATATGGGTGAAAAAATATTGATCTTAGGTGCTGACTTGATCAGCTGTTATACTCATCACATGGCCTTAACAGATATCCAAACACGCAAGAGGTAAATTTTGGAGTCAAGTAAGAAATAGATAATGAGCTACTTTGAAATTTATTGTTGAGAATCCTAAAGTTACACAGAAAAAACTGAAGTTTCCATTGGAACCCGTTTTTGGATCCAAAGGAGCTGCAACAAAAATGAACCCCTTTTGCTGAAAAGGAACCCGAAACGACGAATGAGCTCTAAATTATACCACACTTGGGGTTCGAAAGGATCTCAAATGTATTTGAGCCTATTCCTGAAGAACCTATTTTTCGCTTTGCCCACTTGGATATTATGATTAATTATTAACACAATATTTACCTTGAATCACACATGTAATCGAACTCTGGTGGACATAAATTAATGAAGATAATTTAATTACAAAATAATGACGTAATTAAAATAGATATAATGACTTAATAAACATCATTTGGAGGTTATGTAGCAAACTTCTAAATATAAAGGCTTATTCATATCAGTGGTCCCAATCTTAACAACTATTTGAACTGCGCTTGCGTCGCGCCGGCAGCACAATTTGTTACTGTTGGCGCGCTGATTTTGAAAAGTGTCTCCATTCAAATGTGATATTTTTAATAAATAATGATTAGAAAATGCATAAACAGTAATTTATTTATACTAAAATAAGATTTTGAAGTGACAGATAAAAATTTAATTCGATTTCAATTAAAAAGACTTTATGAATTCCGAGTTCAGAGAAAGAAATAATTTTTATTAGCACAATGATTAATCTTGTATCTGCCGAGTTTCTAATTTTTATTGTTTTTATTTGCAACAATTCGACCAAAAATTAAATAAATAAGGTGACTATAATTAATTTGAAATTTGTTTTCTAAAGTCAAAATAAAAAAAAATTTTTTGCAATAAAATCACAATATTTTGTCATCTGTCACTCAAAAATTCTACTTCAGGATTAATAAAGCACTTTTGAAGCATTTTCCAATCATTATTTATTATAAATATAACAATTATAATTATAATTGATTCATGTTCAAGAAAATTTTCGTCGTAATTCATTGGTTGATACGCTAATTCTTTATGCTCACATTTATAAATAAGTGATTATCAATGATATACATTATTGAAATGGGAATCTTGCATTAATCCTTTTGAATTTCTTTCTTTATTTCAAGAAAACACCCTCAGTATTTTTTCAACTTTATAAAGTGAGGGTACCTTTTTACGCAGGTCGAATTTAAATAATCTGATGAATTAGCTTGAAACATCTGGTTCGTTTCTAGGTTCTCAATCAATAAAATTTGTCATAAATCAACAAAGCAGCTAGAAATGAATGCTATAAAAAATATCAATTCCACGATTAATTCAAAACAGACCTTCGTGAACAGGTACCTTAAGGCCATGTGACGAGAGGGTCACGTGACCAAACCTGGTCTTCAATTTTTCTTTCCCAACTTACGTCTAAACGAAATGAGGTATCGCTCTGAAAAGTTGGGAAATGAAAGAGGAGATAATAAGGTCCATAGCTCTGCTTTGTTCCGGAGAAAATTTTGAGAAAATTTTTTTTTTTAAGAAAACACCAGTGGAAGTGTTCTTTCCCAACTTATGTCCACACGGAATGAGATATCGTGTTAAAAATTTGGCGCGATTAATAGAAGGCATGCAAGAATGTGTCTTTGGTCCTAAATAATTTGAATATTGAAAAAAGTTTTTTAAAATTACTATTTTGTTGAAATACCGACCGTGCTGTCGTCAAGCAATTTGCAATGTTGTCAATGGGCTAGTTATGAGGTTTATATTTATCAAAGTGGGGCAAAACGACAAACTGGGAGTGACGTAGGGTTGTTGCAAAAACGAATGCAAGAATGAATTTTTCTGAAGCCTATCTACTTTTATTTAATTTAAAACAACTAAAGGTTGTTGTAATATTTTAAAATATTAATAAGGGAGAATTGGCTGAGCTGATCTCAATAGTGCTTGGTGAAGACTATGTTTCTAAAAGATTCACTTAATAATAATTAATTACAAAAGTTTATTAATTGTACATCAAAGATTTTCTGAATAAAATTACGTGAATAATTTTTAAGATTTTTCATAACTTTTAAGAGTAGGTTAAAATGAGTTAGGTAAGTAATAAATTTTCACTTACAATCAATAAATTGCATTACATTTTCAATTATTAATTGACCAATGATGTTAAATCATGGTAATTTAAAGATACTGTAGACTTAAGCCAATTTTGTATGAAAAATTCTAAAATAAATGAACCTTAACAAGTAAGAAAAAAAAATTAATATCGTTTGTGTTTGCTTTAGCGACATATTCTGTAAAGCGCTAACTTACCAACTCAACTTTGCAAGCGGTTGGCTTGTGAACGGACCTTGATGCTGTTCTTTTCTAGTGCGCTCTAAGCGAACCCATTTGGGTCTCTGCAGGTATCTATTGGAGCTCAAGTTTCAAATGACACCAACTTTCATTTGAGTCGCAACATGCGTGAACCGCTAGTTTTTTCTGTGTAGACTCAAAAAGGACAATCCTTATCTTTAATATTTTTGTTTTCATCCAATATATCCTACATATGCATGCAAATACAATTGTTTTTGGAAATATTTTTGAGGTTACGTCAATACATAAACAGCCATCGTTTGATAATTAGGATTAACTTTTTGCACCCTGTTTGAACGTCGGATTGAAAAAAAAGTTTCTATCTACTCATCAGCTCAGCTTTGAATGTAAGCATTAGGGCCTTTCTTCGTAAAAAAATTTTCTTCTTTCTTTCTACAAAATTTTTTTTTTATTATTCATCAACGTAACTAGCAATAAATTTTATTTGGAAAAAATTGCTGACGTAAGTTGTTGACTTTAGAGTAAGATGAATTGAAACCAATGATCAGTCAGTTTTTTATTGAATCTGCGAAAAGTACATAATACCTTGCAGGTACGCAGTTTTACAATTAAAATCATCATTATTTGATTAATATCTCAGTTCTGAAATAACAAAAGTTGCTTCAATTTTTATTTCAATTTTATTTAGTTTCATGAATTTATTATTAATTTATATTAATTAATTATTATTATTATATTAATAAGTTATTATTAATTAATTATTAATATTAATTATCATAAGAAATTAATTCTATGAAATTGAATTTTTCAAATTTGAAAATGTTATACTAATATTAATGCGAAGTTATAAAAAACCTTGTATAGTAGGCAAATATACTTTCAACAAATTTTTTTTTGATTGACGAAAAAGTAATTCATTTCAAGAATCACAAAATGTACTGAAAAATAAATATTTGAAATTAACATTATATTGATGAAATAATTTACAATGCAGTAAATTTTTGGTTTTGTTTTGTTTGTACGTCCCTAATTTTATCCTAAAGTGTACTAATTTTCTTTTTTCAATTCGAGGTTTTTTATGTGAAAATTAAATTTTTTGTCTTCAATCAAATTGCATTAGAAATTATCAAAAATGTTGTAGTTGGCAATAAGTTTTCAAGTATTCTTTAAATCAAAAGTTATTCTTTAAACATTATATTGTGACATAATTTGGTGAAAAATATTCACATTAGCAAAAGTCACAAACAAGTAATAATCAAAACGGTTTTAAAATTACTAAACTAGCAAACAATTTTTTTATTGAAGAAATATTTTAAAAACTGTTTCTTCATCGACGTATGCTGTAAGAAAATAAATTGTTATA
>NC_046666.1:21304643-21335736 GCF_010883055.1 Belonocnema kinseyi
ATGTTTTTTGAACAAATTTATTTTTTATTTATTGACTACAGGCGACAGAGGATCTCGGGTTTTTCTTGATAGAAAAGCAAGGGACAGCAATAAAAATTGAAAGAAACCACTTATTAGATCGATTTTCCCTGATTGCAGTATTTTCTTTTTTTTAGTAAGCGATCGATTTTATTTTTAAATATTTCTACTTCCCGTTTTAAAACTAGAATAAACCGTTTATTTATATATTACTTATTTATATTTTCATGAACTTTCTTATTTGCATCTTTTTTTCTTGATTTGTAGTGTAGTAAAACAAATTTATATTTGATTTGTTGGTTGTTAGTTTTTATTCCGTATTAAGTTAATTGATTTATGTAAAGTAAGATGAAACATTTTCACGCTATTTTAAATTGATGTTACATAACAAAGAATAAAATTGGCTATGTGCTAAAAGGGGGAAACAGAAAGTGAAAAAATTATCTGAATCAGCTCGTTGGTTCACTGGAACAGCACTTCTGACTGTGAGTCATTTCTAAAACCATTTTTTTATACTGTTTTATTTTTTCAACAATGTTGGTTTTGCCAAAATCTAATCGATGATCTTCACACAATGTATGTTAGGCCTGTGTCATTTGTGAAAAGCTGAGTCTGTTTCACTCTTTCTGTATGTTATGCGATGTCTGTTTGATGACAGTACTAATAAAGGGAAGAGGATAATTATTGTTTATTAGGATTGTTTTAATTTTTGTGTGGAAGTCTTTGTAAAATAAGGTTATTGCTTGGGCAACAAAATTGTTGATAAAGTTGACTTTATGATGCTGTGGATGGTGTGAAGAATAATTGAGTCTTGACCTGAAGCGTTTGGTTCTTGATGCTAATCTGTTTTTAAGTGATCACCTCTCCCTTTGATTAGAACATCAAGAAAGCTATTTCCATTGTCTGATTCTTCCTCCAGAATAAATTTTAAATTGTGATTAAGGTTGTTGAAGGCATTCAGAATTGTTTTTATTTTATCAAAAGGGGTAGCTGCAATAATATCGTTCACGTAAAGGAAGTAGAAAGGTAACCTTATTGGGAGGGAAGCTAAGCAACTTCTTTTCAAAATTATCTATCACAATGTCTGATAAAATAAGAAAGAGTGGGGAATCTATGGAAAAACAGTATTTTTTGCAGGATAGTTTTTCATAATTAAAGAGGAATTACTTGCAGAAGTTTGTAATCCTTTAACATTATTTTGGATCTGACACCATCTCTTTTTTACATCAACAGTCGCGAGACCAATAGCAAATTTTGAAAATAAGGATGCGGCGTCGAGTGAAGATTGTTTATATACTGGTGGGATTATAACGTTTTTAATTTTGCTCATAAATTCAAAACATTTTTTGCTCTTGATACTGAAGGAAATATATTTCCAGAAATGATGGACTTTCAATAAGAAGCAAGGTTGTACGTTAGACTAGCTATCAATGAAACGATTAGTATGAGCTCTTACATATTTTCAAACAATTTTCCCAAGTTTTTAAAAAAATTTATTTCCAATCACAGTGATAAGATATGTTTTCAATTTATCACGGGAGATTTTTTGATTAACCTATTAGGGAAAGAAATCAATGAAACATAAACGCGGGGAAAATATTCTAGAGCGAAAAGTTTTGGAATTTCTTTTAATGGTTGTTTTATCATCAGGTATAGATTTATGCAAGGAAATCGGCAAATAGTAAAAATCAAAACGGCGGTAGATTATTTTTTAATTATTATAGGTTCGGATATTTATGAAAATTTACTATAAATTTTGAGAACAAATCATTACAGGAAGATTTGACATTTAATTTAAAGGTTGTTTCAAAATCTCTTAAAGATTCAAGCAAGGAAGCCAACATTTTTCTACAATCAATATCACTGGAGACTTTTTTATTACATTATTAATGTCGAAAATTACTTTACAATAAATTTGAAATATATATCTCAACAGACGAAATCCTTAAATTTATTTTGAGAGTTGATTTAAATTCATTGGGGGAAAATAGGAAGCGTTACCTTGACTCTACTTTTTCATTATTTCCTTAATTTTTTTCAATTTTGATTAAAATAATATTGTCAATAACCAAATCGCTGTGGGTACATGACGAGCAGAAAATAGATTATTAAAAAAATAAATAGAGAAAGATGAAATTGATCAGATGTTGAAATAATTCTTGTGTTTTCATTTCGAACCAGGAACTTGCAAAGACTTTTTGTTGGTGGAGGTGACAATGTTTAATAGTGTTTAACAATGTTGCCTTTATATTGCTTCAAGAAAGACAAATTTTTAAAACAACTATCTTCAAATAAACACTTTTATTCACCACGTTCAACTTTTTTACAAGTTTCTTCGTGTTTATTTTAATATATAAATTTCCAAATAAATTTTCATATTTATACAAAATAATTTTTAGCTTTCCACTATCGATTTTAAGAAAATCAGAATAAATCGATTATTTCTTAAATTTTATCATCAATTTTCTCTAGATGTACACAATATAAATTCTCAAGGTAAAATAATAATAAATGCTCTCAAAATTAAAAGCAGTACAAATATAATGATACTGACTGAAGTTTTGTCATCTCACTAAGCTCCACGATGAAAGCCTTCTGCTATTTTTGCTCGGGAAGTGGAAAACACAAATTTCGCAAAATAGTATATTAGGACACGAATTTAAAAAATATTTATTAATTACATTGTTTTCTAAATTTTTCTGTTATCAGTTTTTCTAACGTTTAAGGAAAATGGAATTTCTATCCCTGGTCTTAACAGGGGTGGTTTTTCTGAATTCTATTGGTAAGTACAGAATAAATTATCATAATCTTTGAAATTATTCCATGTGTAAAATCACGCACATCAATAAAAAATCAAATTTTACATTTTTGGCTGCTTCTTTATTTAATAAATCAAATATAGAAAGCTAAAGATTTCAATGCAAGTTTTTTTCTAAAAAGTTATTGTAGTTTCTTTATTTGGGACAGATATCGAGTCTCTGCAATAAAAATTGTACTAGTTCAGTAAAGGATGTAGCGTTGAGCTCGGTTTTAAGTTAAGTAAAAATTTAATTATTAATTTATCATTATAATTATTAAATAATTGCTAATTAACCAAAAATTCCAAGTAACGTTACTCGTATTAAGAATTTAGAAATTTTTTTTTTCTAAAAGTACATATTACAATAACATTATTAGTACATTTCCAGATGATGATTGATTTTGGTAGAAAATTAATCTTTTTGTTATAAACTTCATTTTTTTATTTGAAAATTAAACGTTTTGGTTGAGAACTCTTCAATTTTATTAAACATTTGTCTTTTTTGTAGTAATATAATCTTTCTGTATAAAAATTCATTTTGTTTCTATAAAACTTTAACTTTATTTTTTGGTTGTTGACTCTTGAATTTTATTAAAAATTCGTCATTTTTGGTAGTAAATTAATAGTTTTGTTTAACAAAGGTTATTTTTTAGTTAAAAATTCCCCTTTTTGGATAAGAATTCTTGTGTTTTCTTATAAATTTTTCTTGTTTGGTAGTGAATTAATCTCTTTGTTTAAAAATCTATCTTATTTAGTTAAAAATTTAACTTTTGGTTGATAATTCTTGAATTTTGTTAAAAATTCTTTTTCTCTTTCGATGAAAAAGTAATCTTTTTGTTTGAAAATTTATGTTTTTCAGTTCCAAATTCAAAATTTTGGTTAAGAATTCTTGAACTTTATTAAAATTTGTTTTTTGTAGTAAATTAATCTTCCTGTTTAAACATTTACTTTTTATTTTGAATCTTCAATATTTTTGGTTGAGAATTCTTAAATTTTATTACAAATTTGTCTGTATTGGTAGTAAGTTAATCTTTCTTTCAAACTTCTTTTTTAAATAAAAATTATATTTTTTTTATTTAAAATTCTTTAAATTTTTTAAAAGCAGTTGTTTTTTATGAAAAATTAATCTTTTTGTTAGAATACTTTTTTTCACTACAAATTCAACTTTTTGTTTGATGATTTTTGAATTATATTAAAAATTCGTCTTTTTTGCAGTGACCGAATATTTTTCAGTTAAACAATGAACTTTGTGGTTGAGAAATCTTTAACTTTGGTCACAATTCCTTCTTTTTTAATATAAAATTAACCTTTTTGTTAGAAAATTTATGTTTGTATTTGCAAAGTCACCTTTTTGGTTGAGGATTCTTAAATTTTTATAAACATTTATCGCTTTTTGGTAGTAAATTAATCTTTTTGTTTAAAACTTCTTTTGCAATTAAAAGTTTAACTTTTTTTGGTTTAAAATTCCTAAATTTCCTTAAAAATTCCTCTTTTTGGTAGTAAATTAATATTTTCTTTCATAAATTCATCTTTTTTAGTTAAAAATTCAGTGTTTTCGTTGAAACCCCTTGAATTTGTAAAAATCGTTTTTTTGTTGAAAATAAATTTTATTGTTTTAAAATTCCTGTTTTTGGTTAAAAATTTAACAGCTAGGTTTTATGTTGAGCTACTTTTTTAAAAATGAAATAAAATTTCTTTTTTAAGAATTTAACTTTTTGGCTGAGAATTCTTAAATGCTATTAAAATTTCGTCTTTTTTCAGTGAATTAATTTTTCTGTATAAAAATTCAGTTACTTCATTAGAAACGTCAACTTTGCTTTTTGGTTGAGAACTCTCAAATTGGATTAAAAATCTTTTTTTTTGTGGTTACTTAATCCTTATGTCAAAAAATTCTTTTTTAATCGAAAATCCAAATTTTAGATAAGAATTCTTCAATTTGATTAAAAAATTTTTTTTGTTGCAAATTAAACTTTTTGGTTGAGACTTCTCGAACATTAATTAAAACACGTTCTTTTTGGTAGTAAGTTAATCTTTTTTGTTTAAAACTTTTTTTTTATTTGAAAATTCAAATCTTTGGTTAAAAATTTTTAACTTTAGTTGAAAATTCGTTTTTTTTCCGGTAGAAAATGAATCTATTTATTTGAAAATTTATCTTTTTAGTTAAAAGTTTAACCTTTAAGTTCTTCAGTTGAACTTCTTTCTTAAAAATGCATTTTTTGCTTGACGGTTCACCTATTCCATTTTCTCTAGAAAATGGTTGTTTTAAGGTAAAAATTTAAATTTCTTTCAAAATTTGACTACTTTACTAAAAGTTCATTTTTTTTGTTGAAAATTAATCTGGTTTAGTTAAAATATTATATTTTTGGATGAGAGTTCTTAAATTTTGTTGAAAATTCGTATTTTTTGGTATAAAGTTAATTTTCATCCAAATTTCATATTTTTATTTTCATAATTCTATTACTTTGTTTCCAAAAATCGTCATTTTTCCTTAAAAATTCAATAATTTTCTACATAAAATCAACAATTTAGTAGAAAATTCGCGGAACTATTGAGGAAGTGAAGTTCATTACGAAAACTTGAGTTTTAACGAAAAATGAAAAACGTATTTGATTAGAAAAAATTGAATTTAGTTACAGTTTAACTAAATATTTGTTCTTTGAACAAGAAAACAAGTTTTTAAAATAAATTAATTGCGAAATCAAATGTTTCTATAATTTATAATAATGTAAGTGACCAGTAAAATATTTGTTTTCTTTTTCTAAAAACTTTAAATTTAAATGCTATCTAATTGTTTGTTTTATCTGCGACGGTATAGAATATGCGAAGATGCGGGTTTATACTTACATACAAGGTTTATTTTGAAATTAAGGAAGAGAAATTAGAATTCCATTAATAAGAATGTTTACCTAGTGAGCACAAAATTTGGCGACGTCCTTATCACATCGTTACGACATCTTTACGACAACTTTACGACATCCTATTTCTATGTCGTTTCGATGTCTTTGCGATATCGTAAAGACATCGTCAGATCATACGACTTATTTACGATATCGTAAAGACACCTTAACGACATGGACATAAGATGTCGTAAAGTTGTCGTAAATATGTCGTAACGATGTCGTAAAGACGTCGCCAAATTTTGTGTCTACTGGGAAACTCTCTTATTTACCACTCATTTTACCCCATGCTCAATTTCAAAATAACCGTCTTATTTTAACAAAAAATTATTGAAAATGAAGAAATTAAAGAATTAAGAAATTAAGTCTAATAATCAAATTAATGTACAGAATTCCTGAAAAAAACAACATTTTATTGACCAAATTTGGACAACTACCATAAAATGTTTCTATTCAAATTTGAAAATGAAATAAAGACAAATAATGTTTTATCCCGAAAAATTAAATAAAATTATTTTTCTCCTTGGACAACAATTAAAACGAGGAAAGTAAAATGGAAAGGCAAGCAACCAAATCCCCTTCTTTCTCTTTCTCAAACAAAAGAATCGAGAAATAAAAATAATAAAATTAATTTTTTTTTAATTGATATCAATAAAAATAAAAAATAAATAAAGAAATTAAGAAGAGAAGGAAGGGGATTGGGTTGGTTTCCTTCTCATTTTTCTTTGCTCTTTTTTATTTGTGTCTCAGGAGGAAAATTATTTTCTTTTCTTTCTTAGAAAAAAAACCGTTTTTCTTTATTTTTATTTCAAATTTCAACGGTTATTTTATTATTTGACGAAAAAATAGAAACCTGGAAAAATTCGATTTAATGACCTGAAAAACCTTGAATTTTTTTTTTTAAGAATCGCTAGACACCCTGATGTTCTGAAAAAATGAAAAATCACTAAAAAGTTCATAGTTCATTGAAAAATTAATTTTATAAAAAAAACGCGTCACAGGTGTGTCGTACTCAGGTAAAGATTTAAAAAAATACCTTCATAGTCGCGGCTGAAAAAAGTATAATTATTCTAGTGATTGAAAATGGTCAAATTTAAAGGAGATTAAGGGAAGCAAAATTACAAAGAAAGGCGAGTTTTTTTCCAGTTAAAACATTTAATTACAGAAAATAAGCAGGAAATACACAAAAAATTAGAGTACAAGGTAAAAAATCGCAAAAATTATGTAATCCTATCATGCACGCTTGCAGTGATCGTAGCAGTACCAAAACACTAACGCGTCCCGCAAGGTGGGGGTTTCAGGCCACACAGACGATTTTTACTTGTTAAATGCATCTAAAAATAAAATTTTTGTATTGAGTGCATATAATCATACAAAATAATAATAAAAAAACATGACAAAAAAAGATTTTCTAAACTTGCCAAAACACTAACATTGTCTGCACTGTGGGTCTTCCGTGACACACACTATATTTCTTCTTGCGGCAGAACTATGGTCCAATAAAGCATGGTCCCGCCCATGATCTAAGAATACACGGTCTAGCCACACGCAACTAAAAAAAAGTTAACCAATAAGGAGCAATTCCACCACTTTTAACCATATTGGACAAGTGAGCGCGCGAGAATGAAGTATATTTGAAAGGAAGTAAATGCAATGAGCGAAGATTGCAAGTAAAAGATAAAGAAATTATATAGTTTATAAATAAATTAAATTAGTTTGAAAATAATGAAATTTTTGAGATGCGTAATCTAAAGTAAAAACAAATATATAACATCTAAGTTGTAATGTACCAGAGATACTTAGAAATATGGACAACATAACCTCTCAATGCACCTGAGGAATTGTACCTTTTAACGCGAATAAAATGAAGTATCATCCACCTAAGGAGAAAAAAGAATATTGTTTTCGGGCTGAAAGCAGAAATAAATAAATGCAAAATATCGATAGCATATCCTGTATTGTGATAATATCCGTTTTTATATTTCGTATATACATAGCACTAAATGAGAACAAAAGAACCCTCCCAGGGTACACAAAGTCACATGTTCAGATCTTATATTCATATGAAATAATGTTTTCAATGATATTTTCAATAGAAACACCACTATAATTTTCTCAAAGTTAATCTTAACACGACGCGGTTTCACAAACGGATAGCATCAGCAGTGTCCGCTTCTTGCAGCTTATTTGAATATTGAGAACTTTCACAGGTATTGACATTGATTTACAATGTAGCCGTAATTCATGATTTCAAATCTTTTGAGTGAAGACCAAGACGCTAACGGTTGCTATGGTAACCAAGATGGCTAAAAGTGGTGGAGTGCGAATGGGGACGAAATTGGGGGAGCTGATGGCTAGACCGTGTATTCTTAGATCATGCTCCCGCCAATTCGATGCTCAAATGCGTTCGGCTTGGAGTGACCCGACGCTCTACACCATACTCGCTGCATTGGCGCGAATGGAAGGGGATGTCAGCTGCCAACCAGCCCATTGCACCGCCCCCACTTTTCTGTTCTCTTAGCATCCTGAGGGATATCGTAGTTCCAATAAATCCAATAGATGGTACTCCGGTCAGGTAAGCATGTTTTTTGCATTGTTTTGTATTGGCGAAACCGGTAAATTTCCTATTATAAGTGATTTATTTGAGAAAAATGTGTAAAATTAAAAGTTTAAATTATAAGAACTCGCAGCCAAGTAAATTATTTATTGTGTTGAGAGTTTTTTCTAATTGCTAGTGCGAGATAATAGGATTAAAATGTGTAGCTCCGGGTTGTACGTCTGTCTACACCAACAATTCGGAGAGGTTTCATTTTTTTCTTGTGCCAAAAGATACCAAAGAAATTAAACGGTGACAACAGGCTATTTGCAGAGATGACAGAAATACAGTGTGTGAACAACACTTTTTGGAAAGTGACATAATTTGGAAGGCAGAAGTTAAAGGTCCAGACGGAAGTGTAATGTTCACTGTATTTTAATTTCGTTTCTTATTATTTTTCTATATTTATTTTGTTTAACTACATGGTTTTTAACAATCTAAATCAATTGTTAATAGAAAAAAGATTTCATAGAAAAGATCACGCATATTTATAATAACTCAAATGTAGTTAAAAATTGGTATAAAAAATATTTTAGAGGTGTAAAATAAACGTTTATACTGATGAAAGAAAATCCTCTACAAAAAACTCGTGGAATTTTAAACCAAACAGAAGAATTTTCAACTAAAATGATGAATTTTTAACCAAAAAGATGAATTTTAAATTAGAGGAGGCATTTTGAAACAAATGTTTAAATTTTAATCTAGAAAAAAATATTTTAACAGAATATGAACTAGTTACATTTTTAGAAAAAAAGTAACTTTCAACTTAACTGATGAATTTTCAACTAAAATGGTGAATCATCAACTGGGATAGTTAAATTTCAAACAAAAATATGAGTTTTTAACTGAACAATGAATCTTCAACTGAAACAGTTAAACATTCAACAACAACAACATATGTTTTACTAAAATAAATCAATTGTCAATCAAAGCTTAAATAATTAAGTTTCAAGTTAACAAAATCAATGTTGAACAAAAAAATTAAAAAGACCATTCATCAACCAAAAATTGAACAACTAAACAACTAAAATGATAAATTTTTAACCAAAAAGATGAATTTTAAATTATAGGAGGCATTTTCAAACAAATATTTAAATTTTAATCTAGAAAAAAAAATTTTAATAGAATATGAACTAGTTACATTTTTAGAAAAAAAGTCACTTTCAACTTAACTGATGAATTTTCAACTAAAATGGTGAATCATCAACTGGGATAGTTAAATTTCAAACAAAAATAAGAGTTTTTAACTGAACAATGAATCTTCAAATGAAACAGTTAAACATTCAACAACAGCAACATATGTTGTACTAAAATAAATCAATTGTCAATCAAAGCTTAAATAATTAAGTTTCAAGTTAACAAAATCAATGTTGAACAAAAAAACTAAAAAGACCATTCTTCAACCAAAAATTGAAGAAATAAATTCTCTGTAAAAAAATGAATGTTCAACCAAAAAATAAATTTTTAATTAAAATGATGAATCTTCAATTCAAAAAAATTAATTTTCAACAAACGAGTTTATTTTTCAACTAAGTAAATTTATGTGTAACCTAAAAGACATACGCGAATTGTTCACGAAATAAATAAATTTTTAATTTAAAAAGACAAATTTACATCTAAATTGTTGAATTTGGAACTAGAAAAGGTCATTTTTTCAACCGAAACAGTTCAATTTTCTAAGGGAATATTAAAATTTGTAGATAAAAAATTGATTTTCGACAAACCAGTTACATTTTTAAAAAGAGATCAATTTTCAATTAAAATGATAAATCTTCCATCAAAATCAATTTTTAACAAAAGAGTTCAGCTTCTAACCGCAAGCAGTCGAATTTTTTCAAAAAGGTAAATTCTTAACGAAATATGTGAAAAAAATTTTATATTGTAATTTTGAAATATTTCCTTTCCGAAAGAATACTTCTACTCTAAAAAATACTTGAAGCACTCACTTTTTTTAAATTCCGGAAGAAGGGAACAGGGATTTTTTAAACTCCGTTCTCCTGAATCTCAGTTTTAGTTTTTGTTTAATTCCCCTTCTATGTCCAAAATTCCCTGTCCCAAGGGAAACTTAATTTCTTTACCGAAATTCCCTGCCCTAAAATAAAAACAATAATTTTTTTTAATCATATGCTCTGCAACTATAGATAAAGAAAATTAACTATTTTGAATTCAATTTCCCGTCAGTTAGTGGGTTTTTTCGAGTCTTTCCCAGTTTTCCGCTCAAGTGGCCACCCTAATTATAAGCAAATTATATATAAATATATGTTTTTTAGAGAGTAGAAATGTATAGATGAATTGATAAAAGAGCATATCATAAGGCTAATGATTAATGTTTAAGTATTGTTATTACTATTATTATTAGTGACATAATATTATCAATTAATTTTTTTAATTTGCAACAATTGCAGTTGTTTATAAAATTATTTAATTAATCACATTAGCGAAATAAACAATGGAAAAATAGGAATAAAATTCAACTATTTTCAAAATACTCATTCTTATATTGAATTTTCCTAATATTAAATTACATGTTTCGATGCATTTTTTGGACAACTAGTTACAGCGGCTCTTATTGTTACTGAAAACTATGTTATTCCTTTTATATTTATAAAAAGTATCAAGTTTTTAATGAATTTTGGTAATTTTGCTATACATAACAATGAAAAAACAGGCTTACCTGACCAGAGTACCATCTATTAGATTTATCTGAACTACGATACCCCTACGGAAGCTAAAATAACAACTAATAATACACATACACGGACGATGCATAGGGCTGTTGCCAACGCCGCCGGAACTCGATCCAAATATTCAGGCAGTGATTCCAATGTTGGCACTCTGTGCTACTGCGCTTGCGTTAGTGCTGTGCGCTGGTTGGCCGCACTTGGCGCGCGATTCAAAATTACTTAAAAAACAATTCTTGTACTTTCATGAAATAATGATTAAAATATGCAGAAGAATGTATACAAATTAAATAACTTTTAATTTCCGGGAAGAAAAAAATTTATAACACACATATTTGATAGATAATAGTTTATTTTCACTGAACTCCAAAGACTGACTTATATTTAACAAAAATTATTAATAGGTACATTTTTTAATTTGTCTGACATAAAGACAAGTGCAGCCAACCAGCGCGCAGCCCTAAGGCAAGCGCAGTAGCAAAGGGTGCCAACATGGGCATCACTGATGTCAGAAAGGTCGGGCGGCCTAGGGCTGCCGCCTCATTGGTTGACTTTTTTTTACTTGCGCCTGACGCGACCATGCTTTGTTAGATCATGGGCTAGGCGCGCACAAACTGAAACTGTCGTCCTTTGGGCAGTTGGACCCTTGGACTCTTAAAATTTTTTAGGGTGGGGATACGTTACCATGCCCACGACGGGCTAAGAATTAAAAATCCATCGATTGCTATTTGTTCTTCCAGATATAAGTTTGCAGGGCCAGTTGATTTCTTGCTACCGCACTCCGCCCAGTCTCCACGAAACTTCTAGTCGCCGGCCATTACCTCTTCTTAACGACTCTGCTAGTCCACGGTCACTTTCTTCACCGCATGAACGAGTGTATCCTGACAACCTACATCCAGGATCACGCATAATAAGTGGTGTCACAATTTGGGGCTATTCGTATAAAAAGCAAGGAGGGGGTGGTTTTGGAGAATTGCACCATACTGTAGAAGTAGTGGTAAATGATAAACAAAGGATTGTTGCAATCTTTCTTAAATCGTGGGATCACACACTTTACGGTCTATACCTCAATGAAGGACACGCTCGGATTGAACTAGACCCGTGGACCATAGAACAACGAAAATACGGATATATAGATTCCACAGATGCTATACAATATCCTGAATTCGCATGTATCGAAAAACCCCCGGAAATCTACATAGGCTCTCTTCGAGAATGTGAGTAATCAGTGAGTAATTAGTCATTGAATGTGTTAAATTTTTTGCAGCTCAAATTTCATTTGTCTCAAAATGAGAATTTTCAGTTTCACATTTATTTTTATGCACGCAGTTGCACATTTGGGCATCTAGGGAGAATTATTGTTATGAGATTGAATTTTGACTGATTTTGATAGTATTGGACACGAAGTATACTCTCTAAATTTTAAATAGTAAAATATAACTGATTGTCAGTAATATTCTACTAATTTCTGTAGTTAGAATTGAGTCACTGCACTCAGAAAAATATTTGTTCCCGTGCAGAAATTCCAATTTGGATCTGATCGGCACCAGATCGGGCAGAGTTTGGCCCAAATCAGGCTATTTAGGTGGGGCCAGACTCGAAATAAAATGCGGTGCCCGATCGGGGCCCAAGCGCTGCGCCCAGAGATGACCATGCCTGGCCCCGATCCGGGCCATATTAATTTATTTTTCTTATTCCTAATTAAAAGGGATTTTAAAATAAAATAATAAAATCGAATATGTCACCTCCTTAACTGAAATTTAAGAATATAAATATCAAGTGATCTAACAGATCGCGATATGAAAAAATTGGAGTATCTCAGACACTTTTTTTTGAGCAAACGGAAAAAGGCAAACGACGCAATATAACAGTCAGCATTTGTGCATGATAAACCATTTAAGTAGTTTGCAATATTTTTATGGTTTTAATTTATAAATTGAAGTTTCTTTCAATTTCTATATTGAACTTAATAGTGGAAAGTTATTTTGAAATAAGTGGATTATAATATCGCACTGGCTCTTTAAGTTATTTTTACACTTCTGCTACTTTTCTTATAAATAAATAACCTCATTTGGAGGTTAGGTTTCATCTTAACAATCTTGATAAATTTACTTATTATAGTCCGCAACACGTAATTCAGGAATATTTTGACGTATACTATACCTACGCACTCGTCTTGTGCTCACTTTTGGCATTTTTTCCACTTATTTTGTCAGTTTTACAAATAATAATTGAAATATTTTTGACGCTTGACATTTCACATTGAAAATCCCCAGTGGGCACAAAATTTGGCGACGTCTTTACGACATCGTTACGACATCTTTACGACATCCTATGTCCATGTCGTTTCGGTGTCTTTGCGATATCGTAAAGACATCGTCAGATCATACGACTTATTTACGATATCGTAAAGACACCTTAACGACATGGACATAGAATGTCGTAAAGTTGTCGTGAAGATGTCGTAAAGACGTCGCAAAACTTTGTGCCCACTGGGTTGAGCGATTTGGAGTCAACCCACTTTAGTCCCCGAAATTAATGGAGCGCCATCTACTCGCAAGCTTAGCGGTTAAGCCGGGGTCTAGAGGGGGCCAAATTTAACAACCACAAAATTGTGTGCCCGATCTGGCCCAAATCAGAAATAAGGCAAACATTTGGCAATTTCTGCACGGGTTTCAATCAAACAACAAAATTTATTTGAATTCATAAAATTGAATCAAACAAATTTTTTGCCTTAATTAAGAAAAGGTTTATTTAATTTTAAGAAATGGAAACAATTTTTATTATTGATTGAAACAAATAATTTGTGTAGTACAAATTGTTTGATTTAAATAAAAAATTGACTTTTATTACACAATGAATTTGTTTAAAATCTGTTTATTCGCATTCATACAAGAATGTATTTTATTCCAACAAAAAATGCAGTACAAAGCAGTACTAGAAAGTACCGCTAGGAGTGCTAAAGCGCTGCTGGCGGTTCCTAAGGGACTAACCTAGAATCTAAATTAATTGATCATATGATTTATTTGATGGCATTCGTATTTTTTTAGTGTTGTATTATTCTAAAGGTTCTGATTCACTATAAAATCATAAATTAATGGAAAAATGGAGGCAATATCTCTAGTTTAGGAACTACTTGAAGTTTAGGTTTTTACATTGGATATAATTGAAGATTTCGGATCTAAGTTTTTTTCAATTATTCTATTTCATGATTGTTAAATACAGAACAAAGTGTTTCTGCTTTTACATATACAATGATATTTATGATCAACAATACACATATTATTGAGCTCATACATTCTTTTTTATAAAGAATGCTCAATTTTGAGGTTAAGTGTAAAAAAATGGATTTACTTCACTTGAGCAAAATCTTTAATTAATTTAAAAAATATATATTCAGTGTAAACAAGAAAATTTATTAAAACAAAGCAAACATTTATTTTAACTAAACTAATAAGGACAAACAAAAAATTTATTTGAATCAAACAAACATTTGTTTGACCCCATATAAAAGAATTAATTTGTTTGATTCAAACAAACATTTTTCTCAGTGTGACAATTACTAGTTATACTTGTATTGAAAAAAACAGTTAATTAGAATTAATTTAAAAGATTCTTTTGTTCAATGAAAAACTTCTAGTTTTAAGATTCGTGACTTGCGATTCTTAAATTTTAAAGATGTATAAAAAGTCCAATTTTAATTGTATCGAATTAAGTGTTTAATTTTAAATGTTTAATTAAGAAAACTGTTTTGAATAAAAAATCTTCAAAATTATGGAGTTTTTGTTTTTACGACTTAAAGTTTGCCGACATTTTAAATGTATATTTTTAAAATAAAAACTTTGGAATTTAAAAGATTGCAATTTTTCAAGTCTGCAATTTTTAAAATTTATTATTGAAAATGCTTCAATTTTATATTCTTTTAGTTTTAGGATTTACAATTAAAAATCTTTAATTTAAAAAAATGTACAAGATTTCCAATTCAAATTAATAGAAGTTTTCAAATATTCAGTTAAAAAGTATTCAATTTTTAAGAATTAGTCTTTTTTTTTAACTTCGTTAAAAAAATTTTCCGATGAAAAATTAATCTTTTTGTTAGAAAACTAATGTTTTTTATTACAAATTCAACTTTTTGGTTAATAATTCTTGAATTTTATTCGAAAATTTTCTTTTTGTTAGTAATTTAAACGTTTTGTTTGAAAATTCATCTTTTTTAGGTGAAAATTATAGTTTTTTGGTAAAAATTGTTCAACTTTGTTAAAAATTCTTTTCCTTTTTTCGACAGAAATTTTATTTTTTTGTTTGAAAATTTATGTTTTTAGTTCCAAATTAAAATTTTTGAGTAAAAATTCTTGAACTTCATTAAGAAGTCGTATTTTTTTTAGTAAATTGATCTTTCTGTTTAAACATTTATTTTTTATTCGTAACTTCAACTTTTTTGGTAGTAAATAATTTTTAATTTTAAAGTTTTTTTTTAAATGAAAATTCAACGTTTTTTATTCAAAATTCTTTAACTTTGTAAAAAATTTCTTTTTTTTTCTATAGAAAATTAAGCCTTTTGTTAAAAAATGTATGTTTTTGATTACAAATTCAACTTTTTGGTTAATGATTCTTCAATTTAATTAAAAATTCGTCTTTCTTTTGGAAGTAAATTAATCTGTTTGTTTAACAATTCCTATTCTTTACTTGAATATTCAACTATGCGGCCAATAATACTTTAACATTGTTAAAAATTCGCTTTTTTTATAGAAAATTAATCTTTTTGTCAGAAAATTTATGTTATTAGTAGCAAATTCAACGCTTTAGTTAATAATTGTCTAATTTTATTAAAAATTCGTTCTTTTTTATAGTAACTTTAAAAAAAAAGTTTTTCTATTTGTAGAAGTAAAATTGTCTCCAGATTCAAGGTTAAATTTTCAATGACTTATTTATTTTGTAAAAGGGATTCTAAAAGAAAATTAAATCGGAATCACAAAATTAAAAAAAAATCTGTTATGCTCAATAAATATTTCAAAGTATTCAGACAATTCAAACTTAATTTTTAACATGTAAAAAACTTAATTCTTTGTAATGTAGATTGTTAAAGATTTTAAAATAGCAAGCTGAATTAAAATCACAAATGTTGATAAAGATTAAGTATTTCTAAAAAAAAATTCGAAAAAGTATCAGGAAGTCTATAAGACAAATTTTTTCTTCTAAAAAAAATTTCAACAACTATTTTAAAAGGCATTTGGAACGTTTAGATATCATAAAGAGATTCAAAACAAATAATAGCTGATTTAAAAACTATAAAAATTTTGGGAAAAATGTAGATTTTTTACAACTTTGTAACAAAAGAATTTTTTGATGAATTTGGAAAGGATTTTAGACAATCAAACAATATTCTCTGGATTTTTATGACAATTTTAAGTGATTTTCTGAAAGATTTTTAAGACAATTTTTTTTATTTTGCAAAATTAAAAAAAAGAGATTTAACCAATTTTTAGGTTTGAAAAAATTAACTAAAATTATGAATTGAAAACAAATTTAATTTATTAAATTCATTGAAAAATTTGCTTTTCATCATAACTATTACCATGAAATTCAGCCTATGATTTAAAATAAAAAGGGAATTTTGAGTATACTGGTTTTTAAATTAAACATGAACTAAAGTTATCTTAAGTTAAAGAACAAACATTTTTTAAAATGATTTATAAAATCGAGGAAAATTTGTAAATTTGAATTATAACTAGTTTTGAAAAGAACTCGAATTCAACTTTTTAAATAAATATTTCATAATTTTCATTGTTTATTTAACAATATTTTTGAGGGTTTACTATTTTGCTTTCATGGTAGGTAAATTTCGCATCTTTCATTTAATCCTAATGTTGTAGGGCTTATTTTATTCCTTAAAATATTCTCTGCAAATCTCAATGGTACGTTTTTATTTGAAAGCTTTTATTTCTGGATTATGAAATCTTCGTTTTTGTAAACAATAATGTTCCACAAATAAATTTGTTTTAATAAAAACGTACTAATGAGATTTGTAGAGAATCTTTTGAGGAATGAAACGTAAGTGCTACAGCATGAGAATGGAATAAGAATTAAAAGTTTTATCGCAAGAGAAGAACATTAAACTTTAAATAGTTTTGGTCAAATAAAGAAAACCCGAAATATTTTTTGCCAAAGTTTACCTAGAGTTCTTTTCCAAAATTAGTTATAATCAACATTAGCATATTTTTCTCGATTATAAAAATCATTTTTAAGAAGGTTTACTTTTTGAACTTGAAATAACATTTGATAATATTAATAAATAGTAAATAAAGAATCAAATTGCGTCTTTTAAAACACATAATATGTTTATTCAAATATTTGAATATTTAAAAATGGATATTCATAAATTAGACAAATAATTATATGTCTACTTTCATTGCGAATTTAAATTCTAGGCCAACCGTATAGCTGGCGCCGCCACACGGCGACCGTTAATACTCATGACAAATATTACGACCCAGAAGTTAGCTATGCACATAGATTTGAAAATTCGACCTTGAATAAAAAATGAAATAATAGACGTAGCCAAAAACTAAAAACACCGCCGAAATCGTCTGACCCATATCTTTAGGTGTTTTTTTTCACTTTTAAAAAAGTTATTTTTTAAACAATTACGTTGTTAATTAACATATCCTTCATTATGAAAAAAAACCAAAAGTCCTAAAGAAAAAGTGAAGATAGTTCTGAATTCTTCTCGGCAATATCTTTAGTTGTTTTTTTCTTTTAAAAAACTAATTATTTAAACAATTATATTGCTTATAATTTTTAAAAATTTATTTAACAATTGTAGTAAACAATTCAGAGTTGTTAAGTGAAAAATAACATACCTTGAGGTATCATGAATGAAAAAAACTTTTTAACAATGCAAAAAAGTTAGTTTAAACATTGTTTTTGCATCAGTATGATGCTCATAAACAAATTTCCTTATATACTGTTCGAAGATTAAATATTATTAAATTAATTCATAAAAATTAAGTTCTAGGTATTATTTATAATAAAGGTAGGATAATTAAATCCATATGCGCCATGGGATATCATAAGGCTGTGCGCGTAAAGGGGGAAAAAACAATGTTTAAACTAACTTTTTTGCATTGTTTAAATTTTTTTTTCATTCATGATACTTCAAGGTATGTCATTTCTCACTTAACAACTCTGAATAGTTTACTACAATTGCTAAATAAATTTTCAAAAATTATAAACAATAAAATTGTTTAAATAATTAATTTTTTTTTAATGAAAAAAACACTTGGAGATATTGCCGAGAAGAATCCAGAGCTATCTTTACTTTTTCTTCAGGACTTGGTTTTTTTCATAATGAAGGATATATGTTAATTAACAAAGTAATTGTTTAAAAAATGACTTTTTGAAAAAAGTGAAAAAAGCACCTAGAGATATGGCTCAGACGATTCCGGCGGTTTTCTTAGTTTTTGGCTACGTCCATTATTTGATTTTTTATTCAAGGTCAAATTTTCAAATCTATATGCATAGCTAACTTCTGGGTCATCAAATATTTTTAACAGACCTCCAGAAAAGGTGCATGGGGCTGATAGTGAGAATTAAAGATTCATCAGTTTTTTTTTGTTCTTTCAGATAAAAGTATTCATAGCCAATGTCATCCTTCTGTTTGTTACCACCCTTCTCCACTACATGTAACTCTCGAAGAATTACCTAAAGGAACATACTTAATAGCCAATGTCCGCTTTCCTCAAGAATTTGCATTTGCAAAACGCCGAGGTGGTTCTTATCAATCACTAGCTGGCTATATTTGTGATGCAGTGGTAGACCCACGGTCTAAAAAGATTGTTGCGGTTTTTCTGAATCCGTTTAAGCACATGCTTTTCGGAATCTATTTGAAAAAAAATCTATTAGACCAGCGGCTTGAACTAAGCCATCTTCCCATTGATGAGCACCATTTTGGTTTTTTGGATGAAAAGGGTGAAGAATTATATCCTGAATTTGTAGAATTCAAAAGAACTGAAGATATGTACAAAACATCTCTTGAAGAGTGTGGCTAATTACAGTCAAGTCAGGAAAGAAAGCATATCGAACCACAAAGACATAAATTCCAGATTTATCTTGATTTAATATATTATTGAATTGGACATTGTACTGGTTCTCAGGTTATTTTATTACATGTAATTTTATTATATGTAATTATATTATTGTAATTCAGAGTGACAAGACTTTACGGGCTCCCAAAAATCCACAAAGAGAACATTCCACTCAGACCGACCGTCAGCGCAATAAACTCACCAACTTATAACCTAGCACGCTTCTTCGCTGTAAAACTAAATCCTTTTACAGAAAATTCCATCACTCACGTCCAAAACTCATTTGATTTTATCAAAAAGATACAACAGATTCACATTCAACCCCAAGACATCATAGTGAGTTTCGACATAGTATCTCTTTTTACAAAAGTACCAATCTTGGATACAATTGATATTATTAAATCTTTCACAAACTTTCCTTCTGTGCTCGTACCTTTGATAAAAGACTGTCTCAATAATACTTACTTCTCGTTCAATAACCAATTCTACGAACAAACCTCAGGGGCAGCCATGGGATCCCCAATCTCACCTATAATAGCCAATGTCTTTATGCAACATCTAGAAACTCAAAATCTTAAACAAAGCCAAACTTAAACCAGAATTCCGGTTCCGTTGCGTTGATGACGCATTTGTCATCTGGCGACATGGACGAGATGAACTAAATAAGATTTTCGATTTTATCAATCAATTACATCCTAATATCCAGTTCACCATGGAAATAGAACAAAACGGAAAATTGCCTTTCTTGGACGTATTAGTTTACGAAAAATCTGATAACCCATTAGGACATGAAGTTTACAGAAAACCCACGCATATAAACAGATACCTACATGCCTCCTCCCACCATCACCTATCTCAAAAACAATCGGTCATCAACTCCCTTGTGTCTTCATAACAGACAAAGATAACTTACAAAAGGAATTACAAAACGTTAAACAAATTCTAATACAGAACGATTACACAAACAAATTGATAAAGCAAAAATAAACACACTCAAAAAAGCAAGTTAACACAACCTGCGAAAGAAAGAGAGAGAAAAATGACCACCAACCTACCCTACATCCAAGGTGTCACAGAACAAATAGGAAGAATTCTCAACAAACACAACATCCAAACCATATTTAAACCACCTGCGAAAATAGGAAAACTACTAAATAACCCTAAAGATAAAAAGGCACCCCTCTGTGATCCAGGAGTATATGAAATCCCTTGTTATTGTGGCAAAGTCTATATTGGAGAAACCGGGAGAGCGGTGAACCATCGTATAAAGGAACATGATATTAAAGTCAGGCTAAAACATTTTGCTCAATCAGCACTAGCTGAACATAATATCGAAATAGGATATGACATTTTATTTGATGAAACAACTGTCATTGCAAAAACCACACAACAAATTTCCAAAAAACATAGAGAAGCAATTGAAATCTTGAAACATCCTAATAACATCAATAGGGACAATGGATATAATACCAATCCGATTTGGCTTTCCGTTTTCCCGGATTTTTAAAAAAATACTTGATTGGCCAATCAAGTTCAACCAGTTCCCCACGGTGGGACACTCTGGCTAATCACATGCATCGTAGAGAGTATACGTCAGAACAACATAACCTGATACATCAGTTTCAGGTCAGCCCTGAAGATGTGAGCTGCAATGTTCACGAAACGTCGGCAAACAATTCGTAGTTTTTTACACGAGTGAAACCCGAAATATCTCTTTTTATGAATAATGAACTACTTTAAAATTTATTGTTGAGAATCCTAAAGTTAGACTCAAAAAGGACAATCTTTATCTTTAATATGTTTTAATATGTCCTGTTTGAACGTCGGATTGAAAAAAAGTATCTATTTACTCATGCTCTAAGCTTTGAGTGTAAGCATTAGGATCTTTCTTCAGAAATCATTTTCTTCTTTCTTCCTAAAATTTTTTTTTTATTCTTCATCGACGTAAATAGCAATAACTTCTATTGGGAAGAAATTGTTGATGAAAGTTGTTGGCTTTAGAGTAAGTTGAATCGAAACCAATCATAGTCAGTTTTATTAAATCGGTGAAAAGTACATAATACCTTGAAGGTACGCAGTTTAAGAATTTGTAGCATTGTTATTTGAATAATATCTCAGTTCTGAAATTATGAAAATTACTTAATTTTTAATTTTAAGTTTATTTTATTTTATTAATAGTTAATGGTAAATGCTGCGATATTCTGAAAACATTATTATACTTGAAAGAAGTGTAATTCATTAAAAAAAAAAAACAATGTAGTGTAAAAGGATTTATCACCAATTTGAATACAAATTTTTCATTTTATTTTAAAACCTTGTAATCAAAAATTCCTTTATAAATGATTTTTTTACTGATGTATATTTAATTAAATTTTTGGTTCTTATTATTTTTTTAATTTAATAGATTTCTCTCTTATTTTACAAACAATCTTTTTGTATGAAAATTAACCTTCAACCCAATTGTTAATGGCATATAAATAATTTTAAGTAATGAATTTTTCAGTTATCATGAGGAATTATTTATATGAAATTGAATTTTTGTAATTTGAAAATCTTACAGTAGTATGAATACTAAGCTGTAAAAAACCTTGTATATTATAGTCAATTAATTTATAGCAGGAAAATATACTTTAAATAAAATTTTCTTTCCGAATCGACGAAAAAGCGATTCCAATTTTTTTATCGCAGTAGTGAGAATGTCAGTTGTCAAGAAACATTGCACGGCGAAAATACAGAATTTGGAATTGGGTAAAAAGTGAATTAAAATTGGATATAAATCCTCTACGGCATGCGAAAAATATTAAATGTTCTTAAAATAGAGCAATTTTTTCAACTTAAATGGTAACAAATCGTAAATAAATAACAAGAATTGCATTGCTGGCACATTAAAGTTTATGGTTTGTAAAAATTAATAAAATCAAAGCTTTAAGTGAAAATGATTATGGAGTATTTTTGTATGCAACCTATGATTTGTTTTTGTTCTCTCTGTTACATTTTATTAAACATCATGTGGGATAATCTCGTATCCATTTATTGTAGAATTTCAAAAAATGCTTAGAAAATAATTCAAAATGAAAAGGAACATTTTAAATGCACAGAGCTTTAAGTAACACGTAATTTAGAGATTACTTCCAACCGGAAATCAGAAGTTTTATGGTTCGATTTCCAATGAAGTGAAAAAAGAGTAGGATCTTTTTTTCAAGAAATAATTTCAATTTTAATTTGAAATATTATTTTCCATCTAGTCTGATTAGACTTTAAGCATTTTCTGTTATCAAAGATTCTGAACTTGATCGATATTGTGTAGATTTTCTGCCTTCATGGTTTGGAGGGTTACCTACGGTCGGTAAGGTACCATCTCTGATGGTATAACAGATTCCTTTAAAAAATAATTACTCGTACCATTAACAACGAGCTAAGAATTAGCGTTATTTTCTTGAATTAAGAGTTCTTATTTTATTATTTTGATTATTTTGAAGAGAAAATTTCTAAGGTAAGAGACTTATCATGTATTGTATTATATTTCTGAAGAACGTCAGATTCACAATTTGATTTTCCAACGTTTTTTTGAAAGAAGAAATATTTTTAGAAGTAAATACTTTGCGGGTTTAAAGATCGTAATTTTCCTAGAATTTAGTAAATTTTACTATGTCACATTGAAACGTGTGCAAGGAATATAATAAATGCGTTTTTTCAGGTTGTGATATTTATTCAATTGAACGAAATATACGTTTAGAGTTAAAATGATGCATGATAAAATGGTAAAGCTAGCCCTTCACTATATTCCGTGTTTTTAACTATTTTTTTAAATTGTATACTCTAATTATTTTTATGAAATAATTTTGAATCTGTGAACTTTTTTTATTATAATTTATAAATATGATAAATTAATGTTGGCGAGAATAAATAATATTTTCAGATTGACGTATTTCTTGTGAAATTACTGAAACACTATAACCCATCTTTCTAGTATACTTGATTGTTATTTGACTGTTCTTTTTTAATTCGCAATTTTGGGTTGAAAATTAAACTATTTTGGTATAAAATCGAACTGTTTCCTGATGAGTCAACTGTTTTGTAAAAAATTCCACAATTTGGATGGCAGATGGCTCTAATCTTGATTGAAAAATCTGTCTTTGTTTCAAATACAAATATTTTTGACTTAAAATAAATTCTTTGGTACTAAGAATGTAACTGGTTATTAAACTAATAATTTTGATAAAATTGAACTATTTTATAAACTGTTTTGTTAGAAAATGCCACTATTTTTTTCATATTTCTTTGTTCGAATTTAAATATCTGTTGTACTTTGTTTTATTATTTGAAAATCAAACTATTACCTTTTGGGTTTTAGAAGTACCTTTTGAATCCTAAAATTATACTATATGATTTTATTTTTGACTGCTTTTACTCGAGTTAAAATTGTTGACCATTTACAAGAAATGTTATTAATTTGTTTGAAATAGTTTTAATTTTTAAAGTAGAATCATTTTAACAATCATAATCTAGTTAAAAATAAAATTTTGAAAGTGAAATTATAATTTCATAATACTTATTTGCTCATCCTATCAAATTCAAACATTATTGTTAAAGAATTCGTAAACATATATTTTAATGTTCTATGAAAATTAATTTTTTCCTACCTAGGATAAATTGATGAGATCATGTACAGTGCAGTAAATTTTTGGTTTTGTTTTGTTTGTACGTCTTTTTAAATATTTTCAAAACTGTTTCTTCATCGACATATGTTGAACGAAAAAAAATTGTTGTACACGGAGAATTAGATTAAAAATTGTTAAGCTAATAAATTTGTGTGCGTGTGTGGAATTGTGTGTATCCAAATTAAATTTTTTTTGAAAAAATAGATTTTTAATTTATTGGCTACGCAAAAGTTAAGTTAGGGTTTTTATTTCTAGAGCAGGAAGGGACAGCAATAAAATTTGAAAGAAACGACTTATTAAACCGAATTTCCCTAATTGCAGTATTTTCTTATTCATTTAGTAAGTGATAACCTTTATTTGTAAACATTAATACATCCTGTTTCAAAATGGTAATAAGCCGTTTATAAATATATTATTTATTTACATTTTTACAAACTTACGGATTTGCATCTTTTTTGGTTAATTTGTAGCGTAGTAAAACAAATTTATAATTTATTTTTGGTTGTCAATTTTTGTTCGGTATTAAATTAATTAATTTGTGTAAAGTAAGATGAAACATTTTCACCCTATTTTGATTTAATATTATAGAACAAAGACCAAAATTTCCTATTTTCTAAAAGGGGGAAATAGAAAGTGGAAAAATTATCTGTATCAGTTCGTTGGTTTACTAAAAAAGGATTGCCGACTTTGAGTTATTTCTAAAACTATTTTTTTTAATGGTGTTCCGTTTTTTCTAAAATTTTGGTTTTTCCAAAATCTAACCAATGATCTTCGAACAATGCATGTTCAGCCTGTATCATTTGCAAAAAGCTGAGCCTGCTTTATTGTTTCTGTGTTTTTTGATGTATGTTACGCAATCTCTGTTGGATGATAGTACTAATAAAGGGAAAAGGATAATTATTGTTTATTAGGATTGTTTTAATTATTTTGTGAAAGTCTTTGTGAAATAAGGTTATTGCTTTGTCAAACAAATTGTTGGTAAGGTTAACTTTATAATGATGTGGATGTTTTGAAAAATAAATGAGGCATTGTCCTAAAGCGCTTGGTTTTTGATACCAGTCTGTCTTTAAGTGATCACCTTTCCTTTTGATTAGAACATCAAGAAAGTTATTTCCATTTTCTAATTCTTCCTTCAGAGTGAATTTTAAATTATGATTGACGTTATTGAACGCATTCAGAATTATTTTTATTTTATCATAAGCAGTAGCTGCAATAATATCGTTTACGTAAAGGAAGTAGAAAGGTAACCTTATTGGAAGGGAAGCTCAGGAGCTTCTTTTCAAAATTATTTATCACAATGTCTGATAAATTAAGAAAGAGTGGAGAACCTATGAAAAAAACAGTATTTTTTTGAAGGATAGTTTTTTAAAATTAAAGAGGAATTACTTGCAGAAGTTTGTAATCCTTTAAAATGATTTTAGATCTGACACCATCTATCTTTTACATCAACAATCGCGAGACCAATAGGAAATTTCAAGAATAAGGATGGGGCGTAAAGTGCAAATAGTTTATACACTGGTGGTATTGTAACGTTTTTAATTTTGTTGATAAATTCAAAACTTTTGTTTACTCTTGATACTGAAGGAAATATATTTCCATAAATGATGCACTTTCAATAAGAATCAAGGTTGTAAGTTGGACTAGCTATCAATGAAACGATTAGTATCAACTCTTACATAATTTCAAACCATTTTCCCACTTTTTTTAAGTGATTTGCGATTAAAGTGCTTAATATACAATAGAAAAATTGACTACATTTTTCGTTTCTGTGAAATCTCGGTGTCATCGTTTAAATCTCAAAGGGATGTTAAAACGTCTCTTAAAATAAATTTGAACACTTTCGCTAATAGCATATGTTTCTAATTTATTACTGTAAATTAATTTCTGACACCATTAGCATAAAAAATTTTTAGCGCAAAAAGTGTTGAAAATTGTTTTAAGGTTTCTTTTATTATATCTTCATGATTCAAATAAAGAAATAAATATTGCCTAAACAACAAAATTACGGGAGATTTTATGATTGAACTATTAGGGTCGGAAATCAATGCAACATAAACGCGGGAAAAATTTTTTAGATGAATAAGTGTTTAAAATGATTTAAAGGGTAATTTAGGGAGATTTTTTAGATTTACTATCGAGGTCGGAATTTTATCCAAACATATACTAGCGTAAAAAGTGTTCGAATTTATTTTAATGGTTGCTTTACCATCCCCTATAGATTCAGGCAAGGAAATCGACAAGTAGTTTTACAACAAACTTTGGGAACAAATAATTACAGAAAGCTCTCAAATTTATTTTAAAGGTTGTTTCAAAATCTCTTAAAGATTCAAGAAAGGAAGTCGAAATTTCTCAACAATCGATATCACTCCAGACCTTTTTATCATACTAATAATGTCGGAAATGCAATAAATTCGGAACGTATATCTTAACAGAAGAAAACCTTCAATTTATTTTGAGAGTTGCTTTAAAATCATTAGAGAAAATGGGAAGTGCTACTTTGACTCGAATTTTTCATTATTTCCTTGATTTTAAAAAAATTTTGTTTAAAATAATATTGTCAATAACCAAATCGCTGTAGGTACATTACGAGCAGAAAATAGATTATTTGAAAAGTAAATAGAGGAAGATGAACTTGATCAGGTGTCTAAATAATTCTTGTGTTTTCATTTCAAACCAGGAACTTGCAAAGACTTTTTGTTGGTGGAGGTGACAATGTTTAACAATGTTTAACAATGTTTAACAACGTTGCCTTTAAATTGCTTTAAGAAATCAACATTTTTTACACAATCATCTTTAATTAAAGACTATCATTCATCACGTTTCACATTTTTATAAGTTTCTTTCATTAAATATTAATATATAAAGCCCTGACTAAATTTGTATATTTATACAACACAATTTTTAGCTTTTCACTATCGAATTTACAGAAATTTTCTACCAATTGTTAGTGCAAGAATATTCTCTAATTTTATTAGAAGAGTGTCAACAGTAATTATTTCAATTAAAAAATTTTATATTGGTATAGTATATTGGAAACAACTTTTGTTTTCTTAAAAATTGATTATTTTGATTTCAAGAAAATCAGAAGAAATCAATTATTTCTTAAACCTTAACATCAATTTTCTCTAGATGTACACGTTCTAAATGCTCAAGGTAAAATAATAATACACGCACGAGAAATTAAAAGAAGTACAAATATGATAATACTGACTGAAGTTTTGTCATCTCACTAAGCTGCAAGATGAAAGCCTGCTATCTGTGCTCGGGAAGTGGAAAACACAAATATCGCAAAAGAGTATATTAGGACATGAATTTTTAAAATATTCATTCATTACATTGTTTAAAAATTTTTTTTTTTCATTAGTTTTTCCAACGTTTAAGAAAAATGGAAGTCATATCCCTGGTCTTAACAGGGGTGGTTTTTCTGAATTCTATTGGTAAGTACAGAATAAATTATCATAATCCTTGAAGTTATTATATCTCTAAAATCAAGCACATTATTAAAAACCAAATTTTTTACATTCTTGATTTTTTGACTGCTTTTTTATTCATTAAAAAGGAAATGCACTTGTTCAGTAATGATGTAGCGCTTAGTTCAATTTTAAGCTGACTAACTAAAAATCTAATTATTAATCAATCATTATTAAGTACTGTATTAATTATTATGATTTATTCATTAATTATCATTTATTTTTGATTAATTATTAATTAAATAAAAATTCAAAGTAACTTTACACGTATTAAGAATTTGCAGAATTTTTTTCTAAAAGTACATAATATGGTAGAGTTTTCAACACATTTCCAGATGATGATTGATTTTGGTAGAAAAATTATGTTTTTAGTTGAAAATTAAACATTCCGGATGAGAATTCTTGTATTTCATTAAAAAATATTCTTTTCGGCAGTAAACCTATCTGTTTGCTTAAAAATCTATCTTATTGAGTTGAAAATTTAACTTTTTAGTTGATAACTCTTGAATTTGGTTAAAAATTCGTCTTTTTCATGGTAAATTTATCTTTCTGTTTAAAAATTCATCATTTTAGTTGAAAATTCAAATTTTTGGTTGAAAATTGTTTAACTTTGTTCAAAGTTCTTTTCCTATTTCAATGAAAAAGTAATCTTTTTATTTGAACTTGAATGTTTTTTAGTTTAAAATTCAACTCTTTGGTTAAGAATTTTTGAACTTTATTCAAAATTCGTTTTTTTGTAGTAAACTAATCTTCCTGTTTAAACGCTTAGTTTTTATTTAAAACTTCAATGTTTTTTGTTGAGAATTCTTTAATTTTATTAAAAATTTGTTATTTTTGGTAGTAAATTAATCTTTATTTAAAACTTCTTTTCTAAATAAAAATTCTACTTTTTTTATTCAAAAATGTTTAAAGTTTTTAAAATTAGTTGTTTTTTTAAAGAAAAATGAATATTTTTGTTAGGGGATTTATGTTCTGATTACAAATTGAAATTTTTGGTTGATAATTCTTGAATTTTATTGAAAATTGGCCTTTCTTCGTTGCATATTTATCTTGGTGTTTAAAAATTCATCACTTTAATTAAAAATTCAAATTTTTGATGGATAATTGTTTAACTCAAATTTAACAACTAGGTCTTAAAGGTGAACTTCTTTCTTAAAAATGCAACTTTCTGTTAAAATTGGACTATTTTATTAAAAATTCGTTTTTTTTTGTTGTTGAAAATTAATCTGGTGTAGTTAAAAATTTAAATTTTGGGATGAGAGTTCTTAAATGTTGTTAGAAATTCTTCTTTTTGGTATAAAATTAACTTTTCAATTAAAATTTCATATTTTTGTTTTGATAATTCTACTGCTTTCTATAAAATATTTTATCATTTTTGTTTTAAGGTTTTATAATTTAGTACAGAATTTGCAAAATGAAATTTTTTTATAATTTATTATAACTTAAGTGACAAGTAAAATATTTGTTTTCTTTTTTTAGAAACTATGTAGGATTAAAGTTTCTATGTTATTGTTTGTTCTGTCTGCGAAGATATTGAACATACGAAGATCCGGGTTTATACATACATACAAGGATATTTGCGAAATAAAGGAAGAGAAATTAGAATGCCATTAACGAAAATGTTTAACTGTCTTATTTCCTGGTCATTTTACTCCATGCTGAATTTTTAAATAAACTTTTTTCATTATTTGAAGAATATATAAGTGTTTAATAAATTTCATGCTAGAATAAAACTGAATGCATTCTAACATTCTTAACAAGATATTTAATAAACGATAATACCAAAAGTCAATTAGATTCATTTTCAAACGGTTAAATTCAATTAAAAATTTTATTTTGCAATAGAAAAATTCTGAAAACTTATTTTTTGTACTTTAACAACAAATATTGAAAATAAAGAAACTAAGAAAGAAATTAATACCAAGATTTCATCGACCAAATTTGGACAAGCATAAAATTTTTCTATTAAAAACTCAAAAATAAATAAAGACAACTACTTGTTTTCTCTAGATAAATAAAAGAAAATAATTTTCCTCCTCGGGCAAAAACAAATAGAGGAAAGGAAAATGAGAAGGCAACCAACCAAATCCCCTTCTCAAGCAGATAGGATAAAAAAAAATAAAATCAATTTTTTTAAATTGATATCAATAAAAATAAGAAAGATGAAAGAAATTAAAAAGAGAAGGAAGGGGATTTAATTGTTTTCCTTCTCATTTTTCTTTGCTCTTTTTAATTTGTGTCTTAGGAGGAAAATTATTTTCTTTTCTTTTTTAGTAGAAAAAGTGTATTTCTTATTTTTTTTTTCAAAATTTGATAAAAAAATTTAATGGCGGTTTTCAAATTTGGTCGATGTTTTCTCGGTTTCATTTTCAGGAATTCTGACATTAGGAAATATTGAACTAAATTCTAACAATTTAGTTTTTAAGTCTTTTTCGTACTACAATAGAAATTACGTATTCATCAATAAAAATATATTTACCAGAAAATGCAGCCGATGGTACCATACGTTTGGAAAAATAAAATAATTCAATAAATAAATTTTTAAATGTATTTTTGCACCACTCAATTGAGAAAAGTATAAATATAATTTTTTAAATGTTAAAATTTTTTAATCTTAATCAAATAAAAATTTTCGAGCAATATGCTTAAAATTTTTTTTCAAATTTCCAGTGCTGTTTTGTGCGACCTTATTGAAGATTTATAATAAAAACATTTCGTCGAAAATTGTGTAGTTGCTTTCTCAAAAAAAAATTAATTCTTTCAACTACAGATGTTATTATATTATTTTTGGTTCACAGTTAATTTTTTAGATGAAATTAAATTTTTTTGTTGAAATATGAGCTGCATAATTTTTTCTCGAGAATTCATTTTTTTTTTAATTTTTTCTTTTGAAGAAATTTACTTTACTCAGCTACTTCTATTAGTAAAATTGTTAATAGTTTAGATATTAAATTCCTTCATCGGCATGATTAATTTCACACACGTGGTCGCCGCACAGTGGTCGAGAATAGGAATTTACTGTTCATAATCGCCCACAGGTCGTATTTCTTAACCGATTTAAAAGTTTTTTTTAGGAAGGCTCAGCAATTAATTTTTAAGAGAATTGTGGTTTGCTTTTTCAAATTTTTTTCACAGAGCAACAATATATAAACAAATATAGTGACAAAATTGACCATTTTAGCTTTGTGAATTTTTATCTCAAGAAAAAATACAGATAGAAACTCACCATCAGCCAGAATTATTACACATGCATTCATAGAACATCATTAATTTGAATAATATTTAACTTAATTATTATAAGCAATTTTTATAAACAAATTGTTATTAGTGTTTTCTTATCATAAAAAAAATCGTTTATTTCACGCTAGTTGCTAATATTTCCATAAGAGTTATAATTTGTAACAAAAAATTAGCATGAGTTAACAACTATTGTTTTTATAAACATTTCTATAAACAAATTCTTTATGATCGATTTATTCTTATAGCTGAATTGATTCTTCTGAACAAAATTGATTCACAATTGTCTTTAAATCCTTTTATATACTTTAAGCTTTATCAAACATAAACAATATAGAATGTTTATAACAATTTAGTTAAACAAGTCTCCTAATCGGCCGTTTCCTCGTAGAAAAAAATGTTTTTTTCTTCAATAATTATTAGAGTGACATTTATTGCGGTGACTAACCAACGAAATTAAATAAAGAATAATTTATATGATTGTTATTAACAATTTTTCTAACAAAACTATGATTTATTATTTTTACATGCAAAAAGGACGGTTTTCCACTGAAATTGTGGGTCCGGATGCAATAAGGGCACATAAAATTTTTTCGTGCGAAAACGAAGTCCCCTGGAGGCTTTAGAAAAAATTTTCGAATTTTAATTT
>NC_046666.1:21335836-21338789 GCF_010883055.1 Belonocnema kinseyi
TTTGAAAATTAAAATTCGAAAATTTTTTCTAAAGCCTCCAGGGGACTTCGTTTTCGCACGAAAAAATTTTATGTGCCCTTATTGCATCCGGACCCACAATCTGCGGTTGGTCGTAGAAAAAAGTTATTTTTTCTTCAATCATTTTTGTGATAATCTTATTTTTTGTTATTGAATCAATGAAAAAATTGATACGTATAATAATAATAATATTATTATAAAAAACTTAAAATAAATAATTTACGATTCAGAACTCGAATCATTTTTAGATTCGAATTGTTCTATGAGATCATCGAGTTCTTGATCAAGTACAGCGTAATTGCCCCTTATTTTTACTTGTTCCTCATTTATTTTTCAGGAAGTTGAATGAAACAAATGAAAGATAGGTGAATTCTAAAAACGCAAGTACAGCGTTAGCGCTATGGACAGTTTGCTACAGAAATTGTTATTAACAATTACGCAAATTATTATTTAATGTCCCATATCCAATTTTGGAATCACTGTTAATTTATTGTCGGATAATTTAAGTGGAAAACCGTCCTTTTTGCATATAAAAAAATAAATCATAGTTTTGATAAAAAAAATTGTTTATAACAATCGTATAAATTATTCTTTATTTAATTTCGTTGGTTAGTCACCGCAATAAATGTCACTCTAATAATTATTAAAGAAAAAAGCATGTTTTTCTACGAGGAAATGGCCGATCAGGAGACTTGTTCAAAAAAATTGTTATAAACAATCTGTATTGTTTATGTTTGATAAAGCTTAAAGTATATAAATGGCTTTAAAGGCAATTTTGAATCACTTTTGTTCAGAAAAAATCAATTCAGCTATGAGAAAAACTCGTTTATAAAGAATTTGTTTATAGAAATTGTTTATAATAATTCAGTTGAATATTATTAAAATTAATTATATTCTATGAATGCATGTGCAATAATTCCGACAGTAAACTCCTATTCCAGACCACTGTGCGTCGTGGTAGTTCTCTCATGTCCATGAAGTTTTCTTTTAGTGTTACTTATATTATTAAAATCCGGAAAAATGCACAGTTATTCTCTTGTATCTATAAAATAAATTGCGAGAACTGGATATTCTATCGGCAAGTATATATTTTTTAAACAATTAATTATTCAAACACATGTTCTGAAAAAATGGAATATTATAAAAAAATGAATAGCTTATTGAAAAATTCATTTGATTAAAAAAACACTTCACAGGCGTATAGTACTCAGGTACGGATTAAAAAAATACCTTTATAGTCGCGGCTGAAAAAAGTATGATTATTTTAGTGATTAAAAATGTTCAAATTGCAAGGAGGTTCAGGTGAGAAAAATTACCAAGAAAAACAAGTGTTTTCCAGTTAAAAAATGTATTAACAAAAAATGAGCCGGAAATAAACAAGAAATATAAATACAAAGTAAAAAATCGCCAAAATTATTTAATCCTATGATTTTTATTTGTTGAATGGACAAATATCGTCGTCTGCACCGCGGGTATTCCGTGGCACACCCTATATTTCTTCTATGTCCCAGCAAATACGTTCTGTAACTGTTCCAGATCAAAACAGGAACTGTGTTCTAAAACAGTTGTTACAAGATCGTGACAGAAATGTTCTAGAAAAAAAAGTTAACAGCGTTCTAGAACACTGTGACAAAACGGTAACCGAACTGTTCTAGAACAAAATAGTAACAGTGTTCTAGAACGCTGTGACAAAATTGTGACAGAACTTTTCTCGAACTATGTAACAGCACAGTTCTGAAACAGTTGCTATTGAATTGTTCTAGAACAAACTGATCACAGACGCTCTATAATATTTGTTTCAAGTTTATTTTAGAACTTTGCTGTAACAGTGTTATATTGAAATTCTAGAACCCTGTTATAAGTATGTTCTAGAACAAATTAGAAACAAAGATTAGTTCGCTAACACTGCGGTCGAGCTGACCCTTGCAAATACCCTAATGTGGATATCTCGGAGGTATAATTTTTGTTAGTCGGGACTGCATACGCGCTATTCCGGATCAAAATATATCCATGGGGATATAAAAATTTCCGTCTCGCAGGATATTCCGACGGGTTATTCCTGGAATAACCCGGGACATAAATGAGGTCAAATCGAATATCTCGGAATATCCTATTGCTGTGAGGTGTACATTACACTGTTCCATGTTTGATAAATAACAGTTCTAGAACTGTTATAGAATTGTTCTCGAACTTTTATAGAATTGTTATAGAATTGTTCTCAAACTGTTATAGAATTGTTCTAAATTTTTTACAATGCAGCATACCAAAGTTCTAGAATTGTTACAGATCGATGTTCACAGAGTTCTAGATCTGTTAAAAATTTGATATACGACATTTGTAATAATGTTCTAGAATTGTTCTAGAAATGTTACAGATCGGTTGTCAAAGCGTTCTAGAACTGTTACAGAATTGTTCTCTAGCGTATGGGGGATGGCATAGTTTCTCGCATGTTCGTAACCTGTTACCAACCTGTTCTAACGTTCCAACGTTCCAACGTTCTTTTTGTTCAAGAACAAGATCTGTTCAAGATCTGTTCTGTAACAATGTTTGCTGGGCTGCTAGCGCGCACAAACTGAAACTGACGCCCTTCGGGGATACGAGGGTAGTTAAATAAGTCCTTAGAATGAAGTATAAAAACAACTTTTTTTGGGTAAATTTTTTTTTATTTTTCAACATAATCTTCTTGGAGTTCTATACACTTGGTCAATCGCTTTTCAAGTTTTTTTAATCCTTCAGAAAAGTGCGTTTTCGGAAGTTCCTCAATATAAGCACTTACAGAGGCAATGACGTCTTCGTTGTCTGGAAATCTCAGTCCACCGAGCCATTTTTTCATGTTTGGAAATAAGAAAAAGTCACTGGGGGCTAAATCTGGTGAATATGGTGGGTGTTCGACCAATTCGAATTTTAGTTCTTCAATTTTAGTCATTGAAACGAA
>NC_046666.1:21338889-21352125 GCF_010883055.1 Belonocnema kinseyi
CATATATCTAGTCGGGAGTGGTTCTGACTGAAAACAGATGATTTGGAGCGATTCGCGCGCCATCTGTTGGTCATTCTAAGGACTTATTGAACTACCCTCGTACATGACCGACACCCTTTCCACTTTGCAGATATTTGAAATAGAAAAAATCACAGTTCCATAAAAGACCCACCATGCCCACGAAGTGTTAGAATTGAAAATGCATTGATTCCTATTTATTTTTCCAGATAAAAGTTTGCAGGGCCAGTTGTTTTCTTGCTACCCCGCTCCGCCTAGTCTCCAAGAAACTTCTAGTCGCCGTCAATTTCCTGTTCTTAGCGACTCTTCTAGTCCACGGTCACTTTCTCCACCAAATGAAGAAGTGTATCCCGACAACCTATATCAAGGATCACACATAATAAGAGGTGTCTCAATTTGGGGCTTTTCTTATAAAAAGCAAGGAGGGGCTGGTTTTGGAGCAATATCCCATGTTTGTGAAGTAGTTGTGAATCATAAACAAAGGATTGTAGGAGTTTTTCTGGAAACGTGGGACCACACGTTTTATGGACTATATCTTAATGAAGGGGACTCCCGGATTGAACTAGACCCGTTCAGTCTAGAACAACGAAAATACGGATACATGGACTCCACAGATGCTGGACAATATCCCGATTTTGCTTGTGTCAAAAAACCTTCAGAAATCTTTATAGGCTCCCTCCAAGAATGTGAGTAATGGAGCCACCGGGTGCGAGAACCAGCCCGACAATATAGCAATGCCTAAGAATTTATGAAAAACTTTAAAATCACTTATTGCTTAATAATGTTCAATTGCCAAGTGGGGTAAGTCGATAATTGTGTTTTCTTGGTTCGTCGATAAAAAGGTATCTAGGTAACTGAACACTATTTCTCAACGAAAAAAAATTGTTTTCGAAATTATTGTTATAAAATCTTCATTTTTGTAATTATTAAAGTAAGTAATTCGCGCACACTGTTACTTACACATATAATCGTGCGTCTAGACGCTTTAAAAAATCGCACTTGCCGAGGATTGAACCCCATACCTAAACTACCTGAAACTCGTGTGTCCTAACCACGCGCTCTACCGACTTCGCTATCGAAGCACTTGGATTTCGGTGACAAAATCTTGGGTAGGAATTTCGAGGCAGGGTCGTACCATGGCCTATGGTGAGCCTCAACCAACTTCAAACTAAAAGTTGTTGAACTCAACTTTAATATACCATTTTTTATTTAGACAAATTTTAGAATTGAATTTTACTTAGTTCAAAAAAGGCTTGATACTTTTTTTTCCTAATATATCTAAAAATGTTTTAAAATATCTCAAAGTAATTAACAATAAACCAAAAATCTTTATAAAATGCGCAATTTACAATTTATTTAACTCTTTTATTGTATATAATACTCTTTTAACCATTTTTAAATTCAAAATAACTTTTCTTAAACAATAATTAAAAATATGTGAAAAAGCGAAGTAAGTTTCACTTATTTAATGAAGTATTTAATTCTTTCTGTTTTTAAATATTTAAATCGCTTAAAAACGACCCAAAGGTAATAAATAATAAAGAAAAGTTGCAAGTACAAAAATGCTTTGACAACATCAATGACAAAACATAATTTTCTGCTATACGAAAATTTTCATAAACCGCACAGTTTTCAATTTATCGAAATCTTTTATCATACTTTTTTTAACAACGATTTTATGAACAAAATTTTAAATTAAAATTTTTATTTAAAAATGTTATAAAAAAAAAGCAATTTGAAATATGCAAAAAATAATTAAACTTCACGTATTTTACAAAGGGTTCAATACTTTTTTCTTTAAAAATTCAATCCGCTAAAGACTTTCTAAACAATTCCTAAAAAATAATTGAAAATGTGTAGAAAAAATTGAACGCTAGTTTAAATATTACCTAGTTGAAAAAGTGCTTGATACTTTATTTTTATTTTTAATATAAAATACTTCGAAATCAGGAGAAACAAGAATTCCGTAAAGAAGAAGAATTCTGTGCAAGAACTTGTAGGTTGAAAGCGATTTCACGGTGGTCAGCTGAAAAATATTTGTTTGCTTTCTGTTAGCATTTTCAAAAACTTTTAACTGTCAACTTTAATTGTCAACTTTATATTTATTTTTTATTATTGAAATAATAAAAAAGAATGATTTAAGTATATGGGTGATTGCTTAAATGTTAACCATTTATAGTCCATGACATTTTCTATGTTTAATGAATTCTTTGACAGAAAACTTTAATTTTTATTGAGTTTTTATAAATATACATACTAATAATATGCGCATTAATTTTTCTATAATTAATGTCATGTTGAAATAAAATTTTTTATGATCATTGAATTCGTTGCCTAATAAAGGAATTTGTTTTACATTAAGGAAAAATTAATTCTTTGAATTCGGCTAGATTAACATTTTTTTCTATAGTTAAAAAATCTGTTGCCTAAAACTTATTTAGTTTAAATTAGCATAACACATGATCATTTTATTTTTCAAAAATATTTTTTTTCTTACTAATAACTTTTATGAATTTTGCCATCTTTGTGATTTTCAAACTGTTATTATCGAATACGAAAATTGTGTGTTAACAAAATACAACGATGCCTTACAACTCTAATTCAAATTAAATAAGGTTCACAGAACAACATTTTTAACTTTTTAAAAATCAATTTTTATCTAGCCGAATCCAAAAAAGAAATATTTTCTTATTGAATAAAGAATTCCTGTATTTAGCAGAAATATTTATCGTTCTTCTGAAGTTCGAAATTTTTTGTTGCCTTAAACATTACGCAAAAATAATGTCAGGGTGGCCGTTTTAATCGAGGAATAAAATTCCTAATAATTTTCCGATTCACAAAAATATTTCATGGTTAGAAAAATTCGAAATGGTTTAATTTTGACAAAATTAATAGATACAAATAATAAGCGAAAAAAATTATAGACGCAGTAAATTTATAACCTTTCAATAATTTTAGGAATGAAATGACTTTTGAGTCTTGAATAATTATTTCAAAATTAAAAACACTTTTTTCAAATCTATTTAAAATCAGCCAAGTAAACAGGTCTACTTGATTCAATGCAAATTTTTTTTTAGTGTATGAATAAAGTTTTTTGGAAAATCTCATTTTGATTGGTTGTAAATTGACTGAATTATTCATATTTGGAAAAAGTGCTCATTGTCTAACAACGCGGACAGACGTCGAGTACTTTTTCCAAATATAAATATCTCAGTCAATTTTTAGCGAATCGACAAGAAATTTTCCAAAAAATTTCATGCAGCATTTTTGAATAAATAAGTCACTGGAAGTTGTTTTAATTCGACGTTACCTAGATACTTTTTACCGGCAAAACCGAGAAAACACAATCATCGACTTCCTTCATTTTGCAATTAAATATTATCAGACCATAAGCAATTTTAAACTTTTCCATAAATTTCTAGAAATCGGTACATATTTCAAATAAGTCCTATTAATATTAACTTATTATAATAATATTTAGCCGAGTTGGAACGATTTAAGTTTTAGAAACTAATTAAATCAGCGAAAAATTCTATTTAATATTTCGCTTTTATTATTAAAAATAAACGATTTAAGGAAACAATTATAAAAGAAAAAAGATTCATTTACTTATTTTTATAGTTTTTATATATTTATTGACTGAAAATTAATCTTCTTAGCAAACAAATCATTTCTGTTCTTTAAATTCAACTATATGGTTGCAAGATGATCTGCTTCGTTCAAAGATCATTCTTTTGGTTAATGATACATCATTATAGTTGTAAATTAATCTTTCATATTGAAAATTAATTTTTCTGATTGAGAATATTAATATTCCATTTTTGTTTGAAAATGAATCTTCTGAGGATAAAAATTCAACAGACTGTGTTAAATGATTCCATCATTAATCACTGATCCAGAAAGTTACTTTTTATTGATTTAAATTTCGAGTGTACTATATTCCATTCGTGAAATTCTAAAATAAAAAAAAGTTCAGCTTCTCAATAGTAGCGTTAATCCTGATCCGAACTCGGGCTTTACCCCCACGCCTTCGCATTCTCCTACTTGCGCGAAATTCGAATTTTTCAATAATGCCGCGCAAAGATTAGGGATCGTCGATAAAACGCGTTTTTTTTTTAATTTTCACAGTCAAAGTAACATCACACGTTTTAGGAATTTAGACAATATTGTTCTAAAAGTATACATAGTAACGCTTCTTGTAAGTTTCCAGATGAAGATAGTTTTTGGTGGTAAAATAATTTTTCTGTTTAAAAATTCATTTTGTTTGGTCAAAACCTTAATATTTTAGGTTTCGTCAAAAACTTTCGAATTGTTGTATACAATAATCTTTTTGGCAGTAAATTAATCTTTTTGTTAGAAAATTTATGTTTTTAGTTGCAAATGAAATATTCTTCTTTTCTGTTAGTAAATCAATCTTTCTGTTTGAAAATAATTTTATTCAGTTGAAACTTTATCTTTTTTGTTGAGAACTCTTGAATTTGGTTAAAAATTCGTCATTTTTGGTAGTAAATTAATCTGTTTGTTTAAAAATTCTTTTGTTTTAGCTGAAAATTCAACTTTTTTGGTGCAGAATTCTTGAATTTTGTTAAAAATTAATCATTTTTTGTTGTAAATTAATCTTTCTGTTTAACAATCTATGTTTTATTTGCAAATTTAACTTTTTGTTAAGGATTCTTGTATTTTATTGAAAATTCGTCTTTTTTGCTGGAATTATTATTGGGTTTGTTTAAAACTTCTTTTTTATTTGAAAATTAAACTTTTTTCGGTACGAAATTGTTAATTTCGTTTAAAATTTGTAATTTTTGGTATTAAACTAATCTTTTTATTAAAAAAATTTATTTTTCAGTTGTAAATTCAACTTTTTTATTAAGAACTGTTTAATTTTGTTAAAAATGTGTCATTATCGCTAGAGAATCAAACGTTTTGTTGAAAAATATATGTCTTCGGTTGAAAAATAAACTTTTTATTTAAGAATCTCGAATTTTGTTCAAAACTCGTTATTTTTTGTAGTAAATCAATATTTTCGTTCAAAATTAATTTTTTCAATTGAAACCTCAACTTTTTGGTTCGGAACTCCTGAATCTTATTACAAATTTGCTTTGTTTAGTAGTAAATAAATATTATGTTTTGAAAATTTATGGTTTTAAAATGCAAAATTAAGTTTTAGATTGAGAATTCTTGAATTTTATGAAAAATTTGTCATGTTGGTTAATAAATTAATCCTTCTGTTAAAAAATTGCTTTTCTTAGTTGAAACTTCAACTTTTTATTTGCTAACTCTTTAATTTTGTTAAAAATTTGTAATTTTTGGTAGTACATTAATCTTTTTGTTTGAAAATTGATGTCTTTAGATAAGAATACAATATTTTTAAAGACAATTCTTGAGTTGTGTTAATAGTTAGTTTTTTTGGTAGATTATTACTTTATTTGTTTTTGAAAATTCATATTTTTTGTTAGAAATTTAAGAACTAGGTTTTAAAATTTAGCTACCTTCTTAAAAATTAAAAAAACTTTCTTTTTTAACATTTCATTTTTTTGGTTGAGAATTCTTGAATTTTGTTAAAAATTCTTTTTTTTGGGAGTTAAAAAAATAATGTTTGTTGTTAAAGATTCATCTTTCTGATTGAAATTTAAATAACTAGGTTTTAAAGTTGAACTTCTTTCTTAAAAATGTATTTTTAGGTTAACAATTCACCTATGCCATTTTTGGTTAAAAATCGGGACTTTTAAAGTAAAAGTTCAACTTTTTCTTAACAATGAACAATTTAGTTAAAAATTCTTTTTTTTTTGTTGAAAATTAATCTAGTTTAGTGGAAAAATCAACTTTTGGGTTGAGAGTTCTTGAACCTTGTTGAAAATTCGTCTTTTTGGTATGAAATTCTATTTTTTTTAAATTTAATATTTTTGATATTATAATAATTGAACTGCTTTGTGTAGATAATTCGTCATTTGGCCTCAGAAGACTAATAATTTATTAAAAAATAAACTATTTATCAGAAAATTATTTTTTCTTCATAATTTAAAATGATCTTTTTTAATTAAAAGTTTAACTATTCAATTATCTGTGAAAACAGAAACAAAATATTTTTATACGTAAAATGGGGTTTTATCTAAGGACTATGTTATTTTCGAGGGGTGGGGGGGGGGGGTTATCTTCAAATCAACTGTCGTAAACGATTGGGGGGATTCCATTTGCAAAGGAACGTAGTTTATGAATGAACCCTTATACAAATTTACACTTTTACTCCTGAGCGAGGCAATAATGCCAGCGTCGTACTATTGAGTAAGGATCCTCTAGAGAAGGACGCGACAGTGTTCCTCCACCACTAGCCCTCAGACACGTTCGGGGATAGGAAGCCGTTATATAACTCGAGCGCGCGCCTCGGCGCGCGCTTCGTTTCGCCACCACTACTACAGTTTAACAACAGCTGTATCCCGTAGCTTCATCCCCACTACCAGCGGCTGAGCGGGTTTATCCCAGATCGCGTCTCGACCAATCCGTGTACACTTGAAGCTTGTTGCGTCCTTCTCTAGAGCAGGGCTCTTCAGCGAGAGGAAATTCGGCCGCAAATACTCATTTACCACATGTTTCGTTTCCACCACCACGACCCTCTACTCAGCTTTAAGAGTGGGACGGAATTTTTCCGTTCTGAGTGAGGCGGCGTAGTGGTGGGAACGAAAAATTTTGCAAATGAGTATTTCGGACCCAATTTCTTCTCGCTGAAGACCCCTGCTGTAGGTCCTTACTGTTGATAAAGGACTTCCTAATTCGAGCGCCCTCGAGAGAATGAGAGTGGTGGGGAAAACCCTTTCTGATCAAAGTTATTCTTCTACAATCACGATCGCGGCACTATTGAGAAGGTGGACTGTAATAAGAGAAGGAAATTCATCCACTTCTATTTGTTTTTCCAGATCTAAGATCACATAGGAATTGCCATCCTTCTGTTTGTCCGCACAATCCACTGCATGTAATTCTTAGGGACTTAGCTCCATCAACATGCCTGATAGCCAATGTCCGATTTCATAAAGACTTTGCCTTTGCAAAACGCCCAGGTGGTGATTTGAAATCACTAGAAGGCTATTTCTGTGATGCAGTAGTAAATGTAGCGTCTAAAAAGATTGTTGCAGTTTTTCTTAATCCGTTTAAACACCTGCTTTTTGGAATCTATCTGCTAACAAAGACATCACACGAGCGGCTTGAACTAAGCCAGCTTCCATTTGAAGTGAGTCATTTCCGTACAATAAATAATGACCGTGCAGTATTATATCCTGAATTTGTAGAATTTAAAAGAACTGAAAATATGTACAAAACATCTCTTGAAGAGTGTGGCCAATTATAGACAAGCAGGGAAAGAAATAATATCGAACCACAAAGATTTAAATGCCAGCTTTTTCTTCATTTAAAATAACGTTGAATTGGATATTGTTACTGGCTTTGTATTTTAAAAATAAATGATTACTAAAATTCTGTAGAAAATATTGTCTCAATTATTTAAATATGTGTTTCTATTTGCTTCGAAAGTTAGGCTTGGTGCAAATTTGCACAAGTTTGATTTCCTAGGTTGTAAAGTGGGTGCTCTAGAAAAAATTAAGTTTCGGCTAAAAATAATTTTTTTCGTCTACATTTTCTCTATAGGTAAGTAATTTCACATATTATTTGTTATTTTTAGTATAACTTTACCAAAAATCATACCTAAGTGTTATTGACGTAAATTTTATAAATTCTGCCTTTTAATTGACATTTTTTTAATGTTTAAGGGTCTCAAGTTTGAATCAATAAAAAATATAAATAATGTTTGTACATAAAATTAGTAATAACTAGTTATCGTTAATTTTGTTTTCTTTCAGAATGGTTGGCGCATCCACTTCTGGTTATAATTTGCGCAGCCGCCGAGCGGTTGTGCGAACACTAGACGCTTCTTTCAAAAAAAAGAACATGATAGCAGCGACTCGGAAGGAGATGAGGACGAATTTTTTGTCTTTGACATTGAAAATATAGAGCAGGAATCTTTTCAAAGTTTCGAAATGTTTGTGAAATATTTAAAGTTTTGTTACATGTCTTTTTAAAATTTTTAAATCTCTGAGATCTTTCAAGTCTTCGTAAAATTGTCTTTTTAAATTCCTTGAGATGCAATGAAAAAAACGGGATTTATTTGCAAAAAGGTCCTATTGGGGCCCTAATCAGGTCCCCTAACATTAATTGGGAATTTAACAGGATGCTAATCAGGGGCCCCGACACATTTCCTTTAACGGTTCCTAACAATTTTGCGTAACCAAACTGGTACGGTCCCAAAAAAATTGCCTCATGCGGACCCTAACAAAAATAAGAAAACTCCGTGAGGTCCTTAACAACACCGCATCAATATTTCTACACGGAATTGCGTCAGAACCTGCTTGAGCAGCGCTAGAAGTCGGAGCGCGGTCACAAAAATCTAATTACTTTTGACCCACTGCAAAATACAAACTTTTTTTTTTACTACAAATTTCGAAAAAAATTGTAAAATTTATTGGAACATGGAACAATTATTTTACAGGTGGAGAAATTTAATTACTTATCAATTTTCTAAAACAAATGATTATTTAAACAATAAAAAATGTTTTTAACCATTGATAAATTTTTTAGCGTATAGTATACTTCGTAACAAAAATTTTCATTATTGAAAACATTATTTTAGATTCTAATTCGAAAATTATGTGAATAATAAAAAAAATGCGAAAGTAAGCGCGTCCTGGGGCGCGCACATGGTAGTCTAGTTTTTTTCTGACCCTAAAAACCTAATTTTTGACTAATTACATAATCAGTTTTCATGAAGGTAATCAACAGGAATTTTTTTTAAAGTTTCCAAGTCGAAATATCAAACCGCTTTTACTTCTGGCAGTATCTTTTAAATGGGCTTTTCAAAAACGCAATATGCACTTCTATGTTATTTTTAAAATGCGTCTGCGCTTTGAGAGTTAAAAAATCTATTTCATGATTGTTTAAACACATTCTAAATTCTTAAGATAATATTACACGCGCGAGAAATTAAAAACAGAGTAAATACGATGATGCTGACTAAAATTTTGTTGTTTTATGAAGAGCAAACATAAAAAGCCTTCTACTATCTATGCTCGGGAAGTGGGAAACACAAATATGCCAAAACAGTATTTAAGACAAGAATTTTTAGAATATTCGTTAGTTATATTTTTTTTTCATTTTTCGGTAATCAGCTTCTAGAACATCTAAGGAAAATGGGAGTCCTATCCCTGGTCTTAACCGGAGTAGTACTTCTGATTTCTATTGGTAAGTACAAATTAAAGGATCATTATCATTAAAGTTATTCCAGGTGCACAATAAAGCACATAATTGAAAAAAAAACTTTTTACATCGTCGAATTTTTAGCTGCTTTTTTCGGTAAAAAAATTATAAAACTTTAAAGATTTGACTGGAAGTCTTTTTCTTAGAAATTATTGTAGGTTCGGTTTTAATAAAATTAACTAAAAACCTTTTCTTTGATTAGAAAATCCAAATATTCAAATTTGAATTCCCATTTATCCATTTTGTGCTATTCTCTTTTTACAAAAAATGATTAACCTGTGTTTTAGAATTAAACTAATTAAAAAGAAAATCTGTATTATCAGCAGAGTAGTTACTATCGATCAGTATAAATGTCACTCAAGAATCTGTGGAAATAGAAATCAAAAATATCGATCAATTTAAATCTTTGAATAAAAGAAAATAATTAACGTCATTTTCAACAAGATGGAAAATAAATTTAAAAAATTTTTAAATTATATTTTTATGAAAAAGATCTTTTAACAATCGCTTTACTGGGGATCGAACCACAGATCTTCCGACTCCCGGTCAGGTATTTTCCCAAAAATCTCTCCGATAACTTAATTGGGAAAACACCCGAACGGCAATCGGAAGTTCTGTGGTTCGATTCCGAGCGGAGCGATTATTTGACGATATTTAAAAAAAAATAGAATTTTCAAATTAAATAAAATAGTATTTTTTTCATTTTTGCTCAAATAGGCGTTTTCTACTTCTGTCTACCTTCCGAATAATGCCGCGACCGGGCTTGTCGGACGATAGATTTTCTTTTATATCGTCTACGTAATCGTGTGGTGAACTATAAATTTTTGTAATAAATCAACAATTAAAATTTTAAAAACTGATTTTCAGAGCAAGTATTGAAATGTGCCTAATTAAATTTTATGTGATAGTTCATCCGAGTATTATTGGTTTTTAAACTAAAAAAGGTAAATTATTGAAAAAAAATGGAATAGTTAAATTTTTAATGAAAAAATTATTTTAACTTATTTAATAAAAATATCTGCTAAATAGTTGACTTGTTTAAATAAATTTTTTGAACTTTCAAAATAAAATTACGAATTTTATGTACAACACAGTTGAAGTTTCAAATAAAAAATATGAAATTTTGATTTAAAAAAGTTAATTCTATAACAAAAAGACCAATTTTTCTAACAAAATTCAGGAACTTTCATCTAAAAAGTTGAATTTGCAACTGAATTAGAATAATTTTCAACAAAAAAAAAACGGATTTTTAAGGAAATAGTTCAATTAAAAAAATTGAATATTTACTTTAAAAAAAAATGTTGGCAAAAATGGAAAAGGCACATTTTCAGTTACGAAAGTAATTTTGCAATTAAAAAAGGACTTTTAAATACGACGATTCAATTTCCCAACAAAGAGATGAATTTTTAACCAAAATTTTGAATCGTTAACAAAAAATGTTTTTTAAAGAAAGAAATCCATATTTAAAACCTCATTGTTAAACTTCAAACCGAAAAGATGAATTTTAAAACAAAATGATTAATTTTGTAACGACAAAAAATGAATTTTTAAGCAAATTCAAGAATTTCGAAACAAAAAGTTAAACTTTTAAAAGAAAAAAACAATTTTGGAACAGTAAAAATAATTTACTACAAAAATGACGATTTGTCAACAAAATTCAAAAGTTCTCAAACAAAAAGTTAGAGTTTCAACTAAAAAAATAAAATTTTACATATAATGATTAATTTAATGCTAACAATGACAAACTTTTGACCAAATTCAAGAACAATGAACCGAACAAGTGGAATTTTGTACTAAAAAAGGAGTATGAAAAAAATTTAATTTACTACTAAAAATTACACAAATTTTCAATAAAATACAAGAATTCTCATCCAAAAAGAAAATGTTCAACTAAAGAAGATTTTTTTAAACAAAACGAATAATTTATTACAAAAAGACAAATTTTCAGTCAAATTCAAGAATTCTCAACCAAAGTTGATTTTCAACTAAAAAATATGAATTTTAAAACAAGAAGATTAACTTACTACCAAAAAATACGAATTTTCAATAAAATACTAGAGTTTTCATCCCAAAAGTAGAATTTTCAACTAAAAAAGATTATTTTTTTACAAAAATATTCATTTACTACGATGAATGACGAATTTTTAATAAAATTCGAGAGTTTTCCTTTAAAAAGTTGAATATTAATTTTAAAAAAAGGAATATTTAAAGTAAAATATTCATTTAGTACCAAAAAATACGAATTTCCAATAAAATACCAGAATTCTCATCCAAAAACTAGAATTTACAACTCAAGAAGATTAAGTTTTGACAAAAAGATTTATTCATTCTTGAAATTGACGAGTTTTTAGTAAAATTTAAGAATGATTAACTAAAAGTTAATTTTTCAACTAAAAGATATATTAAAAAAAATTAATTTACTGACAAAAAAGACAAATTTTTAACAAAAACTCAAAAATTCTCAAATAAAAAGTTGAAGTTTGAATTAAAAAATATTAAAACCAAAAGTTGAATTTTTAACTAAAAAGGATGAATTTTTGAACACACAGATAAGCTTACTACCAAAAAATACGTATTTTCAATAAAACACCAACATTACTATTCATAAAGTGGAATTTTCAACTAAAAAAGAACAGTTAAACAAAATAAATTTACTACCAAAAATTACGAATTTTTAATAAAATTTAAGAGTTCTCAGCCAAAAAGCAAAGTTTAAGTTTCAACTAAACAAAATGAATAAATAAATTTTTTAACACAAATAATAAATTTCTACCAAAAAAGACAAATTTTTAGTAAAACTTAGAATTCTCAAACAAAAAAATTGAATATATAAATTCAAAAAATGTTTCAAACAAAAAGATTAATTGACTAAAAAATACGAATTTTAAATAAAACTCAAGAATTCTTAATCAAAAGTTGAATTTTCAACTAAAAAGATAGAATTTCTGAATAAACAGTTTAGTTTACTATAAGAAAAATACTTATTTCCAATAAAATATCAGAATTGTTATCTAGAAAGTGGGATTTTCAACTGAAAAAGAACAATTTTTAAAGACAATTATTAATTTACTACCAAAAATGACGAATTTTTAATCAAAATTAAGAGAACTGAACCAAAAAGCAAAGTTAAAGTTTCAACTAAACAAAATTAATTTTTAAATAAAAGGATTAATTTACTTCCAAAAAAGACAAATTTTTAATAAAAAGAATTCTTAAACAAAACGTTGGATTTTCAACTAAAAAAATTAAATTAAAAAAAAATTAATTCTTCGGCAAAAACAATATTATTGGAAAAGTACTAAAAACGTTACCACATATCAATAAAAAAAAATCTCAAAATTCTTAATATGTGTCAAACTACTTTGACTGGCTAGACTGGCAGGTGTGGGGGTAGATCTTGGATTAGGGTTAAAGGCACTATTGAGAATGTGGACTATACTCAATTCAATATATTTGCTTCGAGCAACAAAAATAAAATTTTGAAAACATTTAATAGTAAAACAAAATTTTTAATAAATGTGTCGTAACTTCAGTTGTCAGAAAAATATTTGTTTTCCTGTTTTAGAAACTATGTAGCATTAAAAGTGCTATCTAATTGTTGTTTCTGCGTTCGATGGTATCAAACCTACAAAAATCAGGGTTTATACAAGAGAGAGAAATTAGAATGTCATTAACAAAAATGTTTATCTATCTTATTTACAAGTTTTTGAACTTTATAGTGAATTGAAAAATAAAGTTTTTTCCGCATTTGCGCACAATATAAATTTTTAATAAAGTGCTTGGTAAAATAAAAAAAATCTGTAAAATTTAATTGACTTTAGAATCTTTAATAAAATCTTTAATCAGAGGCTGTACTTAAATTACGTAAAGGATTATAGACCCTCTCTAAGACGCAACCCTCTATGAACTGAAATAAAAATA
>NC_046666.1:21352135-21368649 GCF_010883055.1 Belonocnema kinseyi
ATTTTACGTATTTTTTATTTTCCATGAATTTTCTGCTATTTATTGCTAGTAGAATTAGGCAGGGTGGCCGAGAACTTCATTTTCAAAATAACCTGATTTAAATTAACATTTTTTAAATTAATTTATTTTATACAAACAAAATGATTTTTCCACTATAAAAGATGGATTTTCAACCAAATACTTGGATTTTCGAAAGAATAATTAAATTCTTAGAATAGCTGTTGAATTTTCAACCAAAAAAGATAAATTTATACAACAACAATTTTTAATCCGAAAAGACGAATTTTTAACAAATGAAGATATTTAATTACAGGAAGAAGTAAAAGTTTATCTAAATTATTTAATATTCAAGTCAAAAGACGAATTTTCTCTAAAAAAATGCAGTTTTAAATAATAAATATTACTTTTCAATGAAAAATTAATTTTCTACGAAACTGATTCATTTTTACAAAACAAAAACGAAATCACAAAACATTAAGATTATTTCTTTAATAAAAAAGGAAGAACTTTCGACTAAAGAAGGTCAATTTGAAAAAACTCAAAACCTACATTTTTAGTTAAAAAATTAATTAGAAACCAAAAAAGGCTTTTTTACTGAAATTTTCACAAAAATACTCAAGCAAAAAAGAAGAATTTGGTGAAATTGAACCTACGACCCTGATACATATTTGAACGTAAAATTTCCCGCTCTATCAATTTCCAATACCAAAAAGTGCAGTTTACATTTTTTAAAGCTGACCTTGAAAATACCTTAAAGGTCATCGTCAAGGTGAAATTGCAGGTCAGAATTAAATGCACATTGTTAAAACAAATAACTTTCACTGATATGAGATTTTTTCAAAAGCTTGCTGGTCTTAGAAGAGTTCGGACCTTGTTTAAGTTTTAATGACCATGGAGTGACCTCCAAGGTCAAATTGTACCTACGACCCTGATACATGTTTAAACGTAAAATTTCCTGTTCATAGCAATTTTGAATAGGAAAAAGAGGGGTTTAAATTTTTAAAAAGTTGACCTGGAAATTACCTTCAAAGGTCAACCTTACGGTTAAATTAAAGGTCAGCATTGAATGCACCTTGGTAAACAAAAGTACTTCCACTGATATGAGTTTTTTTTTTCAAAACCTTGCTGGTCTCAGAAGAGGTCGGACCTTGTTTAAGTTTTAATGACCTTGGAGTGACCTCCCAGAACAAATCAAACCTATGACCCTAATACATATTTGAACGTAAAATTTCCCGTTCTGTCCATTTCCAATGTCAAAAAGGGGGGTTTACAATTTAGAAAGAAGTTGACCTTGAAATGACCTTCAAGGTCATTTTTAAGGTTAAAGTAAAGATCACAGTTGAACATATCGTTAGGGTTTACTTCAAGAATGACCGTGATTTTAATGAAAAATATTTTATCTGAGACAATACTGAGTAGGGATGGCAATTTTTGGACACCCTCTATATTTCTAAATTGGGTAAAATTTGTTTTCATACCCTAAAAACAATTATTATTTGTATAAAAATGAACAATTATTGATTATTTTAATAATTTTTAGACATTTTTACATCAAATGACAAAAGTTTTTTCTTGGGGGAGGGGTGCGTTTTTGAAAAAGCATTGAGATTTTTATTCCAAAAAATGTTTGAAAAGTGTAAAAAAACACGAATTCTGATGAGTAAAGTTGTAACAATATATTTAAATTTCTTGTTTTTTTTCAGATAATAATTTCATTTAATTACCCAAATTACTGCTGATTTTTGGTTGAGATATAAGTTACTAAATTTTGACTTGAGAATTCCTGTTTCAAAATTTCTAAAATTTGAATGAAATTAAAATTAAATTAAAAATTCCATTTAACGTCCAATAATCAACTTAATGTGGAAAATTCCTTAGCAAAAAAAAAAGAATTCAACGATCAAATTTGGGCAACTACCATAACATTTTGTTATTGTCACCAACCAAATCCCCTTCCTTTTCATTTTATTTCTTTCTTTGTTTTTATTTTTATTTTCATCAATTTGCCAATATACCTATATTGTATATGTAACCGTGTCGTGAATTATAAATTTTTGTAATAAATTAACAATTGAAATAAAAAAGTGATTATTAGAGTAAGTGTTGAAATGTGCCTAATTGAATTTTATGTCACAGTCAATCCGGGAATGATTATATTTTTAAACAAAAAAGATAAATTTCTGAACAAAACTGGAATAGTTACACTATTGATAAAAGAAAAAAGGAAATCTCAGTTATGAAAAAAAAAACTTTTATACTAAAAAGCTGATTTTCACCAAATTATTGAACTTTAAAGACAAAATGAAGAATTTTCTATGCAAGAGCGTTGAAGTATCAAATAAAAAATAAATTTTTTAATGAAACATGTAATTTTATATGAAATAGACAAATTTTAACCAAAAAATGAATTTTAAATAAAGAGGTTGAATTTTTAACGAAAAAGATGATTTTTTAACCAAAAAATTAATTTCCGAACAAAAAATAGGTATTTTCAATAAAATTCAAGAAATCTCAACCAAAATGCTTATTTTTAAGAAAGGAAGAAAAATATTTTTTTTTAATTATGAAGAAAGCACTTCAACTTTAAAACCTGGCTATTACATTTTTAACTAAAAAGATAAATTTTTAAACAAAAAGATTAATTTTCTATCAGAAAAAAACAAGAAGATTATTTTACTACCAAAAGAGATGACTTTTTTATAAAATTCAAAATCTCTCAACCATAAAAATTAATTTTTAAGAAAAGCAACTAAAAAAATTTTTAAATAAAGTAGTTCTGCTTGAAAATCCAGCTGTTAAATTATTACCCAAAAAGATGAGTTTTTAAACAAAAAGAATAATTTTTTGCTGAAAAAGCGAATTTTCATTAAGATTCAAAAATTCTTGATAAAAAAACTGAATTATCAACTAAAAATAACATTTTTAATAAAAACCTTCATTTACTACCAAAAAAGAAGAATAATTATAAACTTAAAAAATAATAAATCAACCAGTTTAATCTTTAAAATCCAGGTGTAAAATTTTTAACTAAACAGTTGCATTTTTAAACAAAATGATTAATTTCCTGCAAAAAAGAAAAGCGATTAATGGACTACTAAAAAAGACGGCTATTTGATCAAATTCAAAGTCTCTTAACCTAAAAGAAATCAATTTTTACGAAATAAAGAGAAATTTATTTTTTACATGCAAGAAAGTACTTACACTTTGAAAGCCAGTTATTTAATTTGTTAACTTAAAGATCAAATTTTAAATAAATAAATTAATATTCGGCTAGAAGAAAAAACGATTTTTCATTAAAATTGAAGAATTCTCAACCAAAAAGTTAAAGTATCAACTAAAAAAATAAGATTTTAAAGAAAAAGATTAATTCACTACCAAAAAAGACGAGGTTTCTATAAAATTACCGAGAAAAAAGTTAGATTTCCAAAGAAAAATTAATTTTTAATATTTAAGAAAGAAAATCAACTTTAAACTCCAGTTGTTGAATTTTTACATAAAAAGATTAATTCAGTACTGAAAAAATGACAAATTTTCAATAAATTTAAACAATTCTCAAGCCAAAAGTTTAATTTTTGTAAAAGGAAGAAAACATTAGTTTATTTTAAGAAACTAGTTGAACTTTAAAAACTAGTTGCAACAAACCAAATCCCCTTCTTTCTCTTTTTTTTTTTTTTATTTTTATCCAAAATAAGAATTTTTTTCATTTCTTTTCTAGGAAATTTGTCTCTTTTTTTCAAATTGCAATAGAATCGATGTATAGTAGTTGTTTAAATTTTAACGTTGGATTCTTGTTTTTATTTTCAGGAATTCTGCACATTAGTTCTTATTCCTTTTTCAAAAATATATTTATGTTAATGACTTCACCTAACTACTAGTTTCATTAGTAAAATTTACTTTATTTTAGATACCAAGAATTAAACATTCATCCATTTATATTTTTTCTTTCAGATATAAGTTTGCAGGGTCAATTCCTTTCTACCAACCTCGGAACTTCTGGTCCCGGTGAAACTTACCGTCGCGGTGAAACTTCCGGTCGCCGATCACCTTCTCCGCCGCCTAGATCCAAGCAACTGCCTGAAGCAGCAAATATAATAAGAGGGGTCAGGCTTGAACGCTATTACTATAAAATGGAAGGAGGGGCGGGTTTTGGATCATTAAAAGGATTGTTTTTAGAAGCAGTAGTGAATGATCAACAAAGGATTGTTGCAGTTTTTCTGGAACCGAAGGAAAATAAAATTTACGGACTTTATCTTGAGGATGGAGATTCACGGATTGAACTAGACCCGATGGGAATAGAATGTTACGGATACATGAATTCCAAAGTTTCGAGTACCTATCCTGAATTTCAGCAGTACGCAAAACCTCGATACATGTTTATAAGCTCTCTTCAGGATTGTGAGTAACTAGTCCATCAACAAAAAATACTTCATATATTATTGGATTGCAAATTTATCTTCTTGGGGGAAAAATCGTTTTTTTAAAATGTAACTGCACTCGGACGCTGAACGTACGAGAGGTTTGGGAATCGTTATTTCCAAACAGACGACCGACAAAGGGGCCCCCACTCCTGCGGCGCATAGATTTCGGAGGTGATGTGCGAGAACGCACAGGCGCACTCTAAGCTGCCAGATCGAGCTAGAAATTCACCCCCACCATACCTACCGTTTAGGAGCCGCAAAACACGACTCGAACTTAAGTTTTCTCAGGCTTTCTGCTGCACGATGATTGCCATTCTGGAAGCTTAGAAAAACTTCAGTGGTCTTCTATTTATATCTCGATCCCCATTTGAAAGAAATTAAAGAAAATGGCGATTTTAATGTTTCTCGTGATTCTTAATTCCATAGAGGCGTCCTTTTTGAAGTTATGTTTTTTTCAGGTGTATTCAGGTGTATTTTAATATTATAATTATTAAATTTTATATCAATATTAATAACCAGTTGACTAACTTTATAAATACATTAATGCATAAATTAAAACCAAATTTTTTTCATTGTTTTCAACAAAATAGTTAAATTGTTAAACAAAAAGTAAAATTTTGATCCAAAGAGCTATACGAAAAAAGGCATTTTTAATCAAATACATGAACTTTGCACTAAAGAAATTTATTTTCCACCAAGACTAATTTTCTATACAAAAAATTAATGTCATTAAAAAAAACTAATTTTGAAACAAAATTAAGAAGAATTTATTACAAAATAGTTCAATTTTCAGAGCTTAAAACATCCTGAAACATTAAAAGTCTCTTAAAATTTATTAAAAATTTTCAGAGCTCTTTTGAAAATTTCTTGAAATTAAAAAAATACCCTAAAATATTTCAAATCGTTTAAAATCTCATACGACATTATTGAAATTAATTGAAAATTCCTTGGAATCTATTAAAATATCCTAAAATTTATCCTTAAATATATCAAATGTTTCAAAATCTCATATTAAATTACCGTAATCAATTGAAAATTCCTTAAAATCTTTTAAAATTCTCTTAAATTTTTTAAATCCTTCAAAATATTTTGAAATACCTGGAACTTTTTTTTAAATTTCTAAAGTACTTTAGAATTTTTTTAAATAACCCTTCTCAAAAATTTTAGAATTATTTGATTTTTAATTCTTAGATTTTTAAAATATAAAAAAAATGAAAAATTCCTTGAAATCTTCTAAAACATTCTCAAATATTTAAAATCCTTAAAAATCTTTAGAAATTTCTTGAAAGTTTTAGGATCTTGAAAATTCCATAAAATTTTCAAAATACCTTTAAATATTGTAAATCCTTCAAAGTCTCATATTAAATTACTGTAATCAATTGAAAATTTTTTGCAATATTTAAATTTTCTCAAATTCTTCCAATCCTTTAAAATCTTTTGAAATGCCAACAACTTTTTTATAGGATCTCTAAATTACTTTGGAATTTTTTTAAATAACCCTTCTATCATTTTTTTCTTCTTTTAAATTTATTAAAATTATGAAAATAAATTGAAAATTCGTTGCTATATTTTAAAACATCCTCAAATATTCGAAATCCTTTCAAATTTTTGAAATTTTTTAAAGTTCTTGAAAATTTCTTGAAATTTTAAAATTACCGTTATATATCAAATCCTTCAAAATCTCATAATAAATTACCGTGATAAATTAAACATTCCAAGGAATCTTTTTAAATTATCTCAAATTTTTCAAATCCATCAAAATCTTTGGAAATACCTAGACCTTTTTTTAAGATTTCTAAAATACTTTGGAATTTTTTTTAATAACCCTTGCAAAACTTTTTTAATTCTTTAAAATTCCTGTAAATTATTGAAATAAATGGAAAATTCCTTGAAATTTTTAAAAATATCCTCAAATATTTAAAATCATTAAAAATCTGATTAAATTTCTTGAAATTTTGTTAAACTCTAAAATTCCTTGAAATCTTAAAAATACTCTGAAATATTGCAAATCCTTTAAAATCTTATATGAAATTACTATAATCAATTGAGAATTCCTCGGAATCTTAAAATTCTCTCGAATTTTTCAAATCCTTCAAAATATTTTTAAATACCTGGAACTTTTTTTAAAGATTTCTAACGCACTTTGCAATTTTTTTAAATATCCCTTACGAAACTTTCTTTAATTCTTTAAAATTCTTGTAAATTACAAAAATCAATTAAAAATTCCTTGAAATCTTGGAAAAGATCCTCAAATATAGTTGAAAATGTTTGAAAATAAAATTTTGAAATCTTTTGATTAATTCCATTTTCAAAACTCGTATCTACAAACATTTCATTATTTAAATTTCAGAAATTTTTCTGTTTTTTGAATTTCAATCTCAAGCATTAAAAAATTTCAAGAGATTTTAAAGGATTTTTAATATTTTAGGATGTTTTAAAACATTCCAAGGAATTTTTAATTAATTTCAATAACTTAAAAAGATTTAAAAGAATTAGCGATTTTTTTCATCCTTTGTGGTTTAGAGTGGAACTACCTTGATAAAAATTTACTTTTTTTTTGTTTGATGATTCGTTAATTTAGATGAAAACATTTTATTTTAAAAAATTTAACTAATTTGTAGAAAATACATTTTGTTTAAACATTGATTTTTTTAACTACAAGAGAATTAATCTTTACTGTCGAAAATTTAACCATGATTCAACATTAATTTTTTGCATAGAAAATTGGTCTCGGTAGAAAATCAATTTCCTTTGTGCAAAGTTCATGTATTTTAATAAAAGTGCCTTTACTAGTATACGGTTCAGCCTTTTAGATCACAGTTTGTGCTTTGTTTAAAAATTTTACTATTTTGTTGAAATCGATTAAAATTTGTTCGTTTTTTAATTTATGTATTTTATTCTTAAACATTTTTTTTGCAGAAAACTAATTATTTTAGTTGCAAGTTTAACTATTTATATTAAAAATTAGTCGACTAGTCATTTGTATTATCATAATATTTCATAATTATAATACTAATATACACCTGAATACACCTAAAAAAACATAACCTCAAAATCGACGCATGCATGATATTAAGAATCACGCGAAGCATTAAAATATTAATTTTTTTAAATTTATTTCAAATGGGGATCGAGATATAAATAGAAGAACACGTAAGTCTTCCGACGCTTTCAGATCGGTGATCATCGTGCAGCAGAAAACATGAGAAAACCGAAGTTCGAGTCGCACATTTTCGATTGACACACAAACTTTCAGTGGTAATCACGCACCTTCCGTTTTGCGGCTCTTAAACGATAGGTGTGGTGGGGGTAAATTTCTAGCTCGATCCGGCAGCTCTAGACGCACTTGCGCGTAACTCTCGGGTAGGGTGGGGGTATAGGGGAGAAAATTCCACGCGCTCCTGTAAAGTTAGGACAGTCATGTCTGTGGAACTCTCGTAACTTTAAGCCTAGTACGCTCGGCGTCCAATTTTAGTCGCTTAAAAGCTTACAAGCTTTGTTCAAAGCTTATTCGTTTTGTTAATGATGCATCATTTTAGTTAAAGATTCATCTTTGATCTTGAAAATTAATATCGGTGATTAGAAATATTACTACTACTTTTCAGCTTAAAAATTAAATTTCTTTAGCTTTAAATTTAACTGACCGTACATTATTTTAAATAAATGGTTTCATAAGTAAGTCTAATCGACATATTTATAAATCCACTTTTTATTGATTTTACTTTTCAGTTTACAATTCCAGTTCTGAAATGCTAAAATATAAATAATAAATTGGTCAAATACTCGATTACTTATTCAAATAGAGTCCACGTTCTCAATTGTGCGGCTCTCAATAGTTCTATTTACCCTAATCTGAGCTCAGGCTCTACCCCTACGCCTTGCGCTTTCAGCTACTCGCCCGAAAACCGGATTCGACTTTCTTAATAGGCTGAGGTCGAGTTGCGGATCGGTCAAGAAAACACAGCGGGTGGTGCTTCCCCTTCCATGCTACTACCTTCTCCGCTTCTCGTCGTAGAGAGTGGAAGGCGGGAGGAAAATTTAAACTGAAGCTAGTCACCCGGTAAGAAGGCTTGCATTAAAAAGGTTTAAAAAATTTTATTCATCCAGTGATAACGTGAGAGATATTGAATACTTCCGTATCCCGTTTTGAATCTCCACACCAGTTGAAGTTATCTCTTAAATTAAATGCCTTTATGCACCTAGCGCCGACGATATTTTTCTAAATAACACAAAACAACCAAGAAGTAGAAAAATTGTAATATCTTTAATTTAGAAAATTTCTCTACTTTTATTTATTTTCTTTCGAATAATAATGAGGTGAAAGGATTTCTAAAACATAGCATCGGTCATTTTAGGAGGTTAAGATTAATTTCCACCCAGAAGGTACGGGTGAAAAATAATATTTTTATTTTTTTATCATGATTTTATATATTTGTAATTGATAATATTTAAATAAAGCGAACATTTTAAGATAAAGAGATAAAGATAGAGATTATAAAAAGAGATTAGAGATCGTTCATAAACTACGTTACCACTTAAAGGGGGGGGGGGGTCTCACAAAATCTGTAGTTAGAAACAGATGACGGGAGGGGGGGGGTTCCCCAGTCAAAGTAAAGAATTTTTTTTCTGAAAGTATATATGGTAACGTTTTTAGTGAGTTTCCAGATGATGATTGTGTTGGGTAGAAAATTAATCTTTTTCTTCAAAAATTTATGTTTCTAGTAGAAAATTCAACTTTGTCTTTGATAATTCTTTAACTTTCTTAATAATTGGTTTCTCGCGATAGAAAATTATTATTTTTGTTAGAAAATGTATGTTCTTTGGTTGCAAATTCAAATTTTTGGTTAAGAATTCTTTAAATTTATGCAAAATTAACAATTTTTGGCGGCAAATTAATCTTTTTGCTTGAAACTTTTTTTTAGATAAAAATTCAACTTTGCCGATTCAGATTTCTTGATATTTTTTATAATTCGTCATTTTTTATAGTAATTTATACTATTTGTTTAAAAATTCTTTTTTAGTTAAAAATTTAACTTTTTTGTTTTGGAATTCCTGAAAATTTCTGTTTTTAGTTACAAATTCAACTTTCTGGTTTTCAATTGTTGAATTTAATTAAAAATTTGTCTTTTTGGTATTAAACCAATATTTTTTTAAGTTGAAAATTCAACTTTTTTTATTTAAAATTCTTAAATTTTTTTAAAAATTCGTAATTTTTGTAGGAAATTAATGTTTCTGTTAGAAAATTTATGTTTTTAGTTGCAAATTTAACTTTTTGGTTGAGAATTCCTAAATTTTATTAAAAATTCGCCTTTTCTGATCGTGAATTAATCTTTTTGTTTCAAAATTTATTTTTTTGGTTGTATATTGAACTTTTATGGACAAGAATTCTTGAAGTTTCTTAAAAATTCGTCTTTTTTAGTAGTAAAGTGATATTTTTGGTTGAAACCTATTTTATAGTTAAAAATTCAACTTTTTTATTGAAAATTTTGTAACTTTGTCTTGAAAGTTTAACAGCCAGGTTTTAAAGTTGAGCTATTTTTTTAAATAAAAAAATTTCTTTCTTAGAAATTAAAGTATTTAGTGGAAAATTCAACTGTTTGGTTGAGAATTCTTGAATTAGGTTGAAAATGTCTTTTTTCGGTAAAAATTTCATTTTTTTGCTTTAAAATTCATCGCTTTAATTGAAAATTTAAAAACTGAGTTTTAAAGTTGAACTTCTTTTCTAAAAATGCATTTTTATGATTCGCCTATTCTATTTTTGGTCTAAGATGGATTTTTTAAAAGTAAAAATTTAAATTTTTGTTCAAATTGAACTATTGAGTTAAAAAATAATTTTTTTTCTTGAAAATAATCTACATTAGTAGAAAATTCGACTATTGGGTTTAGTGTTCTTGACTTTTATTGAAAATTCGCTTTTTTTAATAACTTTTTGAAATTTAAATTTCATATTTTTTATTTAATAATTCTGCTGTATTGTATAGAAAATTGGTCATGTTGTCTTGGATGTACAATAATTTAGTAAAGAAAATCAACTTTTTGGTAAAAAATTAGTTTTTTTTTTTATAATTTAAAATTACTCTTTTGAGTTAAAAGAGTAACTATTCCATTCTTTGTTAAAAATTTACTTTTCTTTGAATAAAAGTTCAATAATACACGGATCAACAGTCACATAAAATTCAGTTAAGCTAATTTCAACACTTACTTTGAAAATCACTTTTTTTATTTAAAAATTTTTATCAATTACCTAAGTTTAGAATTAACCATACGGCATCGTAGACAATACAGCTATATTGGCAATTTGATGTGCTACAAAACAAAGAAAAAATCAGTATAAAAGTAAAACCGAGTTTTACCACAAGGCTACGTTACTTGGGGGGGGGGGGTCATCTAAAAATAAACAGTTGTAAACGATGGGGGAGGGGTACAAATTATAAGAATTTACACTTTTACTACTGAGTGTGGCATTATTACTATTGAGAAAAAAGAAAGAGCTTCCCAAATTCATGAGCGCTCGAGAAAGCGACAGTGGTGGGGGAACTCCTTTCCGAGAAAGCTCTTTCCCCTACAAGCTCGATCGCAGCACTATTGAGAAGGTGGACTCTAATAAAATTTGTAGCAAGTGACAAATTAAAGATTGAAAATTCATGGATTCCTATTTGTTCTTCCAGATAAAATATTACGTAAGGGATGTCATTCCTCTATTTGCCAGCACACTCCTCCGAGTGTAACTTTTAATATCTTACCTTCAAAAACACACCTAATTGCCAATGTCCGATTTCCTGAAGAATTTGTCTTTGCACAACGTACCGGTGGTCCTTTTAAATTATTAAAAGATTTTAGCTGTGATGTAGTTGTAGACAAACGGACTGGAAAGATTGTTGCAGTTTTTTTGAGTGAGTCAAAACATATGCTTTTTGGAATTTATCTGAAGGAAAATACATCACAGCGAATTGTACTTCCCTCGCTTAAAATGGATGAGAAATATTTCGAATTCTTGGATAAAAAAGGTTATAAATTATTTCCTGAATTTGTGGAATTCACAAGGAGTCAAGATATGTACAGAACATCTCTTGAAGCGTGTGGCTAATTAGAGACAAGCAAAAAAAGGAAACAGGTCGAACCACAAAGATATAAATTCCAGCTTTTTCTTCATTTAACTTGACATTAAATGAAATATTGTTATTGGATTTGTGTTTCTTTAATAAATGGTAATTAACATTCTGAACAAAATAGTGCATCAATTCTTTTAATTTTTGTTCCTATTTATCTTAATTTAATACACTAATGAAAAGATTAAAGGATCCAAAAAATGTTTCGAACTTTTAGCGATTTTTCAGAATGCTGTATCTCAATGAAGAATGGTCGTATCAATTCCTTAAAAAATAATTTGGAAGGTTTAAATTTTTAATTTGAGATTTTTCAGCAACACAACTTTCAGGGTTGCATGGCAGCGGGGGGAGGGGGGCTCCAAAATGGAAGAGGGGAGAAGTGGAAGAGTGAATCAAGCGAAATTCAAAAATCTTGTATTTTTCAACTCTATTTATTTACATGTATGTATCAGTTGTCCAAAACAAGAACTGCCAAATTTTCTGAAAGTACGATTTTCGGATAACAGTCTCCGTTGCACACTGGCTGCCTGACATCGTTCTCCAAGACTTCGAGAAACGATATATATTCGTTATCGCATTTTCGGCACCGTCCGACTACAATATCACTGCCAATGAGAAGGTAAATAAGGAGAGGTATGAAGATCGTAAAAGGAAGCTGGAACGACTTTTCCAAAAATAATTTTGGAAAGAAGCTCGAGGTAAACTTTTGAAAAAAATAATTCGGGTTTTCTTTATTTGAAAATAACTATTTAGAGTTTGATGGTTTTTTTCTTTAGGTAAAACTTTCAATTTTTATAAAAAAAATATATTTGTGAAAACCTATTGTTTACAAAAATAACGACTTTATAATTCCTAAATAAAAGTTCTTTGATAAAAGCGTACAAATAAAATTTACAAAAAAACTTTTAACGAATTAAATATAAGCACTACAGCATTATAATTAAATAAGAATGGTAAGTTTTACCTAGAGTGAGAGAGAGAAACATTAAAATCTAAAAAATATTGTTAAATAAACAATAAAAATTGTGAAATATTTTTTTGAAAACTTCAGCTCGAGTTCTTTTTCAAAACTAGTTATAATTAACAATAGAATATTTTCCTCGATTATATCAATTATTTTCAACAATGTTTACTTTCTTGCTTAAAATAATTTTGTTACATGTTTAATTAAAAAATAAGTATAATCAAAATTTCCTTTTTCTCTTAAATATAAAGCTAAATTTTATGACAATAGTTATGACGAAAAGCAAATTTTTAAATGAATTCATTGAGATTACTTAAATTTGTTTACAATGCATCATTTTAGTTAATTTTTTTAAATCTTAAAGTTGTTTAAACTACAATTTTTTTAAAATTCTCTCAAATTCTTGAACACTTTGTATCCCTTGGATTATTTAAATTTCTTCAATTATTTAGATTTCTTTAATTCTTATAATTACTTGTATTATGCACTTAAATTTCTTAGATTTTTCGAATTCCTTGGAATTCTTTAAATTCTTCATAATCCCTAAATTCTTCGAATTTCTTAAATTTATGGAATTACTTTAATTCTTCGGATTTGTTGAAATCTTCGAATTCACTGAATTCGTCAAAGTACTTGTATTCTTCGAATTACTGGAGTTCTTCGAATTTGTTCAAGAGATTTACCAAATTCATGGAATTCACGAAAATGACGTAATTCAACAAACTCATGGAATTTATGGAATTCGCGGAATTCCGTAAATTCCAAAAATTTCGTGAATTCCATAAATTCGAAGAATTCTGTGTTTTCTGGAAATCATTCTTGTGTTTTCGTTTCGAACCAATCTTTAGTGTATCACTTTTTTTAAATTTCATTTGTAAATAGGATGATGCTGATTAAAATTTTGGTTGTCTTACCAAGCCTCGCGATAAATACAAATACAAGTAAATACGAGTAAAATACAAATATTTCAAAATAGTGTAAGGAGACCCGAATTTTTAAAATATTTATTACACTAAAAAAAATTGTTCTTGAATGACGTAAATGTATTTTATTATTCGAAAACTTTATTGTGTTACTTCATATAGAGATGTATTCTAATGCAGAACATAGTTTACTTCTAAGAAATCATTTCTGATACACTTCAAGAATATATTTTCTTAATCTAAGAATACGTAGTATCGGAGCAATAGACTAGTGCTTCAACTGAACACTATTTCTCAACGAAAAAAAATTGTTTTCAAAATTATTGTTATATGATCTTCATTTTTTAAATTATGAAAATACGTAATTCGCGCAGACTGTTACTTACACATATAATCGTACGCCCAGACGCTTTAAAAATCGCACTCGCCGAGGATTGAACTCTAACCCAAAACTACCCAAACTAGTGTGTCCTATCCGCGCGCTCTACCGACTCCGCTATCGAAGCAATTGAATCTCGGAGACAAAATCTCGGGTAAGAATTTCAAGGCAGGGTCGTACCAAGTCATATTTTGAGCCTCAATCAACTTCAAACTAAAAGTTGTTGAACTTAACTTTAATATACCATTATTTATTTAGAAAAATGTTAGAATCGAATTTTACTTCTTTCAATAAAGGCTTCATACTTTTTTCTCTTAATATATTTAAAAAGGTTATAAAATATCTAAAAGTAATAAACAGTAAACAAAAATTCTCCATTGTACTCCTAATAATCTCTTACTCCATTTTCAATGCAAAATAACATTTCTTAAACAATAATTTGAAATATGTAAAAAGATTTAAATATGGAATTGCTTTCTTAAAACTACAATTGAATATATGCAAAAAATAATTTAACTTTACTTAATTTACAAGGGACTCAGTACTTTTCTCTTTAGAAATTTAATCCGGTTAAAAACTATCTGAAGCATCTAAAAAACAAAGAATTTTTTAGTTGAAAAACGCTTTAATAACCTCAGAGACAAATAAATATTTTCTGATATTTAAATACCTTTGTGAAACGCACATTTTTAGATTTATTTAATTATTGTATGAAACTTTTTAACTCAGTTTTTAAACTAAAATAACAATTCCTAAAAAATAATATAAAATATGTAGAAAAAATTGATCGCTAGTTTAAATATTACTTCTTAAAAAAAGTACTCGATACTCTATTTTTCTTTCTGATATAAAATACTTGAAATCAGAAGAAACGAGAATTCTGTAATCAGATGAAAAGTATTTGTTCGCTTCCTCCTTGCATTCTCAATTATTTTTTTTTATAAAATTTTTAATGGTCAATTTTTTAATTGTTCTTTTATAAAATGAAATGCATTCTTAATAAACTTTTTGAGAATGTTATTGAATTACTTTTTTTAAATATTTTGCTTTAAAAACGCATAACATTATATGTTTTATATTATCATATATTTATTTTTTATTATTTACATAATAAAAAAGAATTATGTAAGTATACGGTTGATTGCCAAAATGTTAAGCATTTGTAGTATAAGAAATTTTCTATAATTAATGAATTCTTTGACTGAAAAACTGAATTTTGTTAATTTTATTCAAAACAACCTAAATCTATACTTAATTATTTAAAACAGCAACATTATATGCGCTCGACAGTACGCGGGAAGCATTGCATTGCCAATTAATCACATAAAAATAAAAAACAAGATATTAACTATTTCATAGCAAGTAAGAATATAAAATTAAAAATTATTTTAAAAAATCCTGCCTGATAAAGGAATTTGGTTTCATCAAGGAAAAATTAATTTAAAGTTAAACTTTTGACTTTTTAAAAATCAATTTTAATCTAGCCGAATCCAAAAAAATAATATTATTTTATTGAATGAAGAATTCCTGTATTAAGCAGGAATATTTATTGTTATTTGCAAGTTTGGATGATTTTTTGTGACTTTGAACACTATACAAAAATAATTTCAGGGTGGCCGTTTTAATCGAGGAAAAAATTCCCAGTCATTTTCTGATTTATAAAAATGTATCACGGTTAAACAAATTCGAACTTGTTTAATTTTAAGTAGATTAATACATACAAATAATCACCGAAAAAAATTATAGATGCAGTACACTCATAACCGTTTAATAATTTTAGGAATGAAATGAATTTTCAGTCTTGCATAATTATTTCAAAATTAAAAACACTTTTTTCAAATCTATTTAAAAATTTAAAATATAATATATCAACCCTTATAAAATATAGGCTTTGACGGTAAGATGTATTCTTTTTGTTTTAATTTAGAAACATTTTCTTATACACTAGAAAAATTATCATGTTCATAAAAATTAACAGTACTTAATTATTTTTATCATATTTTTGTCATAAATAAGTTTTGTGACAAAATATTGAAATTTGAGAGTTTTCATATATTAATTTTTCTTAATTACCTCAAATAGTGCAAATATTTTTAAAAATAATATAAAGTTTATACTATTTTCTAATATGCAACAATTTAAATGTTTATAAGTATTTAGGCAACACAAATTCAAGATTTTCATGCTATCAAAATATGATTTTCGATTTAAAAACAAAATTGAAAGGTTATTATAACAATCTGGTAGGGCATTTAAAAAGCGAGATTTATTCTCTTTTGACTTTTTTTATACCGTGCGTTATTTGACTTAAAATGTTAATTTTCGTGTTTTTTTGAATTTTGTAAATTCTATGACTCTGGGAATTTTTGGTTTTATATAAAAGTCATACGGGTAAATTGTTCGGCTTTTTTAATACTATATAATCCGTACAAAGAATTTAAAAAAAAAAAATTGATCTCAAAAATATTTAAAATGCGCTCACTTTTTTAAATTTTTATTCAAAATATCTAGATAAAGAACTTGACTTGATTCAGTGGGTCTCAAAACGTAGACATTCGACATTAGGTTCTTTGGCTTATAAAATATATAATTATAAATAATATAATAAAAAATTTGTCATAAGGACAACCGCACGATTTCGCCGGGAGCGGGTGCTAATCTGAAAAATTGCTTTTTAGGCTATTAGCAAGTGAAAGCTTGGCACCTCCAAAAGCGCCGATG
>NC_046666.1:21368749-21371064 GCF_010883055.1 Belonocnema kinseyi
TTGTACCAAGGGTTTCTGCTGAATATGGTTACAAAAATAAATAGGCAGTCGCTGATAATTGTCCAGGGGTGGTCCCGAAAGAATTAACTCCCAAGCGGTGGTGTGAAAACCGTGCCGAAAGCTGAATGGCACCTGGGTGAGGTGTCTAGAACGGTGACTCTGGGATACCGGGCGATCTCTCAGAGCACGCAGGCTTATTCTCGCATGCGGCGCTCTACAAGGATGGACGAACCCCGTTCCCTAGCTTTTCGTGGGAACAACAATGACAACACTAAACATAGTTGTAGTAAGTGCGGTTCAAAACAACAGAACGCGCAGGGCTCCCGACAATGGGTCGGCCAACAATGCCGACCAATCTAGAGCTGGGGGAGCCAATGAAAATGGATTCAATGTGATGGATCGGCGGGATCTCGCGACCTTTGGGTGGACGGAGCAACTGAATGACGACTTTCTAGAGTGCTACGATGCGAGTGTGGCCCGTGAACGGGATTGCATGGCACGGCTGCATGATCTGTGGTGCGAGAAACACCCGGAGCTATCGCACTTTTCGCAGCAACGTCTGCGAAACCATGCTGAACTACTCCGTAAAAGGGGCTACGTAAGCAGAACGCCTACTCTACCACAGCTAGAACAAGCCGGCAACAAAGAAAGAGAAGCGACACTAAGACCAACCGCGGGCAGGCATCCAATAGATGAAGAGCGATGCTTTACGACCCGGAGAAACATCAACACCAAGGTTTTTCTCAAGCCTAAAGATCTGGCTGAAATGGATGACGAGCTTCGTGGACTTTTTTCCGGTGAATCCGACCTCTGAACTATCAATTATTGTGTGTATAATGCAGCGAGAGCTTTGGCCGATGCGAACCGTAAAACAAAACAATGGCTGATCATAAGACCAAAAGATGAATGCATCAACTTGCCATAAAGATAGGCTGGGCAAGACAGTACGCGTCCCGCATTCAATGTGTAATTGACTATATCACATCTGGCAGGAATTTTACCGCCAAGTTTCGAAAGTTCGCACGCGAACTCCGGACCCCTTATCACACACTTAACAAGTCAAAGCTGCTGACCATCAGGCAGCATATTGCTGAGAGAATACGGATACTATCTGACGCTAAGAGAAATCTAGAGCGGAGGGAGAGGTGGGTCAGAGAGAATCAGCAGTTTCTCTCTGACCCATCTCGACTCTTCCAAGACCCTCCAGTTACTGTCGAACACCCACCCAAACCAGAGGAGGTCGAAGTATTTTGGAGAGAAGTCTACGAACTTCAGCATAGACTGGACGAAGACTCAGAAAATATAAATAGCTTCAAGGAGTTATGCGTTGCCCTCATAACACCTGATAAAGAATGCCCACCCATCACTACCGAGGAGGTGAAAAAAGTATTATGAGGGATGAAAAACTATTCCGCACCATGACCAGATTGTATCAAAACCTTCTGGTGGAAGAAGTTTTCTTCAACCCATCAGCATTTGGCCCGTATTTTCACCTCATATTTGAAGTCGGAAGAGCCGATTCCAGAGTGGTTGGTGGAAGGGCGCACAATACTCCTGCCGAAAATAGGCAACTTAGCTGACCCGAAGAACTACAGGCCAAAAACTTGCCTGAACGCGCTTTATAAGATATTCACAGCTATCCTAAATGATAGGATTGTTCGGGCAATTGAACCTGTGTAGCAAGAAATGTATGAACAACGAGGCTCAAAGAAAGGCATAGCCGGATGTCGGGAGAACCTGCTCATCGATAGATGTGTCTGCAAAGATGCAGCATTCTACCAGCGTGACCTATCGATGGCCTGGATTGATTATCGGAAAGCTTTCGATTCAACATCCCATAGACTTATCATCTGTCTTTTGGAAATCTTAAAGGTTTATCCGCAAATTGTTGGGTGCATAGAGAGATTAATGCCGCTTTGGAAAACCAGATTTACTATCTCATCTGGCAAAAATCGTGTGACAACTAACATGGTAACGTTTCAGAGAGGTGTCTTTCAGGGCGACACCATGAGCCCACTCCTCTTTTGCCTTACATTATTGCCACTATCTCTAGCACTACGCCATTCCGACGGGTACTTGTGCGGCAAACCTGCAGATCGAAAGTACAAGGTCACTCATGTATTTTACATGGACGATCTTAAGATCTATGCTTAAAACAGACAGCAACTGCATCTAGCTCTGGGGATTGTCGAACGATATACTAAGAAAATTGCAATGGAATTTGAGTTAGACAAATGCGCCAAGGTTTATTTAAAGCGAGGAAAACTTAATGGCATCCCTGAAGATCCTGAGCTCGTTGATAGAAGCGCCATACG
>NC_046666.1:21371164-21386858 GCF_010883055.1 Belonocnema kinseyi
TACAGACTGTAACCACCTATCTCACGGTTGTGAGACGTGGTTGTGGCTGAAATTTTACCGCGATTTCGCTGGAAGCAGGTGCAATTTTTCAGATTAGCACCCTCTCCCGGCGAAATCCTGCGGTTGTCCTTATGACAAATTTCTAATTATATATATAATATAAAATTATATATAATAAAAAAATAAAATTATTGAAACAACTGTGATTGTTAATTTAAATAATGATCAACTCTTTCTTAAGAAAATTACCTCTAAATAAAATTTAATGATTTTTGTGGATGCTAACTAATTTCTGGATTTAGTGTATATGATGAAAAGAAATTTCCATCGTATTTTTGGACCACCCTATTGCGGAACCGTTATATAATTTGTTCTAATGTCTCTTTATTAAATATTATTATTTTTGAAAAAATGCACTTCACTCTACCTAGTAGTTTTATTAGTAAAAATCTCCATTTACAGTGAAACTGATACAACCCTTTTGTTAAAAAAAAAAAAAACAAGAATACAACGACCAAATTTGAACCAAAACAAAAAAAAAGTCCTAGTGTAATCTGAAAAAAAATTTTCATTCAAAAATTGAACAGAGGGAAGAAAAATGAGAAGGCAGCCAACCACATATCCTTGTTTCTTTTTTCTTTCTTTCAACTTCTTTATTTTTATTTCCATCAAATTAAAAAATAATAACATTCAATATAAAAATAAACAATAAAGTTGCATTACCTACGTCCTCTATCAAGGCAAGAAAAATGACAATAAGAAAATAAAATGACAATGAAAACTTGTATCAATTTGATTATTGGACGTTAAATAGGATTTTTAATTTTGATTTTAATCTAATTAAAATTTCTTAAATGTTGGTACAGTGAAACTCTTCTATAGCGCCAATTTTGCGGCTGACGGTAGGTGGGAACTAACTCATTATAGTCCGCTCCGCTTTTGTTTGTTCACGTCTGAATGCTCGCCTCAGTGACAACCGCAGACCCTGCGTACTCCGCGCAGCTCCTGTTACACCAACCTGCGACGTGGCGTCAGTTCTTCAAAGGGCTATAGAAGGGAGGGCTATTGAAGGGTTTCGCTTTATTTAGACATTGAAAAATTAAAATTTAGCGATTCCTATTTTCTATTCCAAGTCGCGGGGAATCTTCTGGTAGCAGCGAATATTATTATTACGATTCAACTTCTGCATCACCAACACATGGAAATCGCCACAAAATACCTCATACTTCAGGCATAATAAGAAATCTCAGAATTTGGGGCTTTTCCTATAAAGTGGAAGCTGGGTCTGTGTTTTTAAGGACGTATCCCATGATTTAGAAGCAGCGGTGGATGATAGACAAAAGATTAGTACATCCACAAAATGTATGATATAAATTAATTTAGCGGTTGGAAATACAGCCAACCTTCTCAATAGTGTCGCTCTCAAAAGTGCCGTTTGTCTCAATCAGAACTCGCACTCTATTCCCACGCCTACGCTTTCCCCCACTTGCCCGAAATTGGGAACCGACTTTCTCAATAACTTCACGGTCAAATTAATATTACACGTGTTAAGAATTTGAAGAATTTTTTTGTAAAAGTAAATATGGTAATTTTTATTTAGTATGTTTCAAAGTGGTGATTGTTTTTGGTAGAAAATTAATCTTTTTGTTTAAAAATTTATGTTTTTGATGAAAAATTCAACTTTTTGGTTGAGAATTATTCAATTTCATAAAAAAATTATCTTTTTCGATAGAAAATTATTCTTTCTTTTTAAAAATTTATATTGTTTATTTCAAACTCCAGCTTGGCGCTTTGGCATAGAACTCTTAATTGTATTAAAAATTACTCTTTTTGGTATTAAATTAATATTTTTCCTTAAAAATTCTTCTTTTTCAATTGAAATTTCAAATTTTCAATTCAGAATTCTTAAACTTTGTTAGAAATTCGTCATTCTTAATAGAAAATTAATTTTACTGTTAAAAAATTTATTTTTTTATTTGAAACTTAAACTTTTTGTATGAGAACTTTAAAAATTTTCAGAAAAATTAGTCTTTTTTGACAGTAAACTAATTTTTGTTTCATTGAAACTTCTCTTTTTTTTTAGTTGAAAATTTAACTTTTCGTTCCAGATTTCTTTAATTTTCTTTTAAAATTCGTCATTTTTAATAGAAAATTAATATTTGTGTTTAAAAATTTATATCTTTAGCCTAAAAATCTTGAATTTCATCAAAAATCTATTTGTTTGAAACATTGTTTTTACTTTAGTTGAAAATTCAACTTTTTCAGATTTTTTCAATTTTGTTAAAAATTCTTTATTTTGGGTAGTAAATTAATCTTTCTGTTAAAAAATTTATTTTTCTGTACGATATTTCAACTTTTCATATGAGAACTTTTGAATTTAATAAAAAATTCGTCTTTTTTTAAACTTTTTTTTTAGTTGAAGATTTAACTTTTCGTTTCAGAGTTCTTAACTTTTGTTAAAAATTCATCATTTTTGTTATTAAATTAATCTTTGTGTTTAAAAATTTATGTTTTTAGTTAAAAATTCTTGAATTTGATTATAAACTCGTCTCTTTCTTAAAATATTAATCCATTCGTTAAAATTTTTTTTTTAAATTCAACTTTTTGTTTGAGGATTCTTGAATTTTGTTAAAAATTCGTAATTTTGGTAGTGAATTAATCTTTTTAGTAGCATATTCAACTTTTTAGATGCGTATTCTTGAATTTTGATTAAAATTTGTCTTTTCGGTAGTAAGTTAATCTTTTTGTTAAAAACTTCCTTTTTTAGTAAAAAAATTCAACTTTTTGTTTAAGAATCACTAAATTTTATTAGCAAATTCATGAAAATAATTCCTGAAAATAAAATCAAGAATCTAAGGACCAAAATTGGACAACCACCACAAAATTTTTCCATTGAAATCTAAAAGAAGGCACACTTCTTTCCCCTCCTTTCCTTCTCAAAAAGAAAAAAAGAAAAGAAAATGAAATGATTCATCTTTTTTATTGGCATTTGATAATGGTTGGAAAAAAAAGGACAAAATAAATAAATATTAATAAATAAATAATAAATAAATATTTTCGTCCAGAGTAAAAATGAATAGTTTTCTTTCTTTTTTCTTTTTTAGGGGGAATTAGGAATGCTTTTCATCAATTGGATTACTGGACGTTAAAAAAGGATTTTACATTGGATTGTTTTCCTGTTTAAATATCCTAAATTATAATTTAGCAAATTCGTCATCTTTCATCGTAAATTAATCTTTTGTGTGAACAATCATCTTTTTTTGTTAAAAATTAAATATTTTTGTTAAAAATTCGTTTCGTTCTTTAAATGATTAATCACTTTATTTAAAAAATTATTTCCGTGATTTAAAATTGATTTGTTTTTGTAATTTTTGTTTTTGATATACATATAATCTTGCTGTTTGGAAACTCATCTTTATGGTCAGAAATTCAATTATTTGGTTAGAAATTAATTTTTTCGGAGAAAGCTTTATAATTTTGGTTGGAAATTAATCTTTTTGGTTAAAAATTTCTGAATTTTGTTGATTATTAGACCTTTTTACTAAAAAATTAATCTCTTTGATTCTAATATCACTTTTTTTCTTAGAAGTTGAATTATTTGTTCAAAAATATAGTTTTTAGGGTAAAAATTTATAATTTTCATGGAAAATTTGTGTTTTTGAGTAGAAAATTCAGCCTTCTAATTGAAACCTAATACCTTCTGTTAAAAATTCGATTGTTTTAAAAAAAAAAAATATCTTTTGGTCATCATCAGTTAAAAATTAATTTTTTCACTGAAAATTTACTATTTCACCTTTCGCTTAAAATATACAATTTTAATTATTTTAATTTGAAAATTCGCCTTTCTTTGTAGAAAATTCATCTTTTTGGTTAAAGATTCTTCATTTCAGCAGAACATTATTTTTTTCGTTGAAAATTAACTTACGCAACTAAAAATGTAACTATTCTTTTTCTTTTGTGAAAATTTATCTTTTTTAGTAACTAATTCATGTATTTTGTCGAAAAATTGTTTTTCTTTTGGTAACAAAAAATAATTTTCTTGGTGGAAAACTCATCTCTTTGGTTAGGGGTCGTCCATAAAAGACGTTCTCAAAATGTACGGAATTGTAGACCCCCCAGGAGCGTGGCCAGGATGGGGGGGCTTTAGGGGTTTAACTCCCCCCCCCCCGAAACTAAGTATTTTCATTATTTAATTCCCTTTTCGCCCACTATTCGCCTATACATAAGCCCGAAGCCCCCTCCGAAAAAAATCGAAGCCCCTCCCCCGGAAAAAATCCTGGTGGCGCTCGACCCCTCTCTGCTTGTCCGATTTCGTTCGATTTCCGCACCCCCTTCCCTCATAATAAGCCTTCCGAACGCAGGGAACCTCTTATTTTTTCATATTTTTACTTTTTTTCATCATTTTTAAATTATAAGAGATTAAGGCCTTTCATCAACTATAGGAAAAATTATTCTTATAATCAAACATAGAACTTTCTGTCAAAAACTACATGAAAAATCATCTGGTAATACCAGATGGTCTTCCACAGAACCGCTGGATGGCGTTGCAATCGCCTGAATTACCGCGGGAGAATTTGAAATCGCCCACATATCATCAGATAGAGGATTTTTAAGAATTGTACCTCATTACATGGAAATTATTAAATTTGAAAAAGTGTACGTCCGAAAATGGAGTAACCCCCCGTCTTGTCCACTTTTTTCCAATTTTGGTACCCTTATAATGGCTCTTTAACTGCCGGCGTCTTTTATGGACGGCCCCATAAAAGTAATTTCTTTTTTAAATTGAAAATTCATAATTTTAATTAAAGATGTAGTTTTTTGCTTAAAAACTGATCTGATGTGTTAACAAATTATTTTTCGGTTGTAAATGTTAGGTTTTTTAACTGAAAATATAACCATTCAACTTTTTGTTGCAAAAAATTACCTTTTTTAGTTGAAAATACAGGTATTTTTTGAAAATTCGTTTTTTTCAAAATAAGTTTTGTTTCGGACATTTTTTCTTATTTTTAAATACCATTTGACACGATATATTAGTGTATTCTGTATTTTTATCTAAAACTAAATTGACTTTCCTGCTCCGCCTACAGTCGTATATCTTATAAAGGACGCATTGACCGTGAACGCGTGTCAAACTTTCGCGCCCTTTCTGAGGACTTATGGTTCCAAGCTAATCGTGATGCGCAGTGATAAGTTAGTCGTAAAATACCATTTATTAGGGGTTTGAGAGGCAGGGAGGGGAGTCAAATTAGTTCTTCTGTCCATCGCAGATGTCGCGGACGCTAAAGACCGAGGGCCACGCGCATGCGCGCGAAGTAAATTGTTCGTTGTCGTCTGCTGCATGATGGACTGGTAACAATTAAAAAATTATTTGAAATAGATAAAAAGCGTATTCAGTGAGTGGTTGTGGACTTAAAAAAATGAATAACAAGCAAGTGATAGGTCATAAGTTCTCAATATCAAAGTTATAACATTTTCAAAATCCAAAAAATAAAATCGAAAATGAACAATTTAGGCTAAACAATGCATGATATAAAATAAAGTTTGCACAAGAAAAACTTTAATTTTTTTAAAGTCTGACAAAAATATCATGAAAACTTTTTGAATTTTGTCGAAAAGTGGAAAATTCAAATTTTGATTCTACAAAAAATAATAAAAAATTCCATTTTGTGGTCAAAATACGCAAGATACAAAAAAAGTTAATCAACTAAAATTGCGCGCCCTGAAGTAATCTACAAATTTGTCCTGAATCACTTTTTAATAGGACGCGTAGTTTTTGTCTTCATTAGTAAAAAACGAGATTAAAGAAAAAAGTTTGGGACAAACGACACAAGCTATGAAAAAAATGAATAGACAAAAGTTGCTCTTTAAAAAAATGAATAATGTTCGATAGGACACGTAGTTTTTGTTTTAATCGTTAAACATTATACATTAAAAACACTCTCACAGACAACGTTTATTCATTTATTTGACAACTATTTTAAATTCTATCAACCAATATTAGACTTTAGAGTAAGAAATGCAGAGGGAGAGAGAGCGAGAGAGAGAGAGAGATGGAGAGAGAGAGATGGAGAAACAACTTCAGCCGTTAGGTCGGCGAAGCGGCAAGGTGAGTAGAGGCGAGGAACGCGAGTAGATTGCCAGCGAAGCTCGACGCGCGCATCTCCCTCCACCCATTTTCTAGCCTCCCCGCGGGGCAACAAGCAATGCCTACGTGGAGTCCGCTATATAAGGGAATGCACTGGCACGGAACGTCACTTACTTGGAAGCTGGATGCAAACACCCTTACAAAAATTCCATAGCTGGATAGCAGCCGCTGGTTAGGACCGCAAGCCATTTTTCGTCTATCTCAATCTACAAAAGTTAAGTCTCTGTCTGGAAAATACTTCGCCAACACTCTTTAGAGGCGATTATCTGCCACACCAAACTTTTATAACAAAAATTGCTATAACCTTTTAATAATACTAGAAATAAATTTAAATATAAACAAAAACTCCTTCTTAATGATTGTTTTTACTTTTGTAACCCTCTCCCTCTCTCGTCTCCACTAACGGGCTAGCCGGCATTCCAGCCTGCCCGTTTCCGTTGAGACAGATGGCATACCAGATCTCTCAGCCTACACGCTTACTAACATCAACCCGTTTATGTTAGACTAACAAATCCAATCTTTGCTTAAATAATTATTTATATGGTGAGGTCAGTTCGGCCGACAGTAATGCCATCCGGTACACAAGGACATATCCCTTGCGAGTTATCTACTTCTATCCATGTTTTTCTTCCGAAAAAGATAGTTCTGTCTCACTCTATTTAGGTAGTTACAAACTGCGTCATTACTGAAGTTTATTCTCCTTATTGCTACAAAAAAATACGCCGAGAAAGTAAGGAATGTATTAGGATCTTTAAAAAAACTACAATTCAGTTATTCAACAGTTTTACGGATTACCTTAGGTCCATAAACCGAAAATTCCTATGAGACCAGTTACCTCTTTTTCTGCATCTCTGTTACTTTTATTATCTTACTTCGCTACTCTGCCGTTAAAACAAATTATTGAAAAAAATAACTCTTGTTGAAAACAGCTGGGATCTTGTAGATAAAATCAAAACTTTCAACATACCAAATATCTTGGAAAATGGTTTCGCTGGATGTAAACTTCCTTACTGTAAATATGCACAAACATTTGACTTTAAAAATATTAAACGAGATTAGTATAAATTCTGAAAGCTTACGAAATTACCCGTTAAATAATTTTTAGAAATTTTTGAATTTCGCATAGACAATTCTTATTGCCGTTTTAAAATGAATTTTCGAAACAGAAGTGCGGTGCGCCTATGGGCTCTTCGTTATCTAGTTTAATTGCAGATCTGGTTATGGAAAAACTAGAATCAAGAATCCAGAAAGAAAATCGACATTTATTTAAAACCAAAAGGTGGGGAGATTTTTTTGATAATATTACGGGTTCGGATATTAATTTAGAGGAAGTGTTCACATTTATTTTAAGCAATATTAATTTCCTTGAATTTTTAAATTTTAATTGAAATAATATTGGCAATCACAAAATTGCTACGGGCAGATGACAAGCAAAAAAGAGATTATTTTTAAACTGAATAGAGTAAGATGAAATTGATTAAGCACCGAAATAATTCTTGTGTTTTAATTTCGAAACTCGAACTTCTAGAAAAGTTTTGTTGGTAAATTTACACTAGTAATTAGTGAAATTAGATTAATTTACATTTCTATAGTACATTAAAAATAAATTTTATATTGTCGAGCAATGACTATATTGATTTAAAAAAATTAAAATAAATAATTTAATAAACCTTAACATCAATTTTCTCCGGATGTACACATTCTAAATGCTCAGGTATATTAATAATACACGAGCAAGAAATTAAAAAGAGTATAAATAAGATGATGCTGGCTAAAATTTTGTTGTCTCACCAAGTCCCACGATAACATCCTTCTGCTATCTATGCTCGGGAAGTGGAAAACACAAATATTCCAAAATAGTATTTCGGAACACAATTTTTTAGAATATTCATTAGTTTTATTGTTTTATAAATTTTTCGGTCATCAGTTTTTTCAACGTTTAAGGAAAATGAGACTCCTACCCCTGGTCTTAATCGGGGCAGTTCTTCTGAATTCTATTGGTAAGCACATAATAAATTATCATCATCTTTGAAGTTATTCCAGATTTACATTCAAGCAGATCATTAAAAAAATTAAATTTTCACATCGACGACTTTTTGACTACTTTTTGCTACAGTAGAGAAAATATAGATCGCTAAATATTTCACTGAAAATTTTGTTCATAAGATTTATGGTAGTTTTTCTATTTGGGACAGATCTTGAATTTCCAAAACTAGAATTTCACTAGTTCACTAGAGGCTGTAGCGCTTAGCTCCGGTTTTAAACTAATTAACTAAAAATTTAATGTAATTTTGTACGTTATAAAAATTAAGAGGATTTTTTAAATAAAGGTTCACATTATGGTAACGTTTTTAGTACATTTCCAGATGATGATTGTTTTCAGTAGAACATTAATCTTCTTGTAGGCAAATTTATATTTTTGATTACAAAGTCAACTTCTTGGTTGATGATTAATAAATTTGTTGAAAAATTCTTCTGTTCTGGTAGTAAATTCAATTTTTTGGTTAAAAATTCTTAAATTTAATTTGAAAATTCATCTTTTTTGGTACTAAATTTAATTTTTTTGTTCAAAATTCTTCTTTTTTATTTGCAAATTCAACTTTTTTGTGGAAAATCTTGAATTTTAATTAAAATTAGTCTTTTTTGGTAATACGTTAATCTTTTTGTTTAAAGCTTCTTTATCAGTTTAAAATTCAACTTTTTTGGTTTAGAATTCTGAAATTTTGCTAGAAAGTCGCCTTTTTTGGTATTCAATTACTCGAATTTTTCGCAACTTTTTTGTTCATAAGAAAAAATATATATTGCTAAAAATTTCACTCAGTTTTAAGCTCGGTTTTATGCTAATAAATTAAAAAACATTTTTTTCATTAATCGCAAAAACTAAACATTTGAAGTTCCATTTTGACTTTTTTATAACCTTATTTCTAAAAACTGACAGCTTCAAAGTTATGCATAGTTATTTCATATTATAAATTGTTCTTTTAAGAAAAAAATTATAGACCTTCGTGTTTGAAAAAATAGAATTTTGTTACCATTGAGTTCAATGTTTTTACTTCAAGAAACCAAAATAAGTTTTTCAAATAATTTAATTTCAAAACACTATTTTAGAATAGTCTATTATAACTTCAGAGACCATGAAAATATTTGTTTTCCTGTACTAGGAACTATGTAGGATTAAAGTTGCTATGTAATTGTTTGTTGTGTCTGCGACGATATCGAATATAATAAGGACCGGGTTTATAAACGGGTACAAGGTTTATTGTGAAATGTAGGAAAAAAATTAGAATGTCACTAACGAAAATTTTTAAATTTTTTGTTTTCAAGTTTTTTATTTTATAGTGAATTAAAAAAAAACTGATTTTCTTTAATAGTACACGATATGAGTCTTTGATAAGATTTTCAATCCGCAAAAATATTAAGTCATTTAAAATCAGTTTAAAACCTTTATAATCAATCGAATATTTTATTTTGCAATTGAAAGACTTTAAAGAAGCATTTTTGTTACTTAAGCAAAGAATATTGTATTATATTTTTCAAAAATTTCGTGTAGCAAAACCTTTTTGCACTGCAATAGAATTTATGTTAATAAACAAAAAAGTTAAAAAGTTAATTATAGCTATGTTTATAAACAGTAGGCTGTCCTAAAAAGACTCAATCTTTAAAAAAAAAACCCTAAAATGACTTTATGTGGCAAATACATAACTGAATTAATTATATTTATTATATTATTTTTAAGGAGTTTAAAAAAACTTAATGATATACACGAATATTTTTACGCAATATTAAAATTTAAGGTTTTTGAGGTAACTACCTGAATTACTGCTCATAATTTAAAAAGAGATCTAAATTTTTAAAATATTTTCTAAACCACAACAATCCAAATCTTTATAAATACTTAGGTTAAACAAATTCAATATTTTGGCAGTTTTAAGTAGCAAAATACCAAATTGTTTAAACAGTTATGTCCTTTAACTTGAATTAATTATTGCTTCTCTCCAGTTGAATTTTAGAAATAATTTTTTAAATTCTGTAAAACCTGTAACTTTCTATCTCTCATTCTAAGAGATTGTGAGAAAAGCAATAAATTATTAAAGCAATTGTGATTATGTGCCTAAAATAATGATCAATTCTATGTTATTAAATTAGTTGAAAATTATTTTTAAAAATTGGAAAACACTCTGACTTTCTAACTTTATTGTGAAAAAAATTGCTAAGAGGAAAAAAATAAATTTTTTTAAAAATGTCTATAAACTTCTTTTTACCAATATATAGTAATGTTTTATGTTTTGTAGACGATTTTTTTATTACTTTAAATTGAGTTTCAACTCGCTTCATCTAATTTTAGCAATTATAAACAAAAGTAACCAAAATATATTTTTTTCTTATGGTAAATACGTGTGAAACTTCATGGGAATTGTGCCATTTTGAAATATCATTTTCATTAAATAAAACAAAAATAATTATTTTGATGTGGACTTCAACAAATTTTCAGACATGATGAAAAAAATTCGAAAAAAAACATTCGAGTGTATTTTTGTACACCCAATTACGGAAAATATAAATATTATTGTTTTGTTGCACCTATTCTTTTGTGGATACAAACTTTCCGGGAAACATGCGAAAAAAATTTTGAACTGCTTGTGTATTTTTGGGCCACTCTATTTAAGATTTATAAATTTTGTTAAAAAATCATCTCTATTGTAAAAAAAAAAAATATATTTCACTGAAAATAATGTGAAGTAGAACCTCGCTTATCCGAGCCATTGTGGACCGGCCCCAACTCGGGTAATCGGGAAACTCGGATAAAAGGGAATTTTAAATAAAAATAAAGCATCAGTATAATAATCAGAACGTATACTTAAATAAATATTCAATTTGTACGACTAAATGTTTTAAAAAATCTTATGAATAGTTTATGTTACATATGCCATTATGTATCTTTATTTAAGAGCGATCCAAACACTCCTTAACGTAGAAAGTACTTAGATTATTAACCAATCGTAGCAGGCAGAGGTTCAGGAAGAAATGATGTGGTTGGTTAAGACAACTTCATATGTACAAATAACGCATAAGGCTCAGATAATATAAAACACCCTTGCACTATAACTCGGATAATATGGGTCAACTATTTTTGTTTTAACCTCGGATAATCACGAACTCGGATAAAGCGGGCTCGGATAATCGCGGGGTCTCATAATTTCAAACTCGGATAATTACAAACTCGGATAAAGCGGGCTCGGATAATTGAGGTTCTACCGTAGTTGCTTTTTCAAATCAAAATTTATTTTTTCAGCTAAAGATTTTATTTGTATTTGTTTTTAATTCATTTTGTCTTAGTTACAAATTAATTTCTTTGTTAAATTCAGCTCTGTATTATTCCAAAATCTAATCTTTTTTTTCAAATATGATGTACCAAATTGTTTCTTGAGAATTCACATTATTCTTATCAAATATTATTGTTAAAAAAACTACTGACGTCACTCGACTACTAGTTCGGTTGGTAAAACTCACATTAATTTAGTGAGTAAAAAATAAGAATTTATCGATTCCTCTTTGATATTCCAGGTCGCGGGGAATCCTCTGGTAGCGGCGAATATTATAATCACGGGTCAACTTCTTCATCTCCTACACGTCTGCATCCCCAAGTCCTACTTCCGGTCTCACGCATAATAAGAAAAATCCGAATTTGGGGCTTTTCTTATAAAGTGGAAGCTGGGTCTATTTTTTTTAGAGAAGTACCCCCAGATTTGGAAGCAGTGCTGAACGATAAACAAAGGATTGTTGGAATTTTTCTGGATCAGTGGGACCACACATTTTATGGACTATATCTTAATGCAGGAGACTCACGAATTGAATTAGATCCTCGGAGTATAGAGAAAGGATCTTACGGATACATGGACGCCACAACTTCTAGTTTATATCCTGAATTTGTAGAGGTCGAAAAACATCCAGAGATGTATATAGACTCTCTTGAAGAATGTGAGTAATTACCATCAACAAAATATACTTGATATAATATTTGATTGGAAATCAATCTTCTGTGTAGTAAAATAATTTTTTTATTCAAAAAATCAACTCCGCCCTTAAAAGCTTATCTGCTTTCTTCTAAGTTCATTCTTTTGGTTATCAAAGCATTCCTTTAGTTTAAAATTCATCTCTCACGTTGAAAATTAATTTTGTGATTGTAAATACAGTATATTTTTTATCAATTGTGACACTCTTAATAGTGCCGTTGATCTTATTCCGACTCTCTCAACAATGCCGCGCGAAGCTTAGAGATTGTCCATGAAATACGTTTCCACTTTAGGGAAAGGGTGGGCTCACAAAAAATACGGCTGGTAACGAGCAGGGGGGTCCAAGAAAAAGTAACCTTACACGTAGTAGGAATTTAGAGAATTTTTTTCCAAAAGTAGATAGGGTAACTTTTTTAGTACGTTTCCAGATGATGATTCTTTCTAGTAGGAAATTAATTATTTTCTTTGAAAATTTTACTTTCTAAATCAGAATTCTAAAATTTGACTAGAAATTCGTCTTTTTTGGTAGTAAATCAAACTTCCTGTTTAAATTCTTATTTATTTTTTTATTTTTAAAATTCAAGTATTGAACTATTTAAGAATCCGTGGATTTTATTAAAAATTAGTTGTTTTTTTGTAACAAATTAACCTTTTTTCTAAAAATTCTTTATTTTTAGTTGAAAACTCAACATTTTGGAGAAGAATATTTGAATTTAATTGAAAATTCTTCTTATTGGGTATAAATTAATATTCCTGTTAAAATTTTTATATTTTCAATTCAAAATTCAACTATTTTGTTTCCAAATCCTTGAATTTTATTAATCATTCGTCTTATTGGTTTTAAATCAATATTTCTGATTAAAAATAATTTTGTTTAGTTGAAACTACAATTTCACTTTTTTGTTGAGAACTCTTGGATTCTACTAGAAATAATTTTTTTTCTAGTAAATTAATATTTTTCTCTTAAAATTCTCTATTTTTATTTGAAAATTTAACTCTTTGGGTAAGAATTATTGAATTTAATTGAAAATTAGTTTTCTTTTCTTGTCAATCAATCTTTCTGCTTGAATTTTGATTTTTTTAACTAACAATGTAACTTTTTTGTTTTATAATTATTAAATTTTATTAAAAATTCGTCTTGTTTGGTTGTAAAAAATATTTTTATTCAAAAACTTATATTTTTAGTTAAAAATTAAACTTTTCGGTTCAGAATTCTTGAATTTTGTTTAAAATGCATACTTTTTATTAGTAAATTAATCTTTTTGTTCAAAAACTCACATTTTTTATTTGAAAATCCAACTTTTTGGTTAAAAACTCTTAAATTTAATTGAAAATTCGCCTTTTCTGGAAGTAAACTGATCTATGTGTTTAAAAATAATTTTTTAGATTAAAATTTAACTTTTTTGTTTTGGAATTCTTGAATTTTGTTGAACTTTCTTCTTTTTTGGTAGTAAATAAACCTTTCTGTTGAAAATTCTTCTTTTTTAGCTGGAAATTTAACTTTTTGGTATAGGATTATTGAATTTTATTGAAAATTCATCTTCTTTGGTAGTAAACTGATCTATGTGTTTAAAAATGCTTTTTTAGATTAAACTTTAACTTTTTTGTTTCAGAATTCTTTAATTTTTTTTTTAATTTTTTTTTGTTTTGGTATTAAATAAATATTTTTGTTTAAAATTTTTCTTTTTTAGTTAAAATTTCAACTTTTGCGTTAAGAATTTCTTAGTCTTATTCAAAATTCACTTTTTTAGTATAAAATTAATCTTTTGGGTTAACAGTTTAACAACTAGGTTTTACGATCAAATTCTTTCTCAAAAATGAGTTTTTCGGTTGATTATGCAAAATTTTAGTCAAAAATTTATCTCTACGGTGGGAAATAAAACTGTTTTTTTTTAACTTGTTTTTTATAGTTGCAAAATAACTTTGTTAAATGAAAATTTCTTTATCCTACTTTTGGTCGAAAATGGTTCTTTTTCAGTAAAAATTGAATTATTTGGTTGAGGGTTCTTGAATTCTTCTGGAAATTCGTATTTTTTGGTATAAAACAAACACACTTTTTTATTAAAATTTCATAAGTATGAATTTCTAATTCAACGGTTTTTTATAGAAAATTTTATATTTTGTCTTAAAAGTTCAATAATTTAGTCAAAAATTCAACTACTTGGTAGAAAATCTCTTTTTTTATATACTATAACTATATATTTTTTTTAATTAAAAATTTAACAATTCCATTTTTTTCAAGTAAAATTTCTTTCTTAGTTTAAAAGTTCAAAAACATCCGAACTAACTGTCACATAAAATTCAATTAGGCACATTGCAACACTTACTCTGAAAATCACTTTTTATATTTTAATTGTTGATTAATTACCGAGGTTTTTAATTCACCACAAATCAAACGAAAATCTAGGGCTGGTAATGGGGGGGGGGGAGTTGCCCAAAATTGGTAACGTGGTTTATGGTCGGTTCAAAATTCGTGCGCGCTCGAGAGCCTGACAGTGGTGGGGGAACCCCTTCCGAAAAAAGTGATTCTCCTACAAGCGCGATCGCACTATTGAGAAGGTGGGCTGTGTTACTATGCCATTGTTGTTTCAAAATAAACCTTTCTCAGCTTTTAAATTGAATAGACTTTATAATTTAAAATCAATAATTAAATCAGTAAGTACAATTGACTGACTCAGAAAGTCACATTTGATGGATTTGTTAGTCCTTAAATCCGTATTATTAGAATCGTTTAAACTGTCTTGAAATCAGTCACTTCTGAATCATAAAATAGATTAAATTTCAAATTTATTTAGTTTATTCAATTAGTAAAATTAAAAAAAATTGATATATTATAAATTGAAAATTAAACCATTTCTATTTTATTTTCCAGATTTAAAATTACATAAAAACTGTTATAAGTCTGGTTGCCTTCACCTTCCTCCTCCGCATGTAATTCTCAGGGACCTACCTGAAGGAACATGTTTAATAGCCGGTGTTCGGTTTTCTCACTATTATGCTATTGCACTACGTCCAGGTGGGTTTTACTATAAATCACTAGCAAGTTATACCTGTGATGCAGTGGTAGATCCACGGACTAAACATATTGTTGCAGTCTTTCTGAGTGGATCAAAACACATGCTTTTCGGATTATACGAGTATATGGGCAGGACACAATCACACGAGCGGGTTGAAATACGCCACCTTCCCATTGATGGGCACCATTACAATTTGTTGAGTAATGAAGGTCATCAATTATATCCTGAATTTGTAGAATTTAGAAGAACTAAAAAAATGTACAAAACATCTCTTGAAGAGTGTGGCTAATTATAGTAAAGCAAGGAAATAAGCAATATTAAACAACAAAATATCTTTACTAGCTTTATGTTTCTTCAATGAATTATGATTACCATTCTGTACACAAAAATGCGTCATGTATTTAAATTCTTGTTTCTATTTATGTTCGAGCCTCTCATTAGGGCGTCTCTCAATAAGGCGCCTCTCAATAGGGTGCCCCTCAATAAGGAGCCCTTCAATACGACGCCTTTTTCTCAAC
>NC_046666.1:21386868-21407564 GCF_010883055.1 Belonocnema kinseyi
CAACACCTCGACTCCGCGTTAGCCGAGGAAGATTTCTGAAGCATTGCCTCTTAATGGGGCGCTCACGATTAAAATGAATCTGCCTATGCATTGTAGTTTTGTACATTCATATTGCACATCGTAGTAATAGAGTGTTGCGAAAAAATTTTATTGTGCAATTATAAAATCATATATAAATTAATACAAATAGATAATATCTGCTATACAGTAATTTTTTTATAATAAGAATATTACATTTTTCTTTAAAAGAAATATATTAAGACGTACATAGTTTGATAATCAGATTCATAGCTGTAAACGGAGACATTTTTTATTCGAAAAACTTAAGGCATATTCGTTTTTCTCTTTTCTGTTAATCAGGCGATTGTAGGAAATAATATTGTCAGTCGTGCAATTGTTCGAATGAAAATATACTCACTAGGCTGGTCCAAAAATGCATTGCAATGTTTTTCACTCTAGTGGGCAAGACACCCCCCCCCCTCTTCCTCAAAGTTTTCATTTCCGGAGAAGGATAATCGGCAATTTTGTTTTTGAAAATCGAATATTAACAGATGCCACCGGGCAATTTCAAATTCCATTTAATTAACATAAAGAAATTTTAAATTTTTGAAAAATTGAACTCATCTTCCACGGTTTCATCGAAACGCTCCAAGTTTTTTAGGGATTTAGAAGGAGTGTCTACGAAATACAAATAATTACTTATGGGCATGTTAAGCTTTTACCATTACTTGTAAAACAATTTCATTTTCATTTTTTTTGTAACGAAAAAACTGAAATAAAATAGAACACATACAGTTAATTACGATCTTAAAAGTATTTTTCAAAAATTAATTATTTGAACAAGTTATATTTGTTTAAGTAGTTCTGGTTCTTGTTCAATCGTAGCCAATCGAAGCAGTGAAAACTTGTGACAGAACTTCACCTAGAGGATCTCTGAAATACTCGATTACTGATTAAATTAGGGAAATTTTCAATAATTGAGATATTTTAAGAATTGGAAATTGATTCATTTCTATTTATTATTTCAGGTGTAATACTATATAGGGATTGTCATCCTTCTATTTGCCCACATGTTCCTATGCGTATATTTCTTAAGGACTTCCTCAAGGAACACAAATAATAGCCGGAGTCCAATTTTATCCCGACTTTGTCTTTGCACAACGCAAAAGTGTTCCTTTTCGACAACTACCCAGAAAACATGTTCTGTTATTGTTCCAGATCAAAAAAGGAACTGTGTTCTATAACATTTGTGACAATATGGTGACATAACTGTTCCAGAACAAAAAGGTAACATTCTTCTAAAACACTGCAACAAAATTGTGAACGAACTTTTCTAGAACAAGAAAGGTAACAGTAATCTAGAAAACTGTGACCAAATTGTGGGGGAGCTGTTCTCGAACCACGTGACAGCACTATTCTGTAACAGTTGCTATAGAATTCTCTAAGAACAAACTGACCACAGACGTTGTAAAATATTTTTTTCAAGTTTGTTCTAGAACCTTGCTGTAATAGTGTTATATAAAGGTTCTAGAACCCTTTTACAAGTGTGTTCTATAACGAATTAGAGACAAAGATTAATAACTGTTTTAGAACAGTTGTTACGTTATTGTTCTAGAATTGGCCAATCACAGACGTTCTGTAACATTTGGTCAAAGTTTGTTCGAGAACTGTGCTGTAATATTGTTATATCGAAGTTCTAGATCCCTGCTACAAGTGTGTTCTAGAACAAATGAAGGATAAAGAATAATAACTGTTTTTGAACAATTGTTATGTTATTGTTCTTGGACTGACTAATAACAGACGTTCTGTAACGTTTGCTCTAAGTTTGTTCTAGAATAGATCGGATGTCATAGCGTTCTAGATCTGTTACCAATTTGTCATACAAAGATTATAATTGATTTCTAAAACGGTTCTAGAAATTTTACAGATGGATTGTCACAGTGCAGCGTTCCAGATCTTTTACAGATTTGTTATAAAGCGCTTGTAATTAAGTTCTAGAACTATACTAGAAATGTTACAGAGCGATTGTCGCAGCGCAGCTTTCTCGATCTGTTACAGATTTGTTATACAACATTTTTAATTGAGTTCTAGAATTGTTCTAGAAATATCACAGATCGGTTATCACAGCGTTCTAGATCTGTTACCGATTTGTTATACAACGTTTGTAATTGAGTTCTGGAACTATACTAGAAATGTTACAGAGCGATTGTCACAGCGCAGCGTTCTCGATCTGTTACATATTTATTATACAACATTTGTAATGGAGTTCTAGAATTGTTCTAGAAATGTCACAGATCGGTTGTCACAGTATTGTAGATCTGTTACAGATTTGTTATGCAACATTTGTAACTAAGTTCTAGAATTGTTCTCGAAATGTTACAGATAAGTTGTCACAGAGTTCTAGACCTATTACAGAATTGTTACATAAGACTGGTAAAAGAGTTCTAGAGTTGTTCTAGGAATGTTACAGATCGTATTTCACAGAGTTATAGAACTTTTACAGAATTACTCTAGCGTATGGGGGATAACATAGTTACTCGCATTTTCGTAACCTGATACTAGCCTGTTACATAACAACTTCGTAATTGAGTTCTAGAATTGTTCTCGAAATGTTACAGATCGGTTGTCACAGAGTTCTAGACCTGTTACAGAATTTTTACATAAGATTGGTAACAGAGTTCTAGAGTTCTTCTAGCATTGTTACAGATCGTGTTTCACAGAGTTCTAGAACTGTTACAGAATTACTCTAGCGTATGGGGGATGACATAGTTACTCGCATGTTCGTAACCTGATACTAACCTGTTATATAACAAGTTCGTTTGTGTTCTAGGACAGTTACAGGTCTGTTCTGTAACCATGTTTGCTGGGTACGGTACTATCAGGCTCGCTCAACTCAATAAGGGAAAATGACAAATTCTTATAACATAGGCGCGGGGGGTTGAGAGACAGGGAGGGGAGTCAAATTAGTTCTTTTGTCCATCGCAGATAGCGCTGAAGCCAGGCTCCAAGGAAAAAGGGCGTGCGCGCAAAGTAAATTGTTCGTTGTCGTCTGCTGCATGGTGGACTGGTGAAATTAATTAATTATTTAAAATGGAAAAAAGGTGTTCAGTGAGTGGTTGTGGACTTTAAAAAATTAATAACAAGCAAGTGATGGGTCATAAGTTTCCAACACGACGTTCAATATGTTAACAGTTTTCAAAATAATATTTTAAGAAGAATTTGTAAACTGTGAATCAAAGTTGGTTATCAAAAAATAAAAATTCTAATGTACTTCTTCAATCGTAACGTAATCATTTTTTATGAAAATAAGCGCAAAACGAAGTTAATGAGACACAAAAAATGAGAAATAAAAGATAATTTAAATTCTATTTCTCATTTTTTGTGTATCATTAACTTCATTTTGCCCTATTTTGAGATTCAACACATATAAGGATGGGCAGAATTTAAGAATTTAAGCAACATTTATAATTAGTTGACAAATTAAATGATTTTTTTAAAAACAAGTCTCATGAGAAAATGCATTAATAAGACATTTGTTGATATAAAAAATTGATGTTAACGCTTTTAATTAGGAACTTCATGATAGTTTTAGCCATATTATTAATTTTTTTTTAATTTCATCATTTCTTTTAACAAATATAATAAACAAATGCATTATTGGGGGATTTTTTAACGGAAAAATTCCTTTTTTTACATTTATAATTATTTGACATATTGTATGATTATTTAAAACAAATTTAACAGGGGGACGCTTTATTCGTGTATCTGTGGACGGAAACATTCTTCTTTTTTTTAAGTCAGTATTTTTAATTGGGAACTTCATTTTAATTTCAGCAAAATTCATAAATTTTTTAAATAATTATATGCATTATTTGAGTATTTGACAACGAAAAAGTTGTCAAATACCCACGAAGAAATTCTGATGAAGAAATTTCTTTATCATTATATTGTTTTTGTTTATTATATAATATTGAAGCATCTTCAGCTAATGTTAATCTATCAAACGTAAACAATTTAAACATAGAAAAATGACTATTTTTTATAGCATAGTTATTTATTTGTAAAAACATTGAAAGTCTAATTAAAAATATAAAAAAAAGATTTCTATAATTCGAATTTTAAATTGAATAGGTTTGTGTTGTATAGGTTCCTTATATAAGTTTAAAATAAAAGTATTTGGTAGAAAATGTATTTTTTGCAAAAGTCGTCTTTTTTAATAGAACAGTATTTTTTGGTTAAGTACAATTTACGATTACATTGTAAATTTCATTTGTGTTACAATTATTGTTTGTTGTAAAGAATCATAAACAAAATAATGAAAAAAAATAATTTTAAACAAGAGCGCTACCGGTAACTAATCCAAACAATTCGCGCGAAAACATGAATTATTATCGATAAATCGTTAACTAATGATTAATTAATTATTCATTAACTATTAATTAATTATAAATTTATCGTCCATTATTTCTTTATTAATTATTAAATAATTTATTTTGGGCTATGTAGGAACAAATTCACTTGCTTCGAAATATTTTTTCTGATAATTAATTTTTATACCGGAAATTAATTTGATTGTCAAATAAATAGCAATATATAACTTTTAAATATTTTTGCGTAATTCATAGTAAATAAAAATTATATAAATATCAAGGTCAAAGAGTCATCTTTTCTATCAAAAATTCAAATACTTTGTTAAAACTTACCTTTTTAGTTGAAAGTTTAACATTTGGACAGAAAACTTACATATTTTGTTACAAATTTGTCTTTCTTGGTAAAAATGAAATTTTTCTTCGAAAAACTCTGTAAAAGTGAATAATTTTTCTATTAGGGATTCATAATTACAGTTAAAAACTGAACTATTTGCTTTTAAATAAGCTTGTATGTTAAAAATTAAACTATTTTTTTTTAAATTCAGCTTTTTGGCTTGAAAATTAAATAGTTTAGTAGAAAATTGAACTATTTGGTTTAAAATTTATGGTGTAGATTGTATGAGTTAAAAATTATAATATTTGGTAGAAAATGGATATATTTTTTTTATAAGACGTCTTTTTGGGTGCAAAATAATTTTTTGATTACTTTTTTACTTTAAAAATAGTTGCCTTTTTGGGTACAATATAGTCGTCTTTTGGATAAAAAATTAATTTTGTGTTTTGAAAATTCAAATATTTTTTTTAAATACTATCTTTTTGTGTGAAAAGTTTTCCCTGTTTGTTAAAACTTCAACTTTTTGGATGGGACTTCAACTATCTTATTAAGAATTTATCTTCCTTGATTGAAAATTATCGTTTTTTGTGAAAGATTCATCTTTTCTGATTTTAAAGTTCACTTTTTTCTCAAACATTTAACTTTTGTTCTCGAAAACTTTATTTTTGGTTGAAATTAATAATTATTAGTAGTAGAAACGTCATCTTTCTTGATTCAAAATGAACTTTTTGCATGAAAATTCATATGTCTACCAGAAAGTTTGTCTGTTAGTCATGAAAATTCAAATATTTGAATTTTAATATTTTTTCTTTAAATATTTCACCGTTCCATCAAAAATGCACCTATGTATGCTAAACATTCAAATATTTGTTTAGAAATTTAAATAAAATAAATAAATAAAATTTAAATTTATTTTATTAAAAATCTAATTATTTTCGGAAAATTTAGTTATTAGGTTGAAGTCCTTATTTTTGTGAAAAATTTAACTATGTTGTTGAAAATTCATATTAAAAAATTCTTCTGCTTGGTTGAAAGTTTATTTTTCTTATTTGAAAAGAACCCTTTTTTAATTTAACCGTCTTCCAACAAAATTAAGAAAATCTAAAAAAGAATTCATTCAGCACCATGGAGAATATAAAAAGGACCTATATTTCGACTCTGGTCAATAGTAATAAATTATTGAAATTGAACTAAATTATGTTCATATATTATATTAAAAACAACTTTTGTTTCACTAACAATTTATTATTCTGATTTTTAGAAAATCAGAATAAAAAATGATTTCTTAAGACTGAAAATAAATTTTCTATCGATGTACACATTCTAAATGTTTGAAGTAAAATACTAATACACGCGCGAGAAGTTAAAAACAGAATAAATAAAATAATACTCATTAAAATTTTGTTGTCTTACCATAAAAGCCTACTACTACTTATTCAACTCTAGAAGCGGAAAACCCAAAAATCCCAAAATAGTATATAAAGACATAAATTTTCAGAATATTAATTAGTTTCATTCTTTTCTAAATTTTCGGTCGTTTCTTCAAAGTTTGAGGAAAATGGGAATCATATCCCTGGTCTTAATCGGAGTAGTTCTTCTGAATTCTATTGGTAAGTACAGAATAAATTATCATAATCTTGAAGTTATTCCAAATTTAGATTCAGGAAAATCATAAAATAAATCTAATTTTCTAATTTCTGATTATTTGGCAGCTTTTTTGCCCTAATTTACTAGATGCTGTATGACTTAGCTTAGCTGTAATCTAATTACCTAAAAACCTTTTTTTTCTCGAAAATCCCAGAAATTCAAATTTTGATTTTCTATTTGGACTTTTTCGAAATCTTATTTTAAAAAATTGACTACAATTTTTACAAAATTTAATATAACTTTAGTGACCAGAAAAATATTTGTTTCTCTATTCCTGATATTTAAAATCAAATAATTGAGATTTTTTGAAAAATTTTTCAAATTTATGTTTTAATTTTAATATTAATTCCTCCATTGGAAATGCTAATATTTATCGGATGAAATATATATTTCTATTATAATAATTAAAAGAATTGAAGCTACGTAGAACTAAGGTTTGCTATCTCATTGTTTGTTCTGTCTGGGACAATATCATACATACGGAAAACCGGGTTTAGAAACGGCTACAAGGTTTATCGTGAAATGAAGGAGGGGAAATTAGAATTACACTATCAAAAATGTTTAACTATCTTTTTTACAATTTTTGACTCCATAGTGAATTAAAATAACTGTTTTTACTTATTTGCACACGACATAAGTCTTTAATAAATGACCTGGTAATTTTTTTTAACCTTTTAAATTAAGTGGCCTCCAGAATCTTTAAGGAGATCTTTAATTAGCAAAAATACCGATCATTAACATTTCATTTAAGACCTTTATAATTAATTAGAAGATTTAATTTTTTTATAATAACATTTATTTTTATTTTAAAGATTTTAAAAACTCATTTTTGTTACTAACACAAAAAAATATTTAATCACTTTCTAACAAAAAATTTATTTTTGCAAAACCTTGTTTATACTACAATAGGAGTGATTTTAATGAAGAAATTTCAGTAGCAGATAATATAATTTTGCGGTTATTTAGAGGAAGTTACAATATATAATTGATAAAATTATCAGAAATATCATCATAAATTGCCATAAAATTTCATAAGTTTCCGAAAATGTAAAAAAATCTGTTAAATTAAATTTGGGGAAATTTGTGACAAGTTAAAGCATAAACGTAAAGCATAAACGACTGAAAATTTCCGGAAATTTTTAAATATTTTAAATCGAATTTTTTAGCAATTAATGGTAAGTTACCATAAACTTCCAAAAAATTTAATAAATTTCCGAAGATTTACAAAAAATTTTAAAATTGAATTTTGGGAAAGTTACGCTAATGAACCATATTTATGTGTAAAATTAGCATAAATGACGGAAATTTTCCAGAAATTTATAAAAAAAAATTAAATTAGATTTTGGGTAATTTGTGGTAAGATACCGCATTAACCTGTAAAATTATCATAAATGATAGAAAATTTCGAGAAATTTATAAACCTGAATCCCCAAAAAATGTCATAAATTTGCGGAGATTTCTAAAAATATTTAAAATGAAATTTTTGGAAAATTATGAGAAGTTACATTTATGCTGAGTGAAACTATCATAAATGACCGAGATTTACTTGTAAACTAATATAAATTCCCGAACATCTATACAACTTTTAAAGTATTTTTAAATATAATCCTGAGCGATTTATGGTAAGTTACCATAGTTTACCTGTAATATTACCATCAATTACCAAAAATGTCATAAATTTCCAAAAAATGTCAGAAATTTGTGGAGATTTCTAGAAATATTTCAAATGAAATTTTTGGAAAATTATGAGAAGATACATTTATGCTACGTGAAATTACTATAAATGAACGAAAAATTCCATAAATTCTCGGAAATTTATAAAAAAATTACAATTGAATTTTGGTCAATTTATGGTAAGTTACCGTATTTACCTGTAAACTACTATAAATTACCGAAATAGAACTTTTGGAGCATTTTCAAATAGAACTCTGGGCGATTTATAATAAGTTACCATAATTTACCTGTAATATAACTATCAATTACCAAAAATGTCATAAATTTACAAAAAATGTCATAAATTTCTGAAGATTTGTAAAAATTTTTTTAATTGAAATTTGGGAAAGTTACGGTACGTAATGATATTTACATGTAAAATTACCATTAATGACAAAAAATTTCCCTAAATTTCCGGAAATTTATTTTTTTAATTTAATTAGATTTTGGGTAATTTGTGGTAAGTTACCGCTTTAAGCTGTAAAATTACCATAAATTACCGAACATTTCAAAAGATTTATAAAAATTTTTAAACGGAATTTTATGAAATTTATGGTAAGTTACCATCAATCACTAAAAAATGTCATAAATATCCGGGAATGAATAAAAAAGGTTAAAATTAAATCTTAAGCAATTTATGGTAAGTTCCCATATTCACCTTTAAAATTATCATGAATAACTGAAAATTAGCATAAATTTTCGAAAATTTGCAGACCTTTTTTAATTGAATTTCGGGCAATTTATGGTAATTATTTAAAAAAATACTTTTCAAATCATCAATATAACGAATAAATTTAGACAACCACTACAAAATGTTGCCATTGCAATCAGAAAAAAGAGCACATCTTCCCCCTCTATCATAGAAATAAATAAAGAAATAAAAGAAATAAAAAATAGATATTTTGTTTATTTTATTTTTATTTCATTTTATATTTTTTGTTTGTCTTGATAAGGGCCAAAATATGAGTGCCGAAACGTTGGTCATTATTTTTCACAAATTTGTTTTATTGTGATTTGATAATGGTGGGGGAAAAAGGACGAAAGAAATAAAAAAGGGAAGAAGAGAGATTTGGTTGGTTGCCTTCTCATTTTTCTTTCCTTCTTTTTATTTTTGTTTCAATTGAAGACGAATGATTTTCATTTCTTCTTATCTTTTTTAGGGGGTTCACATATTTTCTGACAAATTCGTATTTTTAAATCAAAAAACGGCATTTAAAAAAATTGGCTTTACTCAATTTCTAGCTCCATTACCCAAAATTTTCAACAATTTTTGTTATAAGTAATTATCCATGAAAAAATTGTCCAATTTGATAAAGATTTCCAACGTAGCCACGATCGGGTATGGCTTAATGTGGCCCTAATCACGGTTCCTGTTGTGGTCCTGATCAGGGCCACATGAGGCTACCAAAAAAAAAATAGCTGGTTTAAAAATTAGAATTATTTATATTTAGGATTGCCACCCATCTTAATGAGTTAATATTTAACTAATTTTTATTTCAGTGCCTAATCTAAAATTAAATTAGTTAAATTTAACTCGCAGGTAAAGTTCTTTGACTACAAAGTGACATCATTTTTATACATTCTTTGATGGCATTCTATATTTCTTTCGACAAATTTAATTATAAAAATTGGTAACTTCTCAATTTTACTGAATTATTCACTTTTTTATGAAATAAATAAAATTCTTATAATATTTTCATAAATTAAAATTAGAAGGGATCTGTTCAGGGCCAGATAGGGCCTTCCTTATGGATACCACAGTCTGGCCACGACCAGATTAGTCCTTCCTTATTTAGTCTGACACCGACTAGGATGCCCGATTGGGGCCCGATTCTGCCAGATCTGGCCCCGATCAGAGCCACTATTAAATTTCTGCACGGGTAAAAATGTATTGATTCCTATTTGTTCCTCCAGGTTGCGGCGAATCTTCTGGTAACGGTGATTATTCTGGTTTTGGCATAACTTATGGCCACGGGGAAACTTGGCTACCGCCTAGACGTAAATATGACGACCTACCTCAGGGATCATACATAATACGTGGTCTACAGCTTCGATACTATTACTATAAAATGCATGGAGAGGAACGTTTTACACAATTAAATGGGCATGATTTATATGCAGTAGTGAATAATAAACTCAGGATTGTTTTAGTTTTTCTTAGTTCGTCCGACCACATATCTTACGGAATATATCTTGAGGAAGGAAACTCCCGGGTTGAAATAGACCCTTGGAATACAAACAATTACGGATACTTGGACTCCACAGGTCGCAGTTTATATCGTGAATATGCATTATTCGAAAAACATCCAGCAATAATCGTAAACTCCCTTGAAGAATGTAAGTAATTAGTTCATCCACAAAATATATCTTTTTTATATATAAAAGTCTCGTGACACAATGTTTGTCACCACTAAACTCCGAAACTACTTAACCGATCTTGATGAAATTTTGTATATTACCTGTAATTTGGCCCAACTTAAAGGATATGATACATTTCATCTCATTCAATTGCTGCAATATTTTTTTATTGCAAATTAAATGAGCAGCGACGCGTGGCTGGGGCTGCTAGTTTTAGATATTATGTATTATATTATATTATTATTTTATATATATATATAATTTATTATTTTGAATGTTCTCTTATTTTAATTTAATCAAATTAAAAATAAGAAGACGAAAGAGAGAAAAAAAGAAGGAAAGGGATGTGGTTGGTTGCCTTCTCATTTTTACTGCCTCTTTTTTATTTTTGTCTAACATTTTTTTTTTTAATTAAAAAAAAAATGTTTTCTTTGTTTTAAAATTTTCCAAATTTGGTCGTTGGATTCTTTCTTATTTCAGGAGCTTTCATCTATATTATTTGTTTAAAAATTGATCTTCTTTGCAAAAAAGTCATTTCTTTTAAATTTTACTACTTTGTTAAAAAATCATCTGATAAGTTTAAAGTTCATTCTTTTGGTTAGTGATGCATCATTTCAGTTGGAAAGTCGTCTCTCATGTAAAAAATTATGTTTAAAGATTGGAATTATTACTTTTCCATTTCTGGTTAAAAATTAACTTTTTTAGTTCAAAATTAAACAGACTGTATCATTTCCAATAAATGATTACATCAGTAAGTTTAATTGACTGATTCAGGAAGTCACTTTTGATTCATTTACATTTTAAGTGTAATATTCCATTCATAAATAATTTTTAACTAAGGCAATTTTAAAAAAATGTTACGTCCATTATGGTGGTCCAAAAAATACTTTTTGAGTTACAGGGGGAAATTTTGAATTTTCGATAAATTGAACTCATGTTCCAGTGTTTCATCAAAACGTGCCAAAATTCGTAGAGATTGAAGAGGAGGATCTACGATATGAAAACATTCAATAACTTTAATTTCCAATCCACCCGCACCGTGCCCGCAGTGCCCGAAAAATGTCCCTAAAATAAAAAACTACACATATTATTTTTAATTTTTAGCAATTTCAGTTGTTTTCTTTTATACAAATAATTAATTAAAACAAATGTAAATTATTTAAATAATTATTTATTCCAAAAAATGTAAAAAATAATCTAATGTTCTGATTTAAATGTAATTATTTCGCATTGTTTGCAGTAGAAAATTTTTCTAAAGAAATTATGCAATTATTTAAACAATTTTTTATTGTACATTTAAAAAATGTTTAAAAATTAAGCTAGAGATAAAAAATTCTTTTACAAATTATGATCCTATGCTACGTTTGGTTAAATAATTACGTTATTTTTATACATTTCCTTTAACTTTTAATAAATTTCTAATTGTTTCGAGAATCTTCATTTGCTCAAGCAGATTTCTTCGAAAACTAAAAATAAAAAAATAAAATAGAACCACAATTAAATTTGTAACTGTATAGTGCATAGAAAAAAATACATTAACCACATTTTAAATATTTAAACAAATATTATTTGTTTAAATAATTACTTTTCTGGAAATAATTTTAAATTGGGAATTAATTCTATTTGTTCTATTTTATTTTATATTTTTAATTATTAAAAAATAACTGCTTCAGCAAATAAAAATCGTTTAAACAAATAGAAACTTGTTAATTATTACAAGAAATGTATCAAAATGATATAATTATTCAATAAAAAGTAGCGCAGGATACCAATTAGTTTTTTGGTAATGAATAATTGTTTAAATACTATAAATTTGTTTGAAAAATTTAAAATTGTTTAAAAAGTCATGGTTGATATTAAACATTTTTACTAGTAATTATTTGTATGATTCGGACAACGAAAATGGCTCAGAAGTAACAATAATACGTAAAAATGTAGTTTTTTTAAATTTTTGGGTCATGTTTGGGGCGCTTCGGGGAGGTTGAATTAGTAATAAAAATAGTTAGTATTTAAAATGTTATTTAAATGGGATTTTGAAGTGCCCAGTAGCATGTGTTAATATTCGAATTTCAAAAAAAAATACGGATTTTGTTTCTCCGGAAATGGAAACTGGAGGGGGGGGGGGTCTTGCGCTTGAGAGTGAGAAAAAATATTGCAATCCGTTTTTGAACCATCCTAATGTCCATGCGTTTAAATTTTTTGAATTTTGTTTCGAAATCTTAAAATTAATTTTTTTTTAGTAAATATTATTGTAAATTTTTCTAGGAATCTTAAGAAATTTTCTTTTAATTCCTGCTAAAATCTAGTTATAATATTTTAGTTTGCTATTCAAAATGTTAATTATAAATATGAAATTTTGCAATAGCAGAGTTTTCTATGGAGAATAAAATTTAAGTGACATCGGTGTTTTTAATAGGTTTATATTAATAAAAATATTAACATGAAATGTATTACAAACACTAAGATTAAATTTTTTATCTTGCAATTTGATACTAAAAATATTTGAAGTAAAACAATCTCACGAAAATACCAGAATTTTAACATGATCGAACTTTTTTTTAACAATCTCCATGAAATGAGACTAAAATAAAAAACGAGATTAAGTAAATTATCGATTCTCGTATCTTCCTAGAGGCTTTTGAAAAGGTTTGTAAATTTTATTTTTTAAAGACCATATCTAGATGTAAATTTCCATTGCGCATTTTTTTCGTCAGGAAAAAATTATGTCTTTTTTAGTTTTCTAATTAATTAAAAATACTGGCTTTCTGTAAAAGTCAATTTTAATTTCTTTTTCACTACAAATCGTGCTCTGTCAGTCAGTTTTTAGAATCCTTTGATAAAATTTTCTGGGAATTTAGTTCGAAATGTCCTTTGACTGATACAGCAAAAGTAATTCAAAAATTTGTTTAAAAGAAATTTTTTGTAAATTTTTTCTGATGCGTGGCGCTGATCGGACTTCTCTAACTTTCAGCGTTTTGTTTATTGAGCAAATTTTGAGCAATAAAAAACTTCCAGCGAGAAAATTATGAACAATAATATAAGAAATTTTTCTGGAAAATTTTAACCTGATCGAATTGATATTCAATGAATTATTAACGTCTCAATTCGATAGCGGCTAGGCGACTCGCGCGCAGGGTATGGCGAGAGTTTAGATCCGATTCATAATACAGTTTCTCGGGGTCAAAGATAAAAATTAATCAAGTAATCAGGTAGCATCAAAATATAATATTAAAGGAATAAATTAGTTTACATTATGCGCTGTGATTTATTTATGCATACTACTTTAATGCTTCTTGCAGGACTTGATTATTTGATTACTTTTTATTTTTGGCGCCGGTGAACTGTATTATAATTCGGGTCTGAACTCTCGCCATAGCCTGCGCGCCAGTCGCCTAGCTGCTATCGACTTGAGACGTTAATAATTTATTGAATATCAATTCGATTGGACTAAAATTTTCCAGAAAAATTCTTTGCATTGTTGTTAACAACTTTCTCGCTGGAAGTTTTTTGTTGCTCAAAATTCGCTCGATAAACGAAACGCTGGAAGTTAGAGAAGTCCGATAAGCGCCGCGCAGCAGAAAAAAATAAATAACAATTACTATTAAATAAATTTTTTTATTCGTCTTGCGCTATCATTCGAAGGACATTTCAAACTCAATTCCCTGAAAATTTAATTAAAAAATCCGAAAAACTGACTGACTGAGCACGAGTTGAAGTGAAACACAATACAAATTTTTTTTTTAATTTAGTTTTTTAGTTTTTTTTTAAAGGTGTCTGAAAGCTTCGAGGGGCTTTTCCACTCCCAGCGAAATAAGTTTATTTGCCCTTATTAGATCCAGCAGCTCAATCGAGATATTAAGAAATGTTTATTAATCAATTTCTATTTGTTCTTTCAGTTTTAAGATCACATTCTGATTGTCATCCTTCAATTTGCCGGCACATTCCTCCGAGTGTAATTCTCCGGGACTTACCTCAAGGAACACATCTAATAGCCGGTGTAAGATTTCCCGAAAATTTTGTCACATTAGACCGCAAAAATGGTCGTCAAAGAACACTACAATATCGTACTACATGTGACGCAGTCGTAGACTTCCGGGCTAAAAGAATTGTTGCAGTTTTTCTGACTGAGTTGAAACACATGCTTTTTGGAATCTATCTGGTAACAGCAGGACAACTCAAGCGTGTTCAACTAAGCCAGATTCCCATTGATAGCAACCATTTCGAATTCATGGATGACGATGGGTATAAATTGTATCCTGAATATATAGAATTTAAAAGAACTCCAAATATGTACAAAACATCTCTTGAAGCGTGTGGCTAATTATAGTCAAGCAAGGAAGTAAATCATATCAAACCACGAAGATACAAATTCCAGCTTTTTCTTCATTACCTTTATTTAATTTTATGGATTTCATCTAAAACTCGTAACCTCCATTAGTAGCGCATGGAGGCTGAATCTTAGATAGTGGATTTAAGCACATAATTAATGGCGACTGGCGACCTCTGCTTTAAATGTTTGAAATTAATCGAACTTAAAACTAGATTTCTACTCTTATCGATCGCCAAGAATTATTTTAATTTGTGTGTTTATTTTCACTTTCAATAACAGCTGTTATTTTTAATACATTTTTAATTGGTTTATTCAATCTTAAAGTAATATTTATTTCAAGTCTATCCTAAAATTCCATTCTTTTACATAATATAAACGATTATTAAATTAACAGATATATTAGGAAATCATCAAGTTTAATTATATTATTATATAAATTATAATTAAATTTTGTATCAGAACGTAAAGTTATTATAAGCTGAATTACAATTATATAAATTAATTATATAAATGTATTAATTATGTTAATGATTTAATTTTTAAAACCTTATTAATTTTAGAAAAAAATAAAATAATATTGTATTTTTATTTTAACTTTATCTGATCAAAATTTATTAACTATTTAATATTAGAGATATATTTGTTAAAGTAATAATTAGTTAGAATTTATCTTAAAATTTTATAAAAACAAATATTATTAAATTAATAGATATATTGCGAAATCATCAAGTTTAATAATATTATTATATAAAGTATAATTAAGCACTGGGGTTAAAACGTAAAGTAATTATAAGCTAAATTACAATTAAATAAATTTGTTATATTAATGTTTTAATTAAGTTAAAGATTTAATGTTGAAAAACTTATTATTTTCAGATTAAAATTAAATAATATCGTGTTTTTATTTTAACATTATCTAATCAAAATTTATTAACCATTTAATATTAGAACTATATCAATTCTAAATTTTACATAATTGTGGCATAACAAATTTTTTTTGTTCACGTTTTAGTTATAATAATAATATTCTCATGAGTTCTATATTGGCAAATTATAAAGGGTAATAATATTGTGTTAAACATGCTTATAATTTTTTATACTAATATTATATACATATTTCATATTTTTAAATTATTTACAAATTAAAAATTTAATATAATTTAAATAAATTTTATATTGGCTTATTCATTTCTACGACAATAATTTAAAAAATTTTATTTTAAAATCTGATTTTGATAAATAACATAACAGATTATTAAATGAATAGATATATTGTAAAGTAATTATGTTCAATCATATTATAACAGAAATTAAAATGTAATAATAAAAAATAAAATATCAAATTACATAAAGATTGGATTTAAATTTTGTAACATTCAGTAACATAAATATGTTATTTCCTCTCAGATTATGTAATTAAGTATTGGCTATTACTTTCTTGATTGATGTTTCTTTTTTTCTTTTAAATAATTGTATTACAATTATATAATTTTTTATGGTGCTTCCGATATTGTGACATGAGTATTTAAATTCAATTTTCTAAATTATATTTACACATATTTTAATTCTTTTAACTTAGTTAGAAAGCTTATTAATAAATTAAATGTAGAGAAATCCAGTTTAAAATTTAAATGAGAATATAATGTAAACATTATTTGAACCTTTCCATTAAAATAATTGTGTAATGCTTTTTATGTTGTGAAATTATTAATTAATTCTCAACTAATTTTACAAAAACTCACATTTTCTGGAATTAGTCTAAGAGTTTACTAATAAAGAAAAATTTTAGAAATGAAAGTTGAAATTAAAAAAAATGTATCAACTAAAATTTATTTATAGGTTTTAGTGAGAATTATAGCTTAATGCTTCTTATTTTGTAAAATGACTAATTGATATAAGCTGCATATTTGTTCTCGAACATTAAATTTAATAAAGAATAAAATTTATTACCTTCAATTTAATTAACATAACTAACAAATAAAATAAATAATTTTAGAATAAAGTTTAGTAAATTTAAGAGATATTTACAAGTTTTAACACCATTAAAAGACAATACAAATTTATAAGATATTTTAGGACTTTTTTGAAAATTCAGGATAATGACATAAATTTTTTAGCATATAAGTCTTCAGAAAATTTTCACAACTGAATTGGTATTAGAAAATTGAGCAAATTATAAAAATGGTACAAAAGTAAGGGCGCATACATAACAGTCTAGTATAACATTAAATTGGATATGGTTACTGGCTTTGTGTTTCTTTAGTCAGTTATAAATAAGATTTTGCACAAAATAGTCTGTAAATTATTAAAATTTGTGTTCCTATTCACAGTCTTCCTTCTCAATAGCGCCATCCTCAATAATGCCGCCCTTAATAATGTCATCCTCAATAGTGCCGCCCTCGCAAGTGGCGATCTCAATCGTGTACTACGTCATTATTGAGAAAGTCGGATCCGAATTTCAGGTGACTAGGGGAAAGCGCAGGCGTGGGGGTAGAGCCCGAGTTCGGATTAGGATCAACAGCACTATTGAGAAGGAAGTCTGTAGTAAAATTTGCAACAACTGGGATATTAACAATAGGTAATTTATCAATTTCCATTTATTTTTCCAGATATAACATTTAATCTATATCAAATTAGGTTGCCGTAAACAAATTGACCATTTTTTTAAGTTAGGGCATTTTATTGGTTAATTGTAACTTTAAACTGTCCAGTAAAATTGATTTTTTAATTTGAAATTATTTTATTTCTTTTATGAAAGATTCTAGGTTAGAAATGTAACAGGTTTAAGATTTTGCTCTTCGAATATTAATATGGTCAGGGAAAATAAAAAATTGGTTAGAGGAAAATTAAAGAAAATTGAAAGATAAGTTTTGCGGTAACCTGGGTATAATACTCATGTTAGTGATTTATTGACTTGTATTTATATTTAGTTTTTCGCAGTTTTTTTTTTAATTTTTGTGTCGCAAATTTGTCCTTTCAGGTTGAACATTCAACTAGATTCATAGCAAATTAATTTATATTTTGAATCTCATATTTTAATGCTAAAAAGTCCAACTTTGTTAAAAGTTCAACTTTTTTGTTCAAAATTTATATTTTTGGGTTGAAAATGCAACTATTCTAATAGAAAATTTCTTTCTTACTTATAATTTGATAGTAACTTTTTAAAATTTTATAATTTTATATTTTTATTTCTTCATTTTGCTACCACACGGACAATATTTAATTTGCAGAAGCTCCAGTAGTCTTAAAAATAATCAAAAACAATTCAAATTTGGAGAAGATTTGGAAAAATGTTCAAATTAATGTACATTTTTGAAGATTTCGAACTAAAAATTAAAAGCCTTTTAGGAATTTTTAGAGGTTTTAAGAGAACAATAAAATTCTCTCAAGATTTATGTTTAAATTTCAAATTAGTTATTTATTTTTAAAAAGAGATGTTTTAAATTTTTGTTTTAAATAGCATTTTTCCGGGTAGAAATATTAATCTGGGCTCGGTCGAGGGCAAATCGGGCTTAGATTGGGAACCCTGATCGGGGAGAGGTTGTGAATAAAATACACGCCCAGGCCGGGGCCAGGTCATGATTTCCAATCAAAACCCGGTCGGTACCCGATCAATGCCCAATCAGTCTCAATATAATCTATTTACGAGTTTTTGAAATGAAGGCCACGTGAAGAACAGGTTTAAAAAAAAAGTCTGCTTCTTGCCAAAAACTTTGTCCATAAAAGTTCTAAATAAATAAAAAAATAAATAAACGATCCTAAAAAATAATAACTCAATTTTTGGATTAAAAGATTTCCTGCAACTTTACACTTTCGAATATTTTAAACAAAATTTCATTTGTCACTTAAAGAACGAAAATGGTCTGAAAATGACCTATAATTTACGATTTGTTAACATTTTTCGTAAACAAATTCAATTTTCTGTTAATGGAATCTTTTTTTTTTTAAATTTGCTAAGAAGCGATATAAACAAACTAACGGTTACAAGAACAGCAACAGTTTTGAATAAAATATTTCTGGTTATTATTCGTTTTATTTACAGAACATAATTTATTTTTATTTTTATTTGGATTCATTTATTTTCATCTAATAGACATTTATAAGTTAAAATTCCATTAATTTTAATAAACGAGAAAAATAATATTTTTTAGTATTTTAAACTGCGCGCGTATAGCAACCAATTAGATGCCGAATGCGACGCATGCGAATTTCAGTAAGTAACTCTCTTTTCATTCCACTACTTCATTTCAAAAGCCATAATAGGAACTGTATACTTGAATTACGTAAAAACTTTTTCGTGAAGATTAACTTTTTAGTTATAGATTTTATTATTTAGTTGAAAATTTAGCAATTTTCTTAAAAAGAAGTCCACTTAAGATGATTCAACAAAAATTCTGCACCAAAAAAATGTCTAAAAATGAGAATAGAACACGTAGCTTTTTTTATTTGTAAAAAATATCAAAAATAAAAAAAAATGGAAGTTTGGACGAACGACACAAGCTACGAAAAAAGAACAATTCTACAAAAGTTGTTTACCCCAAAACGATCTACAAATTTGTTACTAATCATATTTTGATAGGATGCGCCCTTTTTGTTTTGATCGTGAAAAATAACATTGAAAGTAAACAAATTAAATTCAAGGAAAAAAGCATGGGGCTCAATAAAATGTTAGATGAAAATTCCTGTTTTTTTGAATGCGCACTTCGTTTGAATGTAAAAACAAGACAATGAAAATACGTCTGTGTTAGTACTAATGCAGATGGAGCTTTAACGAAAGAGAATTATCAAAGCGGTGACTTGCCAAAAATTGCCAAAAATTTAATTTAAAAATATCTATAAATTTCCCGAAATTTATGGAAATTTTCGGTCATTTATGGTAATTTTAAAAGTCTGCATAGTAAATTACTATAAACTATCCAAAATTCAAGTTCAAACATTTTTTTTAATTTATAAAATTTTAGGTGGTTTATGGTAATGTAACGGTCAATTTACAGTAACTTACTATAAATTGCGCAAATTTTAATTAACGAATGCTTATAAATTTCCGGAAATCCATGGAAATTGTCGGTTATTTATGGCAAATTACCTCAAGCTACCCAAAATTCGACTTTGACAATTTCTTTGAATTTCTGGAAATTTGTTGGTAATTTATGGTGATATTAAAGGTAATTTATGGCCATTTACCATAAATTGCCGAAAATAACTCAAGATGTAGATTTTTTTTAATTGCCTAAATTACTGACAATAAGCCTGAACAATATATTTTTTAATAGTATTCGGTAATATATTGCAATTTAAGTATTTTTAAAGATTTATCATAAATGCATTCAAAATTTATGCAGTTTCACGTAAAATAAAAATATTTTAAAAGCAAAATAGTTTGAAGCCCCGTTTTTATTAAAAAATAATAAGGCCTTATGCAAGATTCTCTTAATGAAAAATCTTCTAAGAACAACTTATCAATATGGCGGGCAAAAAAATTATTAATAACTAGGATAAATGATTTAAAAAAATATTTCCAAATACAGTTTTAGCAATACTCCTAATTATTATTATTAATATTATTATTGTTTAAACGAAGTATCATAGTTTTTCTCTATTTTCTCATAAATGCATGTACATATGGTGGAAAAACAACAAATTCTTTAAAAATTAGTTGCTTTTTCGATTAAAAATAAATTTTTGGAAGTGAAGATTGAATTATTATATTTTTGGTTAAAATGAATGTACTTAGTTGAAACTTAATTTTGTTTTGTTAAATTCAACTGTTTTTTATTTCAAGTTTGCTCTCAGCTGAGAATAAACGCAATAGAGTGGTCGCCTCTGAGGCTCTTTTTGCGCACATAAGTCGGAATCGTGAGGAATTTTTTCGTCGATTTGTGACTGTAGATGAAACATGGATACACCATTGCACTCCTGAGACAAAGGAACAATCCAAACAGTG
>NC_046666.1:21407664-21411146 GCF_010883055.1 Belonocnema kinseyi
TCTTATACCCCTGTGCACTAAATTCAAGGGACGAGAAGTATAAGAAAAATTTTGTCTAGAAGATAAAAAATGAAATTAGAGAAATCGACATTTTTTTCGATGCTTGCATTAAAATAAAAATTAAATAAACAAAAAAATAGAAAATCTACTCTCACCATTTTCTGAAAAATTTAGTTCTGAATTTTTCAAAAAAAAAAAAATTCTAAAATCGGTGCATAATTGCGTTCTAAATGCCATTTGGACCTCGTTTTCCGATTTCACCCCACTGTGCAACGCCCGAGTTCACACATGCTTCGTTTCAATGGCTGAAATTGAAGAACTAAAATTCGAATTGGTCGAACAGCCACCGTATTCACCAGATTTAGCCCCCAGTGACTTTTTCTTATTTCCAAACTTGAAAAAATGGCTCGGTGGACAGAGATTTCCAGACAACGAAGACGTCATTGCCTCTGTAAGTGCTTATTTTGAAGAACTTCCGAAAACGCACTTTTCTGAAGGATTAAAAAAACATGAAAAGCGATTGACCAAGTGTATAGAGCTCCAAGGAGATTATGTTGAAAAATAAAAAAAAAATTACCCCAAAAAAATTGTTTTTATACTTTATTCTAAGGACTTATTGAACTACCCTCGTACTTTAAGAGGGGTTCCTACTTTGCTGGGCCGAATTCCGACTGTTTTTCTTTTTGGAATAATTTTTGAGGAGCGTATAAGAGATAGGATGCTGAAATTTTCCACAATTGTTTGTCCATATTTATTGTTGTACTACAAAATTTGTTGGATCGTTACATAAAAAGGGGGAGGGGTGTAGCCATCAATGGCGGGTGGTCGGCGTCGACTTTTCCAGCTGGTGGAAGATCTGTCCTCCGTAGAAAGAATCTGAAACAAAAAATCAAAATATTTTCTCAATCTATACACTATAGTGCACAAAGTAGACTAGGATGAAGACAAAAAATCAAAAATGAGGAAGTTATGAGATTTTGAAGAAAAAAAATGTATTTTTTCACTTTTTTTTGCTACTAATTATTTTTTTAAACAAACAATTTTCAATATTTTTTTATGATTGTAGTCTACTTTGTGCGGACACCTTATAAGAACATGTCAAAAAAGTTTCATAGCGATTGCTCAATTTTGGCGCCATGTGGGACTTCTACCAACACGGAAAACTTGATCAAAGTTTTTCATAAAAAACTCAAAAAATTATGTTGAACTTTTGCGATATAATTACACTTATTCATCATTTCTTATGTTTTCGGGGTCGATGATTTCAAATCGGCCATCAAAGTTGCAAAATTCATTTGTTTAAACAATTTTTATAAACAATTTTGTAAAACATATTACAATTTTTGAATGATGCATATTCGTTTCATAGCTTTCGATATAACTGATTTCAAATCTGGTACTATTTTTGCAATAAAAAATTATTTAAACAATTTATTTAATAAAAACTATTGCGAAATTACTTTTTTTAGATTCATATGATTTTCATAGTTCAAGCGGTCAGAAATCACGAATTTGACATCAGATTTACAACAATCATTTGTTTAAATAAAGTTCAGAAAATGAGAGTACTTACGCCTAGTCAGCTATTTCAGGTCCATACAAGCCACCTTCCTCATTCACGTGAAAAACAAGCCTAAAATCGGAACCAGTTTCGCCGCCATAGAGCACCCGGCCGCTGCAGCCCAGCGCGTTTGACACCGCTCTATTCAACGGCCCATAACTTTCGAAAATTTTTATATTTTGACTTGAAATTTTCCAGATATGTTTTTGAAACATATATCTATCTGAAAATGCAAAAAGAAAAAAAACGATCTTTTGACCCAACAAAGTAGGAACCCCCATTAAATTTAAAGTATTTTTACGCTGTTCCTCCTGAAACGCTAATTCATTTTTTTAAATATTTCTCTAGTCATTTAAACTATCTGACATTTTAATTATTTTATTATATAATTCGACGAAAATATTTTCAGCAATAAGATTTGCACTATTTACTTACAGTAAATACGATGCGTAGTAAATGAGTCCAACGTGAAAGCTTTGGCTTACCTGAAACAAAAAACAAAACTTAGGAAAACCAGAACATTAAAAAATAAAATTGTTTTTATTTTAATAATGCAATTCTCCCAGCCCCAAAATTCTCTCAAAACAGGACGGATTGGGTGGTTTTCGACGAAAATAGGATAATAATGAGAAAACAAATACTTTGAAATAATTCTATGCAGTTTCAATATGAAATCTAAATTTTCGACACAATACACGATTTTTCAACTAAATAGTTCAATTATTTACTGAAAACAAAAATAAAAATTGTAAAAAGGCCAACAAAAAAATATGACTTCTCAACATAAAACATAGTAGTAGACAGGAAAAAAGCAAAATTTTCTTGAAGAAAAGGAAAAAGAGGGAAATGAACAGGAAAATCTTTAAAAACACACCAAACACTCGATTTCAGTCCAGTGTCAGGGGTTGCCTTCAAATAGCCTTGGATTGATTTCGGGGGGATCAAAACGTAAACATTAATGGTCGCCTCACTCGGTTTCAATTGGAATATATATATAATGTCATAAGCGCTATCGCCCTGCTCTCCTGAGAAACTGCGGGAGCCAGAAATTCTAGAAAAGCTGAGAACGAGGTGACTAAAAGCGAGAGTTTGGTATAATGACAAATTTTTATCGGTTACGGAGATTTTTCAAGAGAAAAACTATTTCGGCTTCCAACAAGGTATCCTCTAACAGAATTATAGTTTAATCTTAGAAGAGACAATTTTTGAAAAAAAAGAATATTTTGACTCCGTTCAGAGAACATTTAAAAAGCCTGATTACGTTTGCGACTCTGAACTTGATATGTATGAAAATCATGATAATTTCGAGTTGTTTTAAAGCATTTTCGAAAAGAATTACAATTTACACTTGGAACTGAAAATTTTCTAATAGAATTCCGATTCTGATTTGAAACAGGGAAATTTCGGGAGAAATGATAATTTCGCGTTGTTCCAAAATTTTGTTACAACATTATAATTCGAAATTTGAACAGTTATTGTTAAATCCTCTACTTCTAAATCAGAATTAAAATTATTTGCTGAAATTTCTATCCCATGGAAAAAACATATCTTTTTAAAGTTAAATAATAATTCTTTACAAAAATTATAATCTCTAAAGTCTAAATTATCATTCTTTATGGAAATTACCTGAAATTATATTTCGTTTTAAAAAAGCTTCGTCCTAGATGCGAATCATATTGAGTTACAACTTGTTTGACTAACCAGAACTGAAAGTATAATAGATTTTACTATAAGATCTTCATAATACCTGTTTTTGTAACTGTTTGTTCCAATTCACTTTTCATAAATCGTAAATAAAATTATTTTATTAAATTAACCATGTCATATTCAAACTTGCCTTTTCCGAGGAAAAATGATCATTTTTTATAAAATTGTTACAATACCTTGGATTTGGAGATAGGAAGCCGGGAACTTATTTTAT
>NC_046666.1:21411246-21448641 GCF_010883055.1 Belonocnema kinseyi
ATGCAGCATTCTACCAGCGTGACCTATCGATCGCCTGGATTGATTATCGGAAAGCTTTCGATTCTACATCCCATCGACTTATCATCTGTCTTTTGGAAATCTTGAAGGTTCATCCGCTAATAGTTGGGTGCATAGAGAGATTGATTCCGCTTTGGAAAACCAGATTTACTATATCATCTGGAAAAAATCGTGTGACAACTAACAAGGTCACGTTTTAGAGAGGTGTCTTTCAGGGCGACACCATGAGCCCACTCCTCTTTTGCCTTACATTATTGCCACTATCTCTAGTACTTCGCCATTCCGACAGGTACTTGTGCGGCAAACCTGCAGATTGAAAGTACAAGGTCACTCATGTATTTAAATGGACGATCTTAAGATCTATGCTAAAAACAGAGAGCAACTGCATCTAGCTCTGGGGATTGTCGAACGATATACTAAGGAAATTGGAATGGAATTTGGGTTAGACAAATGCGCCAAGGTTTATTTGAAGCGAGGAAAACTTAATGGCATCCCTGAAGATCCTGAGCTCGTTGATAAAAGCGCCATACGACACCGTTGCGCTGGAGAAACTTATACATACCTGGGCGTGCCACAGAGCCGCATTCAGGATGTGACATCTATAAAGGATACTCTCCGAAGCAGATACACGTCTCATCCGACAGATTTGGTCTTCTGAACTGTCGGCGAGGAACAAAGTATCTGCAACGAACATGCTTGCCGTCCCGGTACTACTCTATTCATTTGGAGTAATTCCATGGACGAAGAACGAGCTCAGATCTCTTGATATCGGGACAAGAAAGGTTATGCACATGAACAAAAGCATGCATCTTAAGTCTTCCGTTCCGCGACTGTACATCTCACGCCGTCAAGGGGGTCGTGGAATATTGAGTCTTGAATGTCTTCACAACAGGATTATTCTGGGTACAGCGGGTGCAATTTTTCAGATTAGCACCCGCTCCCGGTGAAATCCAGCAGTTTTCCTTGTGACAAATTTTTAATGATATATATATTCACAAAAATACTTGGGGTTCGACAACGGGGACCCAGGAATTTATTAGGATATTTTGAAATTGGAAACGGGGATCCAGAAACTCATAAGGATACTTTAGAGTAGAAAACGGGGATCCAGGAACTTGTTAAAATACTTTGTGGTCGGAAATTGGGATCCAGGATTTGAATGAAATACTTTGGAATAGAAAATGGGGATACAGGATCATATTATAATACTTTAGAGTTGGAAACGGGAATCCAGAAATTTATTCGAACACTTTGTAGCTGGAAGCGGTGATCTAGGAACTTAATAAAATCCTTCAGAGTCGAAAAACAGGTTCCCAGAACTTATTGAAATACTTTGGAGTTGGAGAGCGAAAAATCGGAAAGCGCGATTCAGCATTTCATAAAAATACTTTGGAGTTGGAAACATAAATACAGGATCATACTATAATACTTTGAAATAATACTTTCGAAAAACAGGTTCCAGGAACTTAATAAAATTCTTTTGATTCGAAAAAAAGGTTCCAAGAACTTATTAAAATACTTTGAAATTATAAAGCAGAAAATCGGAAAGCAGGATCCAGGATTTATTCATAATACTTCGAAGTTGAAAACGGGAATCCATAAATTTATTCGAACACTTTATAGCTGAAGGCGGGGATCTAGGAACTTACTAAAATACTTCGGAGTCAAAAAACAGGTTCCAAGAACTTTTTGAAAAACTTTGGAATTGAAAAGCGGAAAATCGGAAAGCTGGATTCAGAATTTTATTAAAATACTTTGGAGTTGGAAACGTGAATACAGGATCATATTATAATACTTTGGAGTTGAAAGCGGGTATCGAGGAACTTATTAAAACACTTTTTAGCTAGAAAAGAAAATCCTGGAACTTATTAAAATATATTAGAGTTCGAAACGGGGGTACTGAAATTTATGATTTTTTTTAATTTTGAAGAAGGAAGTTTCAAATTATAACGAATTCTAAATTGAACCAGGATTTTAAAAATGTTTCTTTTCTTAATCGGAATTAAAGTTCTTTTCAGAAATTCTCTTTCTATATAAAATAATCCCTGTTCAGAATTATATCCGAATTCTTCACAGAAGTCCTCTGTTTAATATAAAACGAAAATTAAAATTACAGCATTTCACAGTAATTCCCCATCTATTCCGGATACAATCATTCTTTTCGAAAATTCTCTATTTCGCCTGACAATAAAAATTTTAAAAATATATAAAAGCATGAATAGAGAGCAAAGGAGATTTTTTTCCACAGATAAAATTCTATGTGAAATAATATTGAATTTGAAAATGATTACATTTTTAACAGAAAACACATTAACTAAAGTAAATTCCCGTTAGTTTTCGCAATAAAAATCTATTTATTACTGAAAATATCGTCAATAATTCCACAGATATAATTTGTTATCCAGAAAGTAATTCCGTGGATACAAAAATCGATAATTACAGATAAACTAGAGCGCATGAATAAGGGAACGGATTCCATTTCATGAATTTGTAATAAACATTTTAGTAGCAATGCTTTCAAGCGGCAGCAATCCGAAATTAATTATTCATTTAAATTTACCAAAGGTCTTTTATAATCTGAGTTATTAGTATGTTTTTATTAACGGATTCGCGAATGATCAAAGCTAAAAGGGTATATTAAAAGCGTATGGCTTTAAAATAGTAATGCGTTGAAATAACAACAGCTCTGAAAGCAAATTTCCATAATTTTTAATTAATTAAAATGAGAAAAAACATGGAATTTTCAGTCCTCTTATGCTTATGCAAAGAGAAAATATCACCTAATTTCAATTGGGAATTTTTTTTAAAAGGGATATATTTTCAGAAAATGATGTGGTTTAGTAGTTTTATTCTAGGGAAATAGGGGGATTTTTTCAAATACTAGTTCAATAACTAACAATTTTGTGGGAAACTACAAATTTGATTAAACTGGAAATAAAACATGCGCCCTACCCTAGCGGAACTAGTGAACGGAACGGTTACGTCATTGCTTGACCGTAAAGTGATCGTTCCGTTCACTGGTACCGCTACGGCACATTTTCACCCATTTCTGTATTTATTCGTAATTTTTTTTCAAAAAAATCTTTTTGTATCTTTTTACAAAATTATATCTATTTATTTGTACTTAATGATATAATAGAAAATTGAAGATTTATTATTATTATTATTAAACCTTTTAATTTTTTAAAACGTTATTAAACACAAATAAATAAAAATTAACGTGTGGAAAATAATAAGAGGGTTGATTTATCTGTCATATTTTTAATAAATGCGATAAAAATTAAAAACGTGCCCTAGCGGACTCAGGTAACGGATCGATTACTATGCAGTCACTTTACGGTCAGGCAATAATTTCCGAACCAAGCGTTCCGCTAGGTTACGCACACGACTTTTTTGTCTTGCGCAATTTTTAAATTAAAACATAAAAGAAATAGAACTACAAAATTTTTTTTTAACACGTGAATTTCCTACGAAAGACCAATTTACACTTTAAAATATTAACTTTTAAACAAAAAATTAAATATTTACATTTTTAGTCAAGAAAACCTATCGCCAATCAAAACAAACGAATGTGTAGCAAAGTTGTTGAATTTCTAACTGCATTAGTGAATTAAAAAAAAGTGGTCTAAAATGAAGACAAATTCTCAACAAGATATGCAAATAAGTACTTGAATTTTCAATTAGAAATATGAATTATCAATCAAAAATGAGGTAGTTAAACAAAATTCTTGAGTTTTCAACTAAAGAGATGATTTTTAATTCCCAAAAATTCACTTTTCCCAAAAATATTAAAATTTCAACCGAATTAGAAAAATTGTTGTCAAACAACAAAAGCAATAGTGAATGAAGACTGAAATCGATCAATTTCAAGTTCCAAAAATTAATGATTTTTCAAATAGATGAATTCAAATAAAAATACAAATCTTTAACAATATTGTTCAATCTGCAAACAAAATGGTAAATTTTCAACAAAGGGTTTCAATTTCCTACCAAAAATTTTAATTTTCAACATATAAAGCAAAAAAAAGGAACGAATTTTCAGATGAAAACAATTAACTTTAACAAAAAAAAATTATTTCCAATCAAATATTTAATTTTTCCAATAAATGGTTTAATTCTTAAGGAAGCAGTTTAATTTTCAAACAAAATTTTCAACTGAAAACTTAATTTTCTACTATATTGTTGAATTTTCAAAACAAAAGGGACAATTTCCTATAAAACAGGTGAATTTTTATTTGAAAATAAGATTTTTTAACTAAAAAGTCCATTTGCAACCAATCAGTTAAGTTTTTTAGTAAATTGATAAATTTTCTACCCAAAAAGTGTATTTTTCACAAATTATTCAAATGTTGCAATTTTAACTAAGTAGTTTAGTTTTGAAAATAAAGAATCTTTCATGAAAAATAGCAAAGTTGAATGAAAAATGTCACATTTCAGTAAAGAAAGAGAATTATAAAGAAAACTACTTTGAAGTAAAATGGTTAACTTTTCAATCAAATTGATCAATTTTCAATTAACCATTGATACTTTTAACCAATAAGAGGCGCATTATTTACCCAAAAATAAAAGCGTCACATTTTCAGTTGAATAATTTAAATAAAATAAATAAAATAAAATAAACGTTCAAAAAAATAGTTAAATGTTTGGCCAAAAGCTGAATTTTCTGCAGAACAGTTGAGTTTAAAATTCAAAAAGAATCAGTTTTTACTGAAAAATTATCTTTCGACAAAATATAAGCATTTTGAACTTAAATAATGAATTTTCAACAACAAAAAATTCGAATAAAAAACCATTATATTTATTTAAAAAATGAATTTTTAACAGAAGAGTTGAATTTTTAGATAACTCAATGAATTATTTAGTGAAATAATGAATCTTTAACAGAAAGGTGCAACATTAAGCAATAAAAGTTACTTTTTCAATTCAATAGTTGAAATTTTCAAAAAAATTGATCAAATAAAAAAAATTAATTTTCAGTTCAAAAGAAAACAAAGTTTTAGCAAAATAGTTAAATTTTCAACCAAGGAGATGTATTTGTAATAAAAAGTAATCATTTTTGACACAGTATCCTAACCTTCAAGAATTTTCCAAACGAAAAAAAATTCATTTTGCACCAAAAAAGAAAAAAAATATTCAACAAAATATTTTTGAATTTACAAATGAATAGTTTATGTTTTATTCAAAAAGTTTGATTTTCTCCCATAATAATCGAGTTTTAAACGAAAAACATTAATTTCTAAGAAAAGAGTATATTTTTAATCAAATAGTTCAATTTTCTGCCTAATTAAGAGTATTGGTGTTATCGTAGTCAGCGCTTTGCTCGAGAATATCGGCGTTTTCGGTTCAAATCCGGGCCATGGTAGATTTTTTTTCTTCTCCTCAGAAAATTATTTAACCAGTAATCGGAAAAAAACCTAGCATCAGAAATTTATTTCCACCAAATTTCTACTTTTTCAACCCAAAATACGAATTTTAAATGATAAAAGTAATAGCTAACATATTAACTGAAAAATATTTCAATTTTTAATCAAAAACGGTTCAATGCATTTAGGTGCATAAAAAGAGAATTATTAAGTATTTTACTTTTTGGGCACCCCATATATGAAAATCTGAGTCGTATTAGCACACTCACTGCCAATCGTAGAGTGCTTTTAGCGAGCATCATAAATTCATGGACCGCATGAGAGTTCTGTTAGAGAGAATTGCTCGATGAGCGTCGGTAAAAGATAATCGGATTAGTCAAAAAAAAAAAAAAAAAAGAAAAAAATTACCGACAGAGTAGTAATTGCTGAAGCGACGAATGATGTGTAAATACGCTTCTATAGCGATATGGCTCAGTCAGATGGCTAATACGCTTATGTAACGCTAGGGAGAAAAGCTGTCTCTAACTCTTATCGCCAAGTGAAACGAATCTCCCCTTTCCTCAAATCCAACTCTTTAACACGTCTCGAATGGCACATGGACGGTCTTTTTATCGCGACTGCCACCGGCGCTCTAATGCTCTACCTTTTTAATTCAGTCTCGTCTATATCAACTCCTCGGCTTCTTCTCTGATAAGAGAGGTAATTACACACTTTCAACAGAAAAAATTTCTTTAACTTTAATTAATTTAATTGCTAAAAGTTCTGGATTAAAGATAAAAATATATCTAGAAACTTCCATATATTACGTGATGCTTTAAAGGGGGGGGGGGGTATTTTTTGTTAAACCTTTGCTTATTTCTGTTTTTCGTTTTGAGCAGTATAATTGGATAACGCTGTCAAGGAAATTCTAGAAAATTAGCAAGGACACGAACCAATTGTATCAGAATCTCGATCCAGGCAAGGTAGAAATTTTTTATTAAATTGATCTCAATTCTCTACTTAGGAAGCGTCCAAATTTTACGTGAAACTTCAGGAGAGGGGACATCGTTTTTGTTCCATCTTAATTTAACCCTATTCATCGTCTTAATGTGATTAAATAACTTCATCAAGAATATTCTATAAACTTAGCATGGACACGAACCAATTAAGCTGTAGACGCGTATCGATGCGGGTAATGTAGAAATCTTCGATCAGGGCCAACATCAATATTCTACTAAGAAAGCGACCACATTTTGTGTGCTAATTAAGAAGATCGGTCATTGTTTTTTTTATACCTTAACTTAATTCCGTTTATCATCTTAACCAGTAAAATTTAATATCATGAGTAAGAACATTCTAGAACCTTAGCACGGACACGTACTGTTTGGACTGTAGAAGGGTCTCGTTGCTGGTAAGGTAGAAATCATTAACAAGAACATACTTTAGTCCTTTAATTACGAAGCTTCCACATTTTACGTGACATTTCAGAGCAGGGGGCATTGTTTTTGTTATATCTATTTAAATCTCCTTAATTGTATTAACAAATATAATTTAATAACGTCACAGAGAATATTCTAGAAACTTAGCACGGACACGAACCACTGGAGTTGTAGAAGCATTTCGATACTGGCAAGGCACTTGAGGGGAAGAAGCATTGTTTTTGTTTTACCTGAACTTAATCCCATTTGGCATTTTTGTTTGTATAATTTGATAGCGTCATCAACAAAATTCTACAGAGCATAGCATGGACACAAACCACTTGTTCTGGAGAAGGGTTTAGATGACGGTAGGACGAAAATTACTACATATCGACAAAAACATTTAGCAGTTGCATTTTTAACAGAATAGTTGAAAAATATTACCCGAAAAGTTTAAATTTTTAACAAAAAAGTACATATTCAGCCAATAAAATCAACTTTTTACTTTAAAGAAGAATGATAATTTGTGACACAATATTTGAATTTTCAACTCAAGAAAAAAAAAGAATTCTTCAACCAAAAATGCAATCATTAAATTTTCAGTTTAGAAAACTAATTTTCGGTAACTATGAAAAAACGAGTTTTCTACAAAACAATTACGTTTTTTACCAAAAAGATGACTATAACAATATATCTAAATAACCCACAATATAATGAAACCTTTAAAGAATAATAGGAATCTTTGAATAAATAGTTCAATTTTTCACTTGCGAAGATAATTTTTGAAAGAAGATGATTAACTTTCTACCAAAAGAAACTTTTTTATACAATACATAAATTTTTAAGTAAAAAGTAAAAAATACAAGAAAAAATTGAGTAGCTAGATTTTCAGTTAAGAAAATCATTTTTTAACTACAAGAAACGAATTACTAACCAGTTCAATTAAACGAAAAAAGAATAATTGGTAACAAAATAGTTGAAACCTTGACCAAATAAATTTCTAAGAAGCAAGATTAATTTTCCACACTAATAAACGAATTTACAAAATAATAAATGAGCTTTGATTCTATTAAAAAAATATTAACCAAAAAAACTATTTTCAAGACAATTTTTCAATCCGGCACCGAAGTAGATGAAATTTTAAATAAATAGATGAAATCTGCGCCACAAATTGACAACGCATTTTCTACCAAAGGGCAAATTTTTAACATAATACATAAATTTATCTAATCAGAGAATTACATTTTTCATTAAAGCAGATGCGCTTGGTCATTTTTGTTTAAGAAACTTGTTGGGAAAAATTAAATCGATAAGACGTAATTTTCAAAATTTTTTTTTTCAACTTACGTCGATAAAACAACAAAAATCTTTTTGAATTCTTAAGATATGATAACAAATTTCCAAACGCGCCTGCGTTGTGTTGCAGTCCGGGATCCCCACTATCGTCTATCCTCGCAGCCCAGTCGACTGCAACTAGACACAGACGAAACGCTGAAAGTTAGAGAAGTCCGATCAGCACCAGACGTCGAAACAAAATTATCAACAATATTTTTAAATAAATTGTTCAATACCTTTTGCACTTTAAGTCAAAGGACATTTCAAACTGAATTACCTGAAATTGATAGGACGTGATTTCATAAATCTCGATTTTCATTAAAGTGAATACAATTTTTTTAATCTTTGCAGGTTTCCAGGATATAAGAACTAATCTTCAAGCGTTTCTGCGCTGGAATGCTGTCGGCGACCAGCCACGCAGCTCAAACGACTGGAAGTCTACAAAAACACGCTTGGACATTTTCAGCCAGGAAACTTGTTTAAAAAAACTGAAATTGATAGGACGTAATTTTTTAAATCCTCTTTCCAATTTAAGCCAATAGAAGCAAAAAGTTCTTCACGAACTCTAATATATGGCAAAAAATTTCCAAACGTGCCTGCGTCGGCTTGCAGCCCGTGATCCTGGCTATCGTCTAGCCTCGTTGCCCAGGCGACTGAAGCTCGACGCGAATACTCTTGGACATGTCATTAACAGGAAGTAACTTTTAAAATTCTAATATTCATTATGGTGAAGGATACTTTAAAAATCTTCTTGGCTCCCCAAGATATATGAAATAAATTCTAAGCACGCATGTGACTTATATCCTAGCACTATATATCCAAGCAGATACGCTTGGATATTTTTAGTCAAGAAAGTCGTACGTTCATAACACTTCAAAAATCTTTTCAGGTTCATAGAGTATGAGAACTAATTTCCAAGCGTTTCAGCGGTGGAATCATGTCGGCGACCAGCCTCGCTACTGAAGCAACTGAAAATCGACGCAGATACGCTTGGACATTTTTGGTTAAGAAACTTTTTGGGAAAAATTAAATCGATAGGACGTATTGGTCAAATCTTGGAAAACCATGAATATTTTTTGACTTTCATGGTTTCGAATTGAAGATAAAATTTAAAGGACAGTGGGCTACAAATTTCTGATTTTTTCTTCAACTTTTCTAGACTATGCTTCAAGCTTAACTCAACGCAGAAAATTCGAGAAATTCTAGCGTTATTAAAAAAAACTTTTCACAAAGTATACAGTCCTAAAATGTAAAAAAATATCTCTATTATGAGTCATTCCACGCAAAATATCAGAAGATTTCCAAAGGTTGATTTAAAAAATGTCCCTGTATCTTGTTTGGTCAACTAATCACGTTTTAAAGACAGCAGTAATTTTCAATGGTAGTATATATTCTTAAATTTAAAATCTTTTTAAAAGCACCTAGACAAAAAAATAAAGCGAAGGAGACCAACTATAAAAAGATCACTGAACGGAAGAAGCCACCTTTGAATCTCGGTGAAATACGACTCTCATTTCGAAATAAAGAACGACTTGGATAAATAAATCGAGACAACCTTAAATGATAATGTGATCAACTACCGCTATATTTTTGCTGTTTCTGCGGACGCAATATCGTTTTGAAAAGGTACGAGTAGAGAAGGTCGATAATCAAATCTCATAAGATGAAAGAGGAACATCCAGACTCGTTCTTCCTCGAGGCGTATTGCCTTCAGAGGTAAAAGAGAGATAAGATTCGAGGTTCCAGTGTAGTGGTTGTAAGTACCTACCATTTTCAAAGTGTGTGTATGCCATTGGTTAGGATTGAACCGAGTCAAAAGTATTCTGAGTGTCCGAGACGAGGGCGGAAAAAAGGGATAAGGGCTGGAACAAACTTATAGATTCTCCCCTTTCACCGAACTTTACCTCGCCTTGCTCTAACCCTTCGTATAAAATGTCCAAAGTGTGAAACTTGGTGTCAGACCAGTTAGGTAGTCGACGTGACCCAGGAATTTTTCTTTCCCCTAGGAGAAATTGCGACATCAGAGTGTATAAGTCCAAAACTTCTGGTTCTGAAAACAAGGGAAATAGGGTGATTTTCTACGAAAATAGGGGAATGTTTAAGTAATAAGTAAGTTCAGATAAAATCAATATATGCTCTATTTTTAATTTAATATAAAACGATCTAAATTATCTTTAAATCGGGTTTTTATTTCAAGTCTAATTATATTGATGTTACAATGACAGGAGTAATTAGGTGATTTTTTGTGAGAAAGTAGGAATAATAGGGGAAGAAATTCCTGAGAATAAAAATAATAAAGGCACGATTTTGAATTCGATAAGAAAACTTAAATTTTTTGTTGCATTGAGATTGATTTAATATAGAATTATATTAATCCTCTAAAAATAGCGTCAATACAATGATTATTAAAAAATATAGGGGGATTAATTTTTTTACGTAAGTAAAATACAGGTATAATGTTGAACTAAAAATTAAAAACTTTTATTTCTAAGATTTCAAATCGAAACATATTGAGGTACAGAAATTAGGAAAAATATGGTGCTTATTCACGAAAATAGGGAAATAATAGGTAAATAATTTTTTCAGAATAAAATTATTATAGGCGCCATTTTCAATTTGATATCCAATGCCTTGAATTCTTGTTGGATTCCGTTTCATTTCAAATCGAATTATATTTATATTCTAAAAACCGAGTCAATAGGATAAGTAATGACATTATTAGAGAAATAATAGGGGAATAAGTTCTTTAAAATATGATTCATATGGGCTTAGTTTTAAGTTTCATATAAAACACTTTATACTCTTGTTGGATTCGTTTTGATTCTAAGTCGAATTAAATTGATACTCTGAAGACAAAGTAAATAGGCTGATTATTCACAAAAATAGGGGAATAATAGTGGAATACAATTTGAAAATAAAATTAATATAGGCAACTTTTTGAATTACAACTGAAATGCTTTAAATTCTTTATGGATTGAGTTTGATTTCAATTCTAAATATATTGATGTATTATGTAGAACCGGGGAAAGTAGGGCGATTTGTTATGAAAATAAAGTAATAATAGGGGAATTAGTTCTAAGAACAGAATGAATAGGCTGATTATTCACGAAAATAGGAAAATAATAGGGGAATACAATCTTAAAAATAAAATTAATACACGCAAATTTTTGAATTTCATCTGAAAAGTTTTCGATTCCTTTTGGATTGAATTTCATTTTACGTCGAAATATATTAATGCTCTAAAAACGGGGTAAATAAGATGATTATCCACAAAAAACGGGGAATAATAGGGAAATTTTTTTAAAATTAGTATAGGTACTATATTAAATAAAAAATTGAAACCTTTGTTTCTAAATTTTTTAAGTCGAAATATAATAATTCAATCGCATCGGGGAAAGTAGGATGATCAGTCACGAAAATAGGGAAATAATAGGAGAATAATTTCTTTGAAATAAGATTAATATAAGCACCGTTTTTAATTCCATATGAAACGCTTAAAATCCTTGTTGTATTTCAATTTGATTTTAAAGTGGCATTATATTGCAGCTCTAAAAACAGAGTCAATAGGTTAGTTATTTACAAAAATAGGAGAATGATAGGAAAAATGAATATTTAAAATAAAATTGATATAGGCAGCATTTTGAGTTTCATATGAAACGCTCTAAATTCTTGTTGTATTGAGTTTTATTGAAAGTCTAAATATATTTATACTCTAAAAATAGGGTCAATAGGATGATTTTTCACAAAAATGAGGGACTAATAGGAGAATAAATTCTTTTGAATGAAATTAATATATGCACAATATTGAAATCAAAATGGAAACCTTTATTTTGCTAAGTTGTCAAGACAAATTATATTGATGCTCCAAAGACAGAGATATTTACAAAAATAGGGAAAGAGTAGGAAAAGACAATCTTTAAAATAAAATAATTATAAGTAATAGTTTAAATTCCCTATAAAAAGCTTTAAATTCGTGTTGTATTGAGTTTTATTTCAGGTCTTAATGTATTGATGCTCAAAAAGCAGGGTCAATAGGAGGCTTATTTGCAAAAGTCGAGGAATGATAGGGGAATAAATTATTTTTAATATAATTAATGTAAGTAGCATATTAAATTCAAAATGGAAACTTTTATTTCTAAGATTTCAAGACAAAATATATTCCTGTACTCAGAACAGAGTAAATAGGCTGATTATCTACAAAAATAGGGGAATAATAGGGAAATACAATCTTTAAAATAACATCATATAAGCAGCATTTTGAATTCCATATGAAAAGCTTTAAATTCTTGTTGTACTGAGTTTGATTTTTAAGTCGAATTCCATTGATTCTCTGAGAAAAAATTCAATAGGATGATTATTCACAAAAATAGGGGAATACTAGGGAATGAACTATTTTATATAGGACTAATGTAGATAAAATTTTTAATTTAAAATGGAAATCTTTATTGCTAAGCTTTTAAGTCGAATTATATCGATACTCTGAAGATAAAGTAAATAGGCTAATTATTCACAAAAATAGGGCAATAGTAGGGAGGAAATTCAGGCTTTAAAATAAAATTCATATAGGTAACATTCTTGATTCCATATGAATCGCTTTAAATTCTTGTTGTATGGAGTTTTTTTACAAGTCTAAATGTATTGATGCTCTGAAAGAAGGGTCAAGAGGATTCTCGTTTACAATAATCGGGAAAAATAGGGGAATAAGTTCTACAAAATAAGATTAATATGGACAGCATCATAAATTCCATATGAAATTCTTTTAATTCCTGTTGGATTGAGTTTGATGGGAAGTTGACAAAATTCCTGCTCGAAAAACAGGGTCAATAGGATAATTATTCACTAAAATCGGCAAAAAAAATAGGGGAATAAATTCCTTCAAATACAATTGATGTAATTAAAATATTAAATTGAAAATCAAAACCCTTATTGCTAAGACTCTAAGTCAAAATATACTTAATCACTCGAAAACGAGTCAATAGGCTGATTATTGACAAGAAAAGGGAATAATAGGGAAATTCAATCTTTAAAATAAAATTAATATAGGCGCCATTTTTAATTTAATATCAAATCCTTTGAATTCTTGTTGCATTGAGTTTGATTTAAAGTTGAAATATAATGAAGCTCTAAAAACAGGGTCAATAGGGTGTTTTTTCACGAAAATCGTGAAATAATAGGGACATACAGTTTTTCAAATTAAATTAATCTAGGTACAATATTAGATTCAAAATGGAAACCTTTATTCCTAAAATTTCAAGTCGAAATATATTGATGCACTCGAAATTGAAAAGGTAGGGTGATAAGTCACAAAAATAGGGGAATAATAGGGGAATAAATTCTCAAAAACAAACTTAATATAGGCAGCATTTTAAATTTAATATAATACGATCCGAATTCTCTTTTCCATTGGGTTTTTATTTCAAATAGAATTATATTGATGCTGTAAGAAATCAGTCAATAGGATGACTATTCATAAATATAAGGGAGTACTAGGGAAATAAATTCTTTTAAATAAATTTATTAAACGCACCATTTTGAATTCAATATCAAACGCCTTAGGTACATTTGAGATTGAATTTTATTTCAATTCGAATCATTTTAATGCTTTGAAAAAAGTTCCGATAAGAAGATTATTTACAAAAATAGGGGTATGATTAGGTTATAAATTTTTTTTAAAAGTTAATAAAAGTACAATGTTGAATTCAAAGTAGAAAGTTTCCATGCCTGAGACTTCGAATCGAAATATATAATTTTCGAACCGAAATATTTTGATGCTCTAAAAACAGGGTCAATCGGATTATTATTTATAAAAATAGAGGTATAATAGGGTAATAAATTCTTTTAAATAAAGCTAATAAAGTTACAATGTTGAATTTAAAATGGACAACTTTTATTTTAAAGATTTCAAATCGAAATATATTGTTGCATTCGAAATAGGAAAAATAGGGTGATTATTCAAGAAATTAGGCAAATAATAGAATAGTACATTTTTTATAAAAATTTGTAAAGGTACCATTTTGAATTCAATATAAAACGCTTTAAATTTCTAAAATTTTAGGTTGGAATATATTGTTTTTTTTTTAAACAGGGAAAATAGGTCGATTTTTCCCAAAAATAATAAAATAATGATGGAACAAATTCTCCAAATAAATCTCATATAGGTGGGGGAGACCGAAGCTAAGCGCACGTACAAACTTTTTCATCATAACAAAAGTGTTTTTTCGACCTAGGAGGCACTTCTGCAAATTTTTTAACCGTAGGGCAGAAATGGCGATTTTCCGCCCGCGTATTTTAAAAGAAAAATTCAAATTTTAAATGGAGTTGAGCACAACATTTTTTTTCAAAGTGCAAAGCCTTCAGCGTATTTTTTTTCGTTTTTTGAAACCCGGAAAAAATAACCAACATCAAAAGAGTAAAAAATCCGATCTTTTACAAAGAAGTTACATTTTTTACCCAAAAATGATATTTAATAATATTATTTAAATTTTAAATAAATAATAGAATTTTCAACCTAGAAATATGAATACTCAATCAAATTTTTGAATTTTTAAATTTAAAATAATTTAATTAAACCAAAAACAATTGTGTTTTTAACCACAAATTTTAATTTTCTAGTTAAAAAGACGAATTTTTGAAAAGAAAGTTAAATCATCAGCCTGAAATGTTAAATTTTCTACAAATATTATTTTCAACCAAGAAGGATGAATTTTCAACAAATTAGTTTAATTTGTAATCAAATAGTTTATTTTCCACGATAAAATATCATCTTTTAGAAGTCAGTTGAATCATCGAGAAAAAAATTAATTTCACAAATTTATACAAATTTTCAAGGAATGAGAAGATTTGTTTAGAAAATTAATCTTTAATGGCAAACTTCTAACCAAATAGTTGAAATTTCAAAAACACAAAAAAAAATTGACCAAGCAGTTGCATTTAGAACTCAATAGTGAAAATTAGAATACAAAGAAACGAAGCTTTAATAGAAAAAAGTTGAATTAATACTCAAATAGTAGAAGTTTCAAGACAAAAAGACGATTTTTATAAGATAACTACAGTTTCGACAAAAAATTTATTTTTAACCAGGAAAATTGAGTATTAAATAAAATATTAGAATTTTCTTTACAAAATTATTTTTCAACAACAAAATTGGATTTACAATTCGTTGTAGTTCAATTTGAAACCAATTGAACAAAGTCAAATATTTATAACAAAAACGAAATTTTAACAGTCTAGTTAAATTTTCTGCCACAATTGTTGATTTTTCAACCTGAAAAGATAATTTTTCAACCAAAAAAACTAAATTTTAACCGGAATTTTGAATTTCCAGCAAAGGATACAATTTTCATAAAATATTTTAATCTTCAACAAAAATTATGAATTTTCGACTATAAAAATCAGCTTTTGAACTAACCTGTTTCTTGACATAAAACTTCAAAAATTTGAATAAATTTTTTTTCTTTCTTGCTAGAAGTTAGTCTTTTTTAAAAAAATCAATATTTTTAGTTTGAAAATTCAACTATTTTCTTGAAATATATTATAATGTCTTACCAAAGTAGTTATATTTTCAACCTAAAAGAAAAATTTTGAAACAAAAAAGTACTTTTGAAACGAAAATTTTAATCTCCTTTAGATAGGTTCATTTTTCACGAAATGGCTCAATTTTCAACCGAAATTAATCATTTTCAACTGAAAAATATAAATTTTCAACCAAAATTGCAACTGTAGTTGAAAATTAAATTTTTTAATAAATATTCAAATTTTTCAGTAGAAAATTAAACTGTTTTACAGAATATTTCTTTCTTGACCTAAAAGTTGAACAATTTCGACCAAAATTGTTTCTACTTTGATAAAAGTTGGTACTTTTGGTCATAAATTAATATTTTATGACGAAAATTTAACTTCCTTGTAGAAAATTTCTTATTTTAGTTGAATATTGTTCTTTTTTGTTTAAAGTTGTACGACTTTATTAAAAATAATTTTTTTTCTTAGAGATTCATCATTTTGGTTAAAAATATCATACTCTTTTTGTTAGAAAAATAATTATCGTGAAAAAATTTATCTTTTTTGTTCGGAGATTCAAAAGTTTTACTTAACGTTCGTCAATTTGGTCAGAAAAATCGTCATTGTAAATTTAACAATCATCGTTTTCTTTGAAAATTGAACAGTCTTTCAAAAATTGCAAATATTTTATTATAATTCCCATGTTAGTTAAATTTTCCATCAAAAGGGTTGAACTTTCAGCCTTAAAAGAAAAATTGTTGTAATTCTTAATTGTCTGAATTGAAATTAAAAAAAAAAAAATTATTCACGAGTTTTCAGGGGTGTTTGAAAATCAAAAAAAAATTTCAAATTCTAAGAAAGTCCGCTCGATCCAAAAATTTTATGTTTAAAAAATGGCTGGAAAATTATATTTTGCTGCTATTTTTAAAAATTTCTCTAAAGTTTTGTCCACATGTTTCCTAAATGATCATTTATTATGGGGTTACAAGTACTAAAATAGACAGATGGGGTGTCAAGCCACGTAGAGATCAGAGGGTCCAACTATTATCAGAAGCAGTAAATTAGTCTACTTGCAACCCTCTTTTTGATACGTGAAGACATATGTGATAAAAAAATATTAAATTCAACTGATCGAACTTCTCTATCATTTTTTGGGAATTTTTATTTAAAAATCACTTTTACAGTTCTTTTTCAACTATTTTAAAAAATATGACTGTTTTCTCGTAATTATCCACTAATGCCATTATTTATTTTTAAATATTTTTTTCAGCTTCGACGATAGGCTCAAATAGATTCTAGATTTCTACTTTTGTTGTAGTTTTTTAACATTATGAAGCAAAATATTTTAAAATTCTACCATTTTAATTTGTAAAGAGTTTTTAATAAAATGGTTAAATCTACAAAATAAGAATTTTCAACGAACCAGTTTAGTTTTCAACAAAAAAAGGAATTTTTAAGAAAATAATTTAATTTTTAATCAAGTAGTTGTAATTTCAATCAACTATTATATATTTAATTTTTTAGAAGGCAGTCAAATTATCATCTTGAAGAGGTCAATTAAAAATTATTATTATTATTAACCATAAAACATACTATTTCAACTAAATACTTAAATTTACATTTACTAATAATTCTTGATCAAAAGTTGGATTCACAGTCCAATCGTCAACGTTTTAGTAAAAAGAGATGAATTTTCTTTCAACAAAATAGTTCAATTTTTAAGTCAAAAACACGATTTTGTTTAGAAGAAAGTGAAGTTTTCAACATCAAAGTTAATTTTTTACTAAGAAAGATGTATTTTTAACCAAATTGATTTAATTTTTTAAGAAAGATCAATTTTCTAATTTTTTAAGAAATATCAATTTTCAACTAAACATTTGGATTTACGACCAGTTAGTTTAAACTTCAATTAAAAAAGACAAGTTTTCAGCAATTCAAAAAAAAAATTTTTTTTAACAAATTAGAGAATCTTTTTATCAAAGACGCGAATTTTCAACAAAATAGATCAATTTTCAATAAAGAATAAAATCTTCTAAACCAAAACTAGAAAATTTTTGAACAAAATACACGAATTTTTTACAACAAAAAAATATAAGTTTTTAATAATAATGAAAAAGTTCAATTTTAAGTTAGGAAAAGTAATTTTATACGGAAAAAAATTATTTCCAAGAAAATAGTTCAAGATTCAACTAAAAAATTTTTATACGAAATCAAGAATCTCCAACCAGAAAATATCATTTTTATCAAAATAGTTCAGCTTCCAACGAAGTCAGAAAATTAATTTTTAACAAAAAAAAAACCTTATTCAAACATTTTTAACGAAGAAGATTAATTTTTTGGCCAAAAATAGGTTTTCAAACGAATTTAAAAATTCCTCGTTTCGCGTGAAAATTATTTTTTTGCTGTAAATTTATGTTGTCTGGATAAAAAATTAATCTCTTATTAAATTCTTTTTGTGAATTTAAATTTAAATTTAATAATTTAGCTTAAAATTTAATTATTTTTTCGTGCAAAATTTTCCTTGGGAGGAGGGGTTTAAAATTAAAATAATTTGTAAGAAAAACTATAATTTTGTATTTAAAATTGAACTCCGTTGTTAAAAATTAGTTATTTCATTTGAAAACGTAACTATTTTTTTCGGACTGATTTTTCAATTGAAAATTTAATTATTGCATTTTTTTACTTGATCTTTTTGATAAAAAATTAACTAGTTAGTTGAAACTGGAATTCATAATTTTAACTGAAAACTAGTTTATTTAGTAGCAGGTTTAACTATTCTGTTCAAAAATAATTTTTTAACTGAAAATTTTTATATTTCATTTTATGTTAAAATTGATTTTTTAAAAGCAAATATTCAACTGCTTGTTTAAAAGCAAAACTCTTTTCTCAAACGTCAATTTTTTTGCTCCAGAATGATAGTTTCACTTGCAAATTGATTTTCAAAGCTAATAATTAAATTATTTTGTTAAAAATTCATATCTTAGTTTAAAAATAATTTTTTGCAACAGAAAATTTGACTGCTATATTTCTGTTTTATAATTGATTTTTTTGTTTAAGTTAAAAATTCATCTTTTCAGTTAAAAAATTATTTTTTGGATTGTTAACATTATTTTCTTACATAAAATTAATTTATCTAATTGAAAATTAAACTATTCGATTTTTGGTGAAAAATTCTTGTATTTTGTGGAAAATTCTTATTTTCAAGAACCAAACTAATTTTTTAGGTTGAAAATATAACTTCTTGGTTTAAAGTGAAACTGGAATGTCAAAAATTAATTTCTTCGGTTATTGGTTTCTTATTTTGGTTAAAAATGCAACCGTTCGGGTGAAAGTTTAATTATTTGATTGAACTTAGTTTTTTGAGGTTGAAATATAATATTTTATATTTAAAAATTCACTTTTTTCTTGAAAGAAACTTTGAAAAATTTTATAAAAGTTTTTTTAAAGTTAAAAAATAATTTGTTCAGCAGAAAGCTTGAATACTCGGCCAAAAATTTATTTATTCTGAGGAAAATTCCGATTTTTGGTAAATTTTAACTTTTTCTGGTTTCAAGTAATAATATTTTTTGGTAAATAAAATATTTCATATTTCTCGTAGAGTTCTTTCTTGGTTCGACCTTTTGATTGAAAGGTCAACTATATGGTTAAAAATATAACTATTTTGTTAAAAATTATACTTTTTATCATGAACAAATTTTTTTTAGCTAAAAATGTAACTATTAACATGGTTAAACTTTGTTCTTTTTTATTTGCCTGATAAGAATAAATAATTTCACCAATAACTCGTTTTTCGATCCGGCTCGAAGGACCAAAATGAAAGACCGAAGTTTGGCTTTTAATAAATTACCAAATTAGCCATGAATATATTATAGGGGAAATGTAATATTCTATCAAGGAATTATTTAAATAATAATTAGAGAATTATAATTAAGCAAACATAATAATCAGAATATCTTAATTATGAATATACTAATGATGTGTTAGGTGCAGATAAGGGACATATTATGCACTCATAAATGAGAATTTACTCTGATATGCTCTAAATTCAAACAACAGATTATTTTCTCCAATAAAGTTATTGGAAATGTCCTGATTCTAAACTATAGCGTGTGCACTGTTCATCACAATCGCCATTGGGATTCTGCTTATTACAAAAGATAGGAAACCTGATAAATGGAAAACCAGTATTCCGTGCAAAATTTAATGCCTCCAGCGAAATTGAGATATAGAATTCTGAACGCAAAATACAGGATCAGTATTCACTATTCTATTCGGTAACGTTTTATCACGGAAGATTTAATTCTGCAAACACTTTTTCGAATTAAAAGATAAAAAATATCTTAAATAATAAATTCTCTTAAATCATTTTATATACTGATCAATAAAAAGAGTTGAAAAAAGATAACTTTTTAAATTTTCTTGAAAGATCCAAAATTCAAATTTTTATCTTTAAAAAATAATCAAAAATTTCATTTTGAGGTTAAACTATGCAAGATAAGGAAAAAGGTAAATAGAAAAAAATCCCCTCCCGCCCAAAATTCATTATTTTTTGATAGGACGCGTATTTGTTGTTTTACTTATGAAAAATAATAATAAAAAGAATTTTTTTTATAAAAACGACACAAGCTAAGAAAAAAATACATAGACGAAAGTTGTCAACCTAAAAAATAGGTGCATATCTTGCTCTGAATTATTTTTTGACAAGACGCTTAGTTTTGATTAAATTCGTCAAAAATCAGATTACAAATAAACATATTAAAATTTAAGTCAAAAAGAGACAAGGTACAATAAAATGTTCATTAATAAAATAGTTTTTATGTCAAATCTAAAAGTTCGCTTTTCTTCTTTCTTTTTCTCATGAAAATCTTGATGAGGGTGAATTTTTTAAAGCCTACGGAGCTTTAACAAAAGAGAATTAACAATCACTGAATTTCAGCTTTCACTGGTAGGATAGAGAATTTCAACAGCTTTGTTAAAGAGTCCTTTTTTTGTTTTAAACTCGTCCGTTTGAATTGAAAATTCCTCTTTTTGTTTCAAACTCGTCTCTTTGGATTGAAAATTCCTTTTTTTGAGAAAACATACTGTTTATTTGAAAATTCATATTTTGATCATGAAAATTCAAAATTCTTAATTCATCAAAGGATTTATTCATATCGCAAAATTAATTATTTAATAATTTGTGAATAAAAATATGTATTTTAACGATTGAAACTACTATGTCAGACGTAATTTTTTACATAGAATCCAATTCTGGTTTTAATTTTGCAAAAAAATTAATTTTGAAATAATTTGTTTAAGCGAATTGTTTAAACAAAATTTACTTTAAAAAATAAATGGCAAACTTAAATTTAACGATGCCTTGAACCCCCTAAACCCTATACAGTTTATCTGTATCTCGGCCCAAATTGTTCAGTCTGGCACATTCAAATTCCTATATTACCGACTTCACCTTTTTAATTTACTAAATTTTCTTTGAACATAAGAACTTTTTTTGTTAATAAAATATCGGAATGAAACTTTGGAAAATGTAAACTTCTTAGGTTTAAAAAATTTCTAGGTTAAATCAAAAAATGATTTCAGTTCATTGCTTTAAAAATAATTGTTATTAAAATTCTTATTTAAATAAAGTATATAAACGTACTGTATGGTCTTCTTATACCTTTTCCAAAGTTTCCCTCCGATATTTTATTTACAAAAAAAGTTCTCAAGTTCAAATAAAAAAATGTAGTGAACTGAAAAAGTAATGTCGGTAATATAGGGATCTGAGTGTTTCACATGCCCTTAATTGAAAACTTTTTTTTATGTGGAAGTTTAATCCAGAATTGACCTGCCGGACCGAAGAAGGGCACATAAACTTATTTAGCTGGGAGTGGGGAGGCCCCAGAAAGCTTTCTTTGAAATTATCGAATTTTAATTTTTAGAGACCATATCTAGATGCAGGATTTCATTGCGCATATTTTTCTTCAAAGCAAAACGTTGTAGTTTTTTTAGTTTTTCAATTAAAGCCAAAAAACAAGCTTTTTTGCACAAATTAATTTTGATTCCTTTTTCGCTTTAACTCGTGCTCTGTCAGTCAGTTTTGAGGATTTTTAAATAACATTTTTATTAAATTTAGTTAAAAATGTCCTTCGACTGCTAGAGTAAAAGTTATTTTAACATTTATTAATAAAAAAATGGTTGGTAATTTTTTTCCGAAGCCTGGCGCTGATCGGACTTCTCTAACTTTCAGCGTTTCGTTCAACAAGCGAATTTTAAGCAACAATAAACTTCCAACAAGAAAGTTGTTTACAACAGTACGAAGAAGTTTTCTGAAAAATTCTAGCCCCCTTGAAATGATATTGAAGGAATTATTAGAATTATTAAAATGAAAACTAATCAAGTAATCAGGTAGTATTAAAGTAGTATGCATAAATAAATAATAATATGCTATATTACAACAGGAAGGAAAAACAAATGTACTTTCTCGATATTTCACTTTTTTGAGTTCCACGAATTTAAATCATTGACAAATTCTCGGAATTAAGAATCCGTTGAACCTCAACCATTAGATGTTTAAGTTTTTTTACTTTTGTTAAATTTGGCTAAAAAATATAACCATTCTATTGTACATGACATTAAATGAAAAAATTATTTGAGATAATTAACTAATATTTATTTATGCAAAATACTTTGATATTACCTGATTACTTAATTAGTTTTTATTTTTGGTGCCTGTGAACTGTATTATAAACTAGATCTGTGACTCTCGCTACAGCCCGCGCGTGAGTTGACTAGTCGCTATCGATTTGAGGCGTTAATAATTTCTTAAATATCAACTGGACTGTACTTAAATTTTCCAGAAAACTTTTTTGTACTATTCTCAAGAACTTTTTCTCTGGAAGTTTTTTGTTGCTTGAAATTCGCTTGATAAACGAAACGCTGAAAGTTAGAGAAGTCCGATCAGCACCAGGCATCGAAAAAAAATTATCAACAATTTTTTTTTAAATACATTTTTTAATAACTTTTTCACTTTTATTCAAAGGACATTTCAAACCAAATTCCCTGAAATTTTTATTAAAAAATCCCGAAAACTGACTGACTGAGCACGACTTGAAGTGGAAAACGAATCAAAATTAATTTGTACAAAAATGCCAGTTTTTTGGCTTTAATGAGAAAACTAAATAAGCTACAATTTTTTGCCTAGGGGAAAAAATATGAGAAATAAAATTCTACACCTAGATATAGTCTTTGAAAATTAAAATTCGAAAATGTTTCTGAAGGCCTCCAGGGGTCTTCCCACTCCCAGCGAAATAAGTTTATCTGAGCGGTGGACCAACGAAACGTGATATTTGACAATATCAATCATGTCTTGCAATAAACGGGTGCCAGATCAGGGCTGGGTTGCTAAGATACAGCGAACCGGTTAATGGCACTGTTACGTCTAGTTTGGAGCCACGAGGCGAGGGGATGATGTCGCAACGTGCTACCAGCTGTGACTTATGACGTATCACAGCAAGACCTCCACCACGCCTGTTCAACAAAACTGAGCTCAACTGCACGTTCAATAACTTGTGATTTATCTATTGGCCGACCCGATACGTTATCTCGCGTGCAATTGATCCTTCTTTTTTCTTCATACGATAACAGTCATCATTGTACTTGTCCGGATAGAGATATCAAAACACTTTGTTATCCTCCCCATTCATTTTATTGTTTTTGAAACATTCCGGCTCATATTTCAGTATGAGGTAGCTAGTTGTGTTAGAGAAATTCAAATATTTTTGGAAAATAATAGAATGAGAAAATCTTTTTATTGAATCAACAATTGAGAGCTATCTAGACCTGGGACCTAGTTCAGAGTTAAAAAATGTCTATAGTGGTTACAGATAAATTGGTATAATTGCTCACGTACCATACAGTCGACATTCTGAACAGTGCCACTCTGAATTGTGCCGCTCTAAATAGTACCGCTCCCAATATAGCCGTTCTGGGTAGTGCCGTGAATCCTAATCCGATCTCGGACTCCACCCCCACGCCTGTTTCTTACCCTATAATCCCGAAATTCGGTATCGAGTTTCTCAACAGTGCCGCGTAAAGAGAAGGAATCGTCCATGAAGCACGTTAAAACTTTAAGGGCAGGGGTTCTCCCAGAACCTATTACTGGTAGCATCTAGGAAGGGGGTTCCTGTCAAAGAAACCTTAAACGTGTAAAGAATTTTATTCATTTTTTTCTATACATACATTTGGTACAGTTTTTATCACATTTCCAAATGATGATTGCTTTTGTTAGAAAATTAAATTTTCTGTTTAAAAATTCATTTTGATTAGTTCAAACTTCGATTTTGCCTTTTGGTTGACAACTCTTGAATTTGATTAAAAATTCGTCTTTTTGGTTAATAAATTAATATTTTTGTTTAAAATTTCTTTTTTAGTTAAAAACTCGACCTTTGTGGTCCAGAATCCTTGAATTTTGTAAAAAAAATGGATGAGAATTCTATAATTTTATTAAAAATTCGTCTTTTTGGTAGCAAATTAATCCTTTTGTTTAATTCATTATTTGTTAATTTGAAACTTCAACTTGTTGGTTCAAAATACTTGAATTTTGCCAAAAATTCGTCATTTTTGGTAGAAAATTAATCTTCTTGTTTGAAAACTGATGTTTTTAGTTAAAACTTCAACTTTTTTGGTTCAGAATACTTGAATTTTCTTAAAAATTCCTCATTTTTGGTAGAGAATTAATCTTTTCGCTTAAAAATGTATGTTTTCGGTTAAAGATTCAACTTTTTGACTAAGGATTTTTGAATTTCATTAAAAATTCGTCTTTTTTAGTATAAAATTAATATTTCCGTTTAAAAAATCATTTTCATTAAATTCATTCATTCCTCATTTTTTCATGTTGAAACTTTTTTGGTTCAGAATACTTGAATTTTGTTGAAAGTTCTTTATTTTTGATAAAAAATTAATCTTTTTATTTGAAAATTTATGTTTTGTTTAAAAATTTAACTTTTCGTTGCGAATTCGTTAACTTTATTAAAATGTTTGACTTTTCGATAAAAAATTAATCTTTTTGTTAGAAAATTGACATTTTTAGATGGAAATTCAACTTTTGTCTGAGAATTCTTGAATTCTATTGAAAATTCATTGTTTTAGATGTAAATTAATCGTTCTGTCTACAAATTCATTTTTTAGTTAAATCTTGTACTTTTTGATCGAGAATTCTTGAATTTAATTAAAAATTCTTCTTTTTTGGTGGTAAAGTAATCGTTTTGTTTAAAAATTCTTTTTGAAATTAATATTCAAATTTTTTGGTAGATAATTAATCTTTCCGTTTAAAAATTTGAGTTTTTATTTAAAAATTCTACTTTTTGGCTGAGAATTTTTGAATTTGATTAAAAATTCGTCTTTTTTGGTGGAAAATTAATCTTTTTGGTTAAAAAATCATTTAATTAGTGGAAACTTCAACTTTGGTTTTTATTTCAGAATTCTTGAATTTGATGAAAAATTGGTCTTTTTTGGTAGTAAATTAATCTTTTTGTTCAAAAATTTCACTTTTTATTCAAAAGTGATTGATATTTTTTAAATTATGTTAATAGTTCGATTGTTTAGGTAGAAAAATAATCTTTTTGTTTAAAAATTCTTCTTTTTTAGTCTAAAATTCAATTTTTTAGATGAGAATTCTTTAATCTTATTGAAAATTCTTTTATTCAAAAATTTATCTTTTTGGTTAAGGGTTCAATCACGAGGTTTTAAAGTTGATCTTCTTTCTTAAAAATTCATTTTTGGTTCACGCTTTACTCATTCTTTTTTGGTCGAAAATGTTTTTTTTTTAAGTAGAGATTCAAATTTCTGTTAGAATTGAATTATTTTGTTCCAAACTCCTTTCTTTTTATATAAAATAAACGTATTTAGAAAAATTTCATAATTCTGATTTGATCTTTGAACTGTCTTTTAAATTATTTAAAATTATTTCTTATAATTTGAAGTTTATCCATTCTATTCATTGTTAAAATGAATCTTTCTGAGTTTAAAAATTCAATAAGATCCGGATTAACTGTCACATCTAATTCAATTAGGCACATTTCAACACTCATTTTAAAAATCAATTTTTTCATTGAAATTGTCGAACCTGCAAAAATCTAGATATATAATAGTTTATTAATAATTAATAATTAATGATAATCGTAGTTTTTAATTGTTACTAAAGTTTTTTATCTAACTTCAGATAAGCTTTATCTCGGGGATTTACTATAATAGTACGGAAGAACAAAGCAAGCAATATTCGACATGTCCAATATCTACTTATTAAAAATTGATTTTTATGGAAATATAATTTCATCATAATAATAAAATGAGTCTGAAAGTGGGTTTAAAAAAAATAATTGAAAAATCTTTACACCAAGATGTACAAAGCAAATGATAAAAAGGCAAATATTCAGTGATAAGAACTGGGAGGAAACAGATCAATAAAAAAAACAGAAGCTTAATTATTATATTTTCAGTTAAAAAATAAATTTTCAACTGGCAAAAGTAACTGAATTTTTAACGAAAAAGTTAGATTTCCAACAAAAGAAAAGAAAGCGGTTTCTTGAATTCAAGATAAATATTTTTCTGCGTGCAGATACAATTATTACCACAACAGATCACTGAGATACCTTTGACCTGAATTTCGATAAAATCGCTGCAAAAAGTAAAGTCCAGATATTTAATAATAATTAATAAGGAATTAATAAATAATAACAACTGATGATTGTAGTTTTCAATTGATTGCATCGTTTTTATCTAAGTCCAGATAAATAATATCTTGGGGTTTACTGTGATACTGCGGAAGAACAAAGCTAGCAATATTGGACATGGCCAACATCTACTCATGAAAGATTGCTTTTTATGAGGTCTATCAAGCTAGCACCTCCACAAACGAAATTCCCAAATTACTTCATGTCAGAATTTTGGGTTTTTTTGGGCTTTTTTTGCGCTGTATTGCCGATTTTTGGGCTCCGTTACTTTTTGTGAAAATTCAAATTTTGAGTGGAGGTGCTGACTTGAATCAAGCCAGCACCTCCACTGTATAAAAATTGAAAGACAACAAAAATCGAATACGTCAGAATTTTGGGCTTTTTTTGGGCTCTTAAACGCACCAACAACCAATTTCCATATACCACCCCTACAAAATATAAAACCACCCCCTATGTAAAAAATAAAATTCGAAAAAAAACAATAGAATTTGCGGCTTATTTTAAGCTCTAAAATGCGTGTGAAAAATAAAAAAACTACCCCTATTTTCGAAAAACCAACCCCTTGCAAAAAATAAAATTTGCAAAATCCAAAATGCACTAGATTTTTGGCTCATTTTCGAGTCTCAAAAGCACTTAACATTATATTACAAAAACCACCCCTGTGTAAAAAAACGTCAACCTAATAATAAAAACTTAAACCTTGATGTTGGCATTTTCGAACAGCCCGAAAATCAGAGACTCCATCTGTACCGTAAAATTTGAAAAATATCAGAGACTATAGTAACACTGTAATATTCCGAAAAAGATTGGTTTACACAAAATTATGTTTGATTGTCAAAAAGGGACAGTTTTTTAACGTCAAGTATTCGGGATCAAAAATCAGAGTAGGTATTTTTAAGAAGCCCAATAATCATAAACTCTACTGACACTGGAAAATTCTGAAAAATATTAATTTTTGACAAAGTCATATATACCTGGTACAGAAGGGTTGATTTTATAAGTTAAGGGTTGAAGCCCAAAAATCGGAGTGGATATTTTCGAGGAACCCAAAAATCAGAGACTCTACTGACACTAGAAAATTCTCAAAAATACTATTTTTCGACAAAGTCATATATACGTGGTAGAGAAGGGTTGATTTTATACGTTAAGGGTTGAAGCCCAAAAATCAGAGTGGGTATTTTCGAAGAGCCCAAAAATCAAAGACTCTACTGACACTGGAAAATTCTCCAAAATATTGATTTTTGACAAAGTCATATGTATGTGGTAGAGAAGGGTTGATTTTATAAGTTAAGGGTTGAAGCCCAAAAATCGGAGTGGATATTGTCGAGGAGCCAAAAAGTCAGAGACTACATTAACACAAGAAAATTCGCAAAAATATTATTTTTTGACAAATTCGTATATACGTGGTAGAGACGGGTTGATTTTATACGTTAAGGGTTGAAGCCCAAAAATTAGAGTGGGTATTTTCGTAAAGCCCAAAAATCAAAGACTACATTAAAACTACAAAATCTCCAAAAATATTATTTTTTGACAAAGTCGTATATACGTGGTAGAAAAGGGTTGATTTTATAAGTTAAGAGTTGAAGCCCAAAAATCGGAGTGGATATTTTCGAGGAGTCAAAAATTAATATTTTTGAGAATTTTCCAGTGTCAGTAGAGTTTCTGATTTTTGTGCTCCTCGAAAATACCTACTTTGATTTTTGGGCTTTAATCTTAAACGAATAAAATCAACCCGTCTATACCACGTATCGTATATAACTTTGTCAATGAATAATATTTTTGAGAATTTTCTAGTCTTAATGTAGTCTTTGATTTTTGGGCTCCTCGAAAATACCCACTCTAATTTTTGGGCTTCATCCCTTAACGTATAAAATCAACCCTTCTCTACCACGTATATACGACTATGTCAAAAAACAATATTTTTGAGAATTTTCTTGTCTGAATGTAGTCTTTTATTTTTGGGCTCCTCGAAAATACCCACTCTGATTTTTGGGCTTCAACCCTTAACGTATAAAATCAACCCTTTTCTACCACGTATATATGACTTTCTCGAAAAATAATATTTTGGAGAATTTTCTAGTGTTTATGTAGTCTTTGATTTTGGGCTCCTCGAAAATACACACTCTGATTTTTGGGCTTCAACCCTTAACGTATAAAATCAACCCTTCTCTACCACGTATATATGACTTTGTCAAAAAATAATATTTTTGAGGATTTTATAGTGTTTATGTATTCTCTGATTTTTGGGCTCCTTGAAGACATTTACTCCGATTTTTGGGCTTTAACCCTTAAGTATAAAATCAACCCTTCTCTACAACATACATATGACTTTGTCAAAAAAAAATATTTTTGAGAATTTTTCAGTGACAGTAAAGTCTCTGATTTTGCGCACCTCGAAAATACCCACTCTGATTTTTAAGCTTCAACCCTTAACGTAAAAAATCAACCCTTCTTGACCACATACATATGACTTTGTCAAAAATCAATATTTTTGAGAATTTTCCAGTGTCAGTAGAGTCTTTGATTTTTGGGCTCCTCGAAAATACCCACTCTAATTTTTGGGCTTCATCCCTTAACGTATAAAATCAACCCTTCTCTACCACGTATATACGACTATGTCAAAAAACAAGATTTTTGAGAATTTTCTAGTCTGAATGTAGTCTCTGATTTTTGGGCTACTTGAAAACATCCACTCCGATTTTTGGGCTTCAACCCTTAACGTATAAAATCAACCCTTCTCTACAACATACATATGACTTTGTCAAAAAATAATATTTTTGAGAATTTTTCATTGTCAGTTGAGTCTCTGATTTTTGGGGCCCTCGAAAATACCTACTCTGATTTTTAAGCTTCAACCCTTAACGTAAAAAATCAACCCTTCTTGACCATGTATGTTGACTTTGTCAAAAAATAATATTTTTGAGAATTTTCCAGTGTCAGTTGAGTCTCTGATTTTTGGGCTCCTCGAAAATATCCAATCCGATTTTTGGGCTTCAACACTTAACTTATAAAATTAACCCTTCTCTACCATGTATATATGACTTTGTCAAGAAATAATATTTTGGAGAATTTTCTAGTGTCAGTAGAGTCTCTGATTTTTGGGCTCCTCCAAAATATCCACTCCGATTTTTGGGCTTCAACACTTAACTTATAAAATCAACCCTTCTCTACCAGGTATATATGACTTTGTCAAAAATTAATATTTTTGAGAATTTTCCAGTGTCAGTAGAGTTTATGATTATTGGGCTTCTTCAAGATACCTACTCCGATTTTTGATCCCGAATACTTCACGTTAAAAAACTGTTACTATAGTCTCTGATATTTTTCAAATTTTATGGTACAGATGGAGACTCTGATTTTCGGGCTGTTCGAAAATGCCAACATCAAGGTTTAAGTTTTTATTATTAGGTTGCCGTTTTTTGACACAGGGGTGGTTTTTGTAATATAATGTTAAGTGCATATGAGACTCTAAAATGAGCCAAAAATCTAGTGCACTTTTGGATTTTGCAAATTTTATTTTTCGCTAGGGGGTGGTTATTGAAAAGGGGGGTGGTATTTGAAAATGGGGGTAGTATTTAAATTTTTTTTATGCATTACAGAGCCCAAAATAAGTCCAAAATTCTGTTTTTTTTTGTTTGTTCCGAATTTGATTTTTTACATGGGGGGGGGGGTTATATTTTATAGGGGTGGTTTTTGGAAATTGGTTGTTGGTGCGTTCAAGAGCTCAAAAAAAGCCCAAAAGTCTGACGTGTTGAATTTTTTTTTTTTTCAATTTTTATATAGTGGAGGTGCTGGCTTGATTCAAGTCAGCACCTCCACTCAAAATTTGAATTTTCACAAAAAGTAGCGAAGCCCAAAAATCGGTAATACAGCCCAAATAAAGCACAAAAAAGGCCCAAAATTCTGACATTAAGAAATTTGGGAATTTCGTTTGTGGAGGTGCTAGCTTGATAGACCTCTTTTTATGTAAATTGAGTCTCATCAGAATATTGAAATGAGTCTGACAGTGGATTTAAAAGAAAAATAATTGAGAAATCTCTATGCTAAGAAGTAAAAAGTCACTGATAAACGAAAACCATAGACGCTTAATAATTATATTTTCAGTTCAAAAATAAACTTTGAACTAGAAAAGTACAAAATTTTCAACAAAATGGTCAAATTTTCGAATAAAAAAAATAAAACGTTTTCTTTAATTCCAGATAAATATTTTTATATGTGCACATTCCATGATTATCACATTAGCCCCCCTAGATGATTTTTATCTGAAGTTAAATAAAAACACTGTAAAAATTAAAATCTACATACATAATAATTAATTAATAATTAATGATCAATTATAATTGTAGTTTTTAATTGTTAGCAGTGTTTATATGTAGCTTTAGATGAACAATATTTCGGGGATTTACTGTGGCAGTAGGGAAGAACAAAGCCAGCAATATTGGACATGTTCAATATGAACTTATTAAATATTGTTTTTAGGTAAATCGAATGTCATCAGACTACTGTAATGAGTCTGACAGTGAATTTAAAAGAAGAATAAATAAAAAATCTTTGAGCTAAGAAGTGCAAAGCAAATTAGAAAATATCCAAAATATTCAGTAAGAAGCATTGGGAGGTAAAACATCAATGAAAACCACAGACGCTTAATTATTATATTTTCAGTTAAAAAGTAATCTTTTAAAGAGAAAGATAAAACTAATTTTTATTAAAATGGCAAAATTTTAGATTAAAGAAAAGAAAACGGTTTCTCGAATTAAAGATGAATATTTTTTAATGCGCTCAATCCATCAGTTTCACAGTAGATCCCTGAGATGCTCTTTATATGAAATTGGAAAAAACGTTGCAAAAATTCAAATCTAGATATATAATAATTTATTATTAATTAATAATTAGTGATAATTGTAGTTTTCAATCGTTATCAGCGTTTTCATCTAACTTCAGATAAATAATGTTTCGGAGATTTACTTTGATAGTGCGGAAGAACAAAGCCAGTAATATTGGACATGCTTAGCATCTACTTATTGAAGGTTGCTTTTTATGGAAATAAAATTCTTTCAGAATACTTAAATGAGTCTGACAGTGGACTTAAAAGAAAAATAATTGAAAAATCTCCATGCCAAGAAGTAAAAAGCAAATGAGAAAAAATGCAAATGTTCAGTGATAAGCATTGGAAGGAAACAAATTATTGAAAGCCACAGACGCTTAATAATTATATTTTCAGTTCAAAAATAAACTTTGAACTTGGAAAATAAAATTAATATTCAACAAAATGGTGCAATTTTGAACCGAAGAAAAGAAGAAGGTTTCTTTAATTTAAGATAAATATTTTTCTATGTCTACATCCCATCATTATCATATTAGCTCCCCGAGATGCTTTTTATCTGAAGTTGTATAAAAAGCCTGCAAAAATTGAAAACTAGACATATAATAATTTATTTTTAATTATTAATAAGTAGCAATTGTAGTTTTCAATTGTTAGCAATTTTTTCATCTAGCTTCAGATAAAGAATATCGCGAGGATTTACTGTGATAGTGCGGAAGAACAAAGCCAGCAATATTAAACATGTCCAACTTCTACTTATTAAAGATTGATTTTCACGTAAATCGAATCTCATGAGAATACTAAAATAATTTTGACAGTGGATTCAAAAGAAAAATAATTTAAAAATCTCTTTGCCAAGAAGTAAAAAGTCATTGATAAACACTGAGAGGATACAAATCAGTGAAAACCACAGACGCTTAATAATTATTTTTCAGTTAAAAAATGAACTTTAAACTAGAAGAATAAAATTAATTTTTAACAAAATGGTGCAATTTTGAACCAAAGAAAAGAAGAACGTTTCTTTAATTTAAGATAAATATTTTTCTATGTCGACATTCCATCATTATCACATTAGCTCCCCGACATGCTTTTTATCTGAACTTGGATAAAAACCCTGCAAAAATTAAAATCTATTTATATGATAATTTATTATTAATTAATAATAAATAGTAATTGTAGTTTTCAATTGTTAGCAGCGTTTTCATCTAACTTTAGATAAAAAATATCTCCGGGATTTCCTGTGATAGTGCGGAAGAACGACGCCAGTAATATTAGACACGTCCAACTACTACTTATGAAAGATTGATTTTTACGTAAATCGCATTTCATAAGAATGCTGAAATGAGTCTGACAGTGAATACAAAAGAAAAATAATTGCAAAATTTCTATGCCAAGAAGTGAAAAGTCATTGACAAACACTGGGAAGAAAAAAATCAATGAAAACCACAGACACTTAATAATTATATTTTCAGTTCAAAAATAAACTTTGAACTAGAAAAATAAAATTAATTTTTAACAAAATAGTGCAACTCTGAACCAATGTAAAGAAGAAGGTTTCTTTGATTCATGATAAATATTTTTCTATGTCTATATTCCATCATTATCATATTAGCTCCCCAAGATGCTTTTTATCTGAAGTTGGATAAAAATCCTGCAAAAATTAAAATCGAAATATATAATAATATCATTATTAATAATAATTAATAATAATAATTGTAGTTTGCAATTGTTAGCAGCGTTTTCATCTAACTTTAAATAAAGAGTATCTCAAGGATTTACTGTGATAATGCGGAAGAAAAAAGCCAGCAATATTGGACATGTCCAACTTCTACTTATTAGAGATTGCTTTTCACGTAAATCGAATCTCATCAGAATACTGAATTGAGTCTGACAGTGGATTCAAAAGAAAAATAATTGAAAATCTCCATGCCGAGGAGTGCAAAGCAAATGAGAAAAAATTCAAATGTTCAGTGATAAGCATTTGAAGAAAACGAATCAATGAAAACCGCAGACGCTTGATCACTGTGAGGCGATGGAAAAAAAACAAAAAGAAGGACAGAATATTATCTACGAATTGAGCGACCGTCGTTCATTTTCAGGTCTGCTACTTGAAAAGTAATTACCCAGTTGTCATCGACAGACCACGAGGAAGGTGTAGGTGGGTAGAAATTGTCAGACACGGGCGAACCTCTTCATTATTTTTCAATGCCTTCACGCTCGAGCTAATCCAGAAAAATCCCAGATTTTACCCAACGATCTTGGAACGGAGAATCACTTTCATGTGTCTTTGTACCCACTTTTTAAAAAGAATTTACCAGTTTTCAATTCAGTCGAATTTTCCTTTCCTGGTTCTGATAAGCTGGAATTAAACGTCAATCAACTTGAAAAGAAGCCTTTCATTTAGAAATGTTTTTCAATCCTTCTGACAAAGAGGGTGTTCTAGAATCATTATAATGCAAACAATTCTTCAGGGCTGCTGATTGGAAAATTTAAGTTTAATCCCTGTCGATACATTAGCATCGAAGCCGGCTAGAAGATTTTTTAAAGAGAGATTTGAATTTTCGGACTGAAATGTTGTATTTTTGAAAAATAAGTTCATTTTCAGTCCAAAAAGATGAACCAAGAAAGGTGATTTTTTTCTACGTAAAATGTGAATTTTCAATTTAAAGGGAAAAATTTACAACAAACAATATTCATTTTTAAGAAGCTATTTGAGCTTGTAACGAAATAGTTGCATTTAGTAAGAAACAGTTGAATTTTGAACCAACAAGGATAAATCTGCAACCAAAAATATCAAATTTTTACCAAGAAGATTAGTTTTCTACCAAAAGATGAATTTTCAACAAAACATATGATTTTCAACCGATTAGCTAAATTTTCAACTAAAAAGGATAAGCTTTCAACCAAAATTGTAACCCTAAAATCTGTAGTTATAAAATCTAATTTCTGACCAGAAACAAAACAAATAAGAACCAGTTGAATTAAGAGAGGACGGATTTAAAAAATTTGAATCTCCGTCCAAAAAAATTAATAATTCTCAACCACAATAAACCAATTTTAAACAAAATAGTACAGTTATCATGCTAAAAGAATTTTTTTTTTCAAAAAAGTTGACCTTTAAGCCGGAAAAAAAGAATTTTCAACTAAATAGTTCAATTTTCAAATAAAACAGAAAAAAATTTAAAAACAAATGGAGTGGTTATACTTTTAGTTACAATAATTAATTTTCAACTAAAAATTGTAGAATTTCTAAATATTTAAATTCAATTGCAAAGAAAGATCATTATGAAAGTGGTTGAATTCTTAACAACATTAAAGAATTTTTGACAAGAAAAAATAATTCCCTGCTTAACTGGATACATTTTTTTAAAAACGAAGGGAATTTTTTAAAAAATTTTACTTTATGATACATAAAGCAAAAATTTCAAATACAAAATAAAGTCCTTCTAATTACCCTTTCAAAAATTAGTTTTCATCAAAGACAGCGAATGCCAACACAAGTTAAATTTAACTAATAGAATCTAATTTGTAAAATTTAGTTTCAAACTCTCATTAAGAAAATAGTCGTCCAAATAAATTAGGCTCAAAAAACTCATTCTTAATAAAATAATTGAATCCCCCACGAATCTTTTTAAAACAGAAATGGAATAACTATACTTCGTAAGATAAAATAATTCATTCTTATATTTAAAAAAATTTCTAACAGAATAATTAAAATTTGAAAAAAATAGTTTAATTCTTTATCAAACAGTTTAGTCTTATACCAAAATATCTTAATTAAAAAAAACACAAACATCAATTTATAAAAAAAAGCATATATCAATGTTTACAAAAAATTTAACTTTTAATCAAGTATTTTCATGTTTTACTAAATTATTTAAATTTCCAGATGCAATGAAATTTATACAAAACAGCTTAATATTTAACCTCAAAATATTAATTTTCAACAAAAAAGTTTATTTATGAAAATAGCTAAATTTTTAACTCAAACAAAAATTTGAAACAAAATACATGAGTTTTTAACTAACGAGAACGTTTTCTAACAATTACAAAGTGTGTTAGAGATAAACAATTTTTAAGAAAAGAGTTCAAGGTTCTACCAAAGTTAAGCAAAAAATTTATTTTTTCCCCAAAAAGTTTCATTTTCTACTAGAAAAAAAAAGATTTTGTAACAAAATCAACCAAATTTTTACACAATTCCTTAAATTTTTAACTAAACCAGCTGAATTTTTAACCACGAAAAAATAGGTTTTTGACCAAATAATTAAATTTTTAACTAAGGTGATGAGAATAATTGAAAAAAAGTGCATAACAAAATAGTTGAATTTTCTACTGAAAAATAAGTTTGAGTTGACAAAAAAAAAAAGAATCTCATCCAAAATGTATAATTTTGACTTCTAATCAAAAAGATTCTTTTTCTATAAAAAATTAATCATTTATTCATTCAAAGTAAAATCATGAAATCTATGTTGAGAAATGAATTTTTAAATAAAATGATGAATTTGAATGTAAATATGAATTTTAGACTGACTGTTATTATTCTTAAAGTTTTTAAAAATCTTTTAAAGTTAAAAAAATCCATAAAAAGTCCTTAAACAGTTTTAGAATTTCATTTTTACATCTTCAAAAATCAATCATTTCTTTTGAATTCTTCGACATCTTTTTAAAAGCTAAATTACTTTTCCAATTTGTTCAAAACCTTTTTAGAATGTTTCCAGAATATTATTTTTTTTTAAATAAAAAATAAAAAACAAGAATATAAGGAGAATTTTTCACGTTCTTAAAACATTTAAAAGTTCTTCAAAAACTTATTTTTCCAAAATATTAAAAAATCTACATTTTATTTTTAAAAAGTTGAAATTCGCTCGAGGCTGAGATTATTTTCAACGACCATGAAGTTTTTTTTTATGTAATATCTACTTATAAAATAAACAAGTGACATCAAATAAAAACCGTTAATTACTCAAAAAAATTAGTAACAACAAAGAAGGATTTCATAGCAAAATTATAAACATATTTATGAAATGCAGAAACACAAGTCTAAAAAAAATTATTCTTTCTTCATTTATGATTGTGCTCATAAAACCAATTTCCCAATCTGAAAAAAATAGAAACCAAACAGAATTTAATACACTTTTAAAATCTTGTTCCTTTTTTCTCACGGGCTTTATCCCAGCGAAGCTATTAGCTTCTGGGTCACTCTATAGCTCCAGGAGAACTAAAAATAAAAAAAGCTAATTCTCTTCATTATGTAAAATCAGGTAGCCAGAGTTCCAGTATGCAAATCTCTAATGGTAAAATATCTGACTACTGGTATTGTTAGGTTGTATTTTTAAAGTCCTAATGTTTATAAAGGGGTGAGCGCCCTCATTCGCCCTGGACTCAAGGGACCTAATCAAATCGCTTTGTCTAACTCTCTCTCTTGGACATTCTGGCTTTCTCTCCACAAAGCGAGGCGATTGCAGTATGGTCAAACTACCAGTTTATAAGCACACTCCTAGCCATTTGAGATAATGACAATCAGGAAAACGGAAAACCCTGCTACTCGAACCACGCAATCTCTTCCAAATGCAGTTTGAGGGTGTTTTGAATCGAAACAGAGGATACGACTCTCGCCGAGGGGTTGTTTAAACAGAGGAACTTCAAAGTGTGTTCAATCCCTTTAAACCAAACGTTTATCTACGAGAATCGAGATGATCCGATTTACACTTTCCTATTCCTATAGGACAGTCCCTGCCAGGACATCCAGGTGAGAAAGACAAGCTGGCGTTTGTTTAAGAAACACGGTTCATCTTGTCGAATTAGGGACGCTATAATATATAGCAAAGAAGAGTCCCAGAGCTTTTTTGTGATGATGAAGTACCTACTTTGCTAGTGTGGGAATTATGTTGCTCGACTTTTCTAGAATGTGTCTGTGTGAGAATTATCTTGCTCGACATTGCTAGAAGAAAACTGTGTGGGAATTAACTTGCTCGACTTTGCTAGAATGAGTCTGCGTGGGATATACGTTGCTTGACTTTGCTAGAATAAGTCTTTGTTGGAATTATCTTGCTCGACTTTGCAAGAATAATTCTGTGTGGGAATTATCTTGCTCGACTTTGCTAAATTAAATGTGTGTGGGAATTATGTTCCTCGACTTTGTTAGATTGAATCTGTGTGGGAATTATGTTACTCGACTTTGCTAGAATGAATCTGCATGGAAATTATGTTGCTTGATTTTGGTAGAATAAGTCTTTGTTAGATTATCTTGC
>NC_046666.1:21448741-21463444 GCF_010883055.1 Belonocnema kinseyi
AAGTCCGCATGAAAATTATATCGCTCTACTTTACTAGAATGAGCCTGTGTTGGAATTATGTTGTTCTACTTTGCCAGAATCAATCTGTGTGGGAATTATGTTGCTCGACTTTGCTAGAATGAATCTGTGTGGAAATTATATTACTCGACTTTGCTAGAATGAGTCTGCATGAAAATAATGTTCCTCAACTCTAATAGAATGAATCTGCATGGAAATTATGTTGCTCAACTTTGATAGAATGAATCTGTGTGGAAATTATATTGCTTAACTTTGCTAGAATGTATCTGTGTTGGAATTATGTGGTTCAACTTTGCTAAAATGAATAGGCATGGAAATTATGTTGTTCAACTTTGATAGAATGAATCTGTGTGGAAATTATGTTGCTTGACTTTGCTAGAATGAATCTGCATGGAGATAATGTTCCTCAACTTTGATAGAATGAATCTGTGTTGGAATTATGTGGTTCGACTTTGCTAGAATAAATCTGTGTGCGAATTATGTTGCTTAAATTTGCTAGAATGAGTCTGCGTGGAAATTATGTCGCTCGCCTCTATTAGAATGAGTCTGTGTTGGAATTATGTTGTTCTACTTTGCCAGAATTAATCTGCGTGGGAATTATGTTGCTCGACTTTGCGAAAATGAGTCTGCAAGGGAATTATGTTGCTAGAAATTCATTGAATGTCCCTGAATTTTCCTGAGGAATTGAGCCACTGCACAGTAGGAGAAAAGCACATTTTTTGGACAAAAATCGACTGACAGTGCAATTGTCAACGGATTTTGATTTTCCTTGTTTAGAATTGACCGTAAGGCTTTCAGGTATGAAATTTATTGTGCAAATTTTATTATGACTTAACGGAAATTAGTAATTTAACAACAAACTTAACACTTTATGTTGCTAAACTTTTCCATGATACCATTTCTTCTAAGACTTTGAAATTCATTAAAAACCTCATAAATTAATGTAGGAACTAACTGTCAATAATTCATTAGCGGATGAGAGTAACAAACAATTTTTTGATAATTTTTTAAATAAGTTAATTAACAAAAGCCGTTTTTTTGTGATTTGCAATTATTAGTTTATTTTGATCCATAGGAGTTAAATAAAGTATCTAATATAATAATGTACGCTTACAATGAGTTAAAAATAGATGATGATTGCCAATTATCTAAACAATTTTTATAAAGAAATTTATATTTTTACAATTTTTTAATGAAAAAGCTTAATTTTTTTGCGGAATCAACTTAAAATGTTTTGCCTAAGACTCCTTGCTATCATACTTTTCATGATGAACAAAAAATGTTAATTATTTAAACAATTTTTATAAACAAATACTCAAATAAAAAAAAATTCTCATATTTTTTATAGAGACCCGATATATGACAAAAAGGATTTTTTTGGTTAAAAATGAACAACAAATTTTCATGAATCGTAATTTTTTTTTTTAATATTTGGAAAAAATTCTGATAGAAGTTCACACGGTGGGAACTTGGTTCTATTTACACACAAATTTGTTGTTCCTTACTGTTATATATCAGGTCATTATAAAAAAATATGTCAGCAAGGATTTTTTTTAAATATATTTCGCATTTATTCCGAAAAAATTAAACATATTCATAAAAAATGATCAAAATGTGTATTTCTTTATGAAAATCGTTTAACTAATTCTCTTTTGCTGTCACTATTGAAAATATGAGAGCATAGATTCTTTTTCAAGATGTTTCGAATTAATTCCAGAAAATATCTAGCTAATTAATGAAAAAACTGGTCAAAATGCGCATTTATTGATGGAAATTTTTTAAATAATAAATATTCATTGGTCACCATGAAAAATATAATAGCAAGGAGTCTCAGGCAAAACATTTTAAGTTGAACCCGCAAAAAATCAACCCTTTTCATCATAAAATGGTCAAAATGTTTATTTGTTTATAAATATTGTTTTAATAATTTACATATTTTGGTCACTATGAAAAATATGATAGCAAGGAGACTTAGGAAAAAAATTTAAGTTGATTGTGCAAAAAAATCAAGCCTTTTCATTAAAAAATTGCCAACATTTGCATTTGTTTATCAAAATTGTTTAAATAATTACCATTTTTTTGCAACTATGTAAAATATGATAGCAAGGAGTCTTAGGAAAAACATTTTAAGTAGATTCTGCAAAATAACCAAGCCTTTTCAGGAAAAAATTGTCAAAATTTTCATTTGTTTATGTAAATTGTTTAAATAATTATCAATCATTAGCTATTCCTAAATTATGGTAAGGGCACATCATTATGTGAGATACTTTATATGATAGCTATGGGTCAAAATTAGCTAATCATTGCGAATCAGGAAAAAATAATTTTTATTTATTAATTTCAAAATTTGATACCGGCTGAACCTGTTCACCGATTTGGATGTTTCTTCAAGAAAAAAGCTAATTAAATGTTAAAGAAATATTTCAAACTTCATTTTTAATTAAGTTTTCACATTCTTTTAAAATAAATTATTATGACGAAAGAAATGCAATTTACAATACAATAAACTAAACAAAAGATGTTGTATAAACAAATTATTTATTGACAATGTGTTTTTTATAATTTTCAATAATTTCACGTTTTTTCAAAGTTATATTGCAAGAAATTCGAATGGAAACAATATTTTAATGAAAAAAAAATCTCTCAAGACTATTTTTGTTAATATTATAAACAAATTTAACAAACAAGTGCATTATTATGCCATTTGTCTTGAGAAAAATTTGTTTTTTTCGATGTCAATTTTTAAAAATTAGTAACCTTATAAAAAGTTCAGAAAAATTCATAATTTTTTAATAAATTTTATGATTCTTTTAACAACTATAACAAATCAAACAAATCTCAGTTCAAAGGACTGAAATCGAAACAAAATCTTCAACAAATGCCCTAATAATGCATTTGTTTATTAAATTTGTTTAACAAAATCATAGAATTCATCAAAAAATTATGAATTTTCTGAAATTATCATGAGTTTCATAATTTTAAAAAATTCACATTGAAAAAATCGAAATTTTTCGACGACAAATGCCTAACTAATCCATTTGTTTATTAAATTTTTGTTAATAATATTAACTACAATAGTCTAAAAAGAATTTTTTTTCTTAAATATATTGTTTTCATTAAAATTTCTTACAATATAACTTGAAAACACGTTAAACTATTGAAAATGGTAGAAAGCACATTTTCAACCAATAATTTGTTTTTACAAAATTTGTTTGTTTTTCATCCTTTATCTTTTTGAATTAAAAATCATCTGTTTTTGCAGAAGTGTATTTTTTTATAAAAATGCTACTTTTTGAAAAAAACTAAATCTTCTTTGCTTAAATGTTTAACTATTTTTTTTAAAGATTTGGTTGAATCAGTTTGTTTAGAAATTATGTTTGCGTTGATGATTTATATTTTTAGTGCAAAATTCATCCCTTTAATTAAAATTCTAACTGTTTATTAAAAAAGCCTTTTTTTAAGAATTTTTTGTTTGAGTTAGAAATTCTCATTTTTTGTAAATTAATTTTTTCCTTCGTCTAAAAATTTATTTTAGGTGCATAAAAATCCACCAGTCTTATGGAAAATTAATTTTGGCTGAAAAGTCATATTTTTTGTTTGAAAATTAAATTTTTGTAGAGAAAATTTGTCTTTTGGCTTGAAGTTTCAACAATTTTCATCAACTTTTATTTATTTCTTGAGTAAAAAATAATTATTTGTTGAAAATTCGTCTGTTTGGGTATAAAATTCTTTTTTTTTTTATTAAATAAATTTGATCTTTTGAATTTAAATATAAACTATGATACTTTTTTATTAGGCATGTCTCTTTTTAGTTTTAAAATTCAATTTTATTTTAAAAAGCCATCTTTTATAGTAGAAAATACTTTTTTTAAGTCGAAATAAATTTGAAATTTCGAAATTTTTATAAAAACTAACTATTTTATTCCGTATATAAAAGATTCAATGTTAAAAATATTACAAGATTAAAAGAACAGTATTTGAATGTTAATTATCAAGAAAAATAAAAAATTAGTCAAGGAAAATTCAGGGAATTTTGAAAATGAATTTCTGGGACATCCTTCCTAATTCTAGCAGTAATACTTATCCAACCATTTCTGGAAAATAATAAAAATTAAAATAATCTAAATCTCTTTTTAGTCATATTTTTCTGCTAGAATGAATCAACTTAGAGATTATGTTTTTTGAAATTTATTAAATGTTCCTGAATTTTCGAGCCCAAATCTTAAAATCTTGAAGTCGCATAAAATAGAATTCTAGCAAGGGTCACTTGGTTTGCTAAGATGGTTTGATTTTTCTTGGAAAAACAATTTTCCAACGTGGTACATCTTGGTATTGCTGGAGGATTTCCAAATGATCATTATTGATAAACAATTGAAAAGTAATCTACCATTTCTAATTAAAGAAACTTTTTTTTGGTACTATCCGATGATCGTCAGTTTTCCAACAGGACATTAAGTCCTATTCTTTGGATCTTATGATCCTGCAGGGACGTCCAAGTGAGAATAACAGCTACTAGAATCTGTTTAAGAAAACACGGTTCATCATGGCAGAAAAGGGTGCCAGAATATTTGAAATCTTTGAAATGCATTGAATTTCCTTGAACAATTTTTTAAATCTTTAAACCTCATCATCTGCAGTGATCATGAGCGAATACAAATAAATCCATAATGCTTAATTTAAAGTGTATGATTCTTACCCTAGCAAGCCTTACTTGGTCTAAGGTTTCCTAAGATGACTTGATTTTTTTTTGTAAAAAAAATTTAACAACGAAGTGCAGCTTGGTCTTGTTGGAGTATTTCAAAAATGATCCTCAATGACAAATTGAAAAGTAATCTGCCATTTATAAAAAATCAAACTCTCATTCTAGCAAGCCTTAATTAGACTGCTGTTTTCAAAGATGATTTTCTTTCTGTTTTATTTTTTAAACTGCACTAACGAATTGCAGCTTGGTATTGTTGGACTATTTCCAATAATCATCATCTATGACAAATTAAAAAGTAATGTACCATTTATAACAAATAAATCTTTTCGTTAGGCACTATCTGATGATCGAAAGTTTCTACGGACATCAAGACTGATAATAATTTTAATGTGTTGCCAGTCCTATTCCTCTGATCTTATATCTTTGCGGGGATGTTCAGGTGAGAAAGCCAGCTTAAAGGGATTGTTTAGGGAAACATCCTTTATCTTCTCGATTAGGGTGATTTAATTTTTCTAAATTCATTTCATTTTCCTCATCGATTCTTAATGTTTTCAAATACCATCATCTAGATTGATCAAAAGCACCTATATCGAGTCGAAATTGATTAATTTAGAGTCCGGTTCTCATTCTAGCAAGCTTCACTGGGTTTTCTGTTTTCTAAAATAATTTGATTTTTTTAAACTTCCCGAACGAAGTGCAGCTTGGTATTCTTGGAGGATTCCTAATAATAATTGTCAATGACAAATTAAAAAATATCCTACCATTTATAACAAATCAATCTTTTCGTTAGGCACCATCTATTGATCTCAAGTTACTCCGGATATGAAGACTGATAATAATTTAAATCCCTTCTTAGATCTATTTCTCTCATCTTATTTCCCTGCCAGAATGTCCAGTTCAGCAGGACAGCTTATAGGGTCTCTTTAATTAAACAGGCTTAATGATTTAAAATTAAGGATGCCACAATATTTAGAGAAGCAGTGCTGCAGAGTTATTTTTTTGATGAAGTACCTACTTTGCTAACATGAATCTACTTAGAGATAATGTTTCTCGAAAGTCATTGACTTTTCATGACCAATGTTTAAAATTTGATCATTAGCAACTATAATATATTGGAAATGGTCAATTTATAATCTGGTTTTTATCTGAGAAAGCGTCACTTGGTCTTCGGTTTTCTAAGATGATTTTTTTTAGCTTCTATAATAAAGTGTTGTTTGGTATTGTCGAAAGATTTTCACTGATCATTATCAAGAACAAATTAGTTTTAAAATTAAAATTAATAATAAATAAGACATCTCATCAGGTACCATCCGATGATCGTCAGTTTCTCCGGACATCAAAACTAAAAATAATTTAAAACTTTTGTTAGTCTTATTCCTCGGATCTTTTAATCCTGCAGGGACGTCCAAGTGAGAAAGACAGCTGCTGGGGTCTGTTTAAGAAAACACGGTTCATCTTGTCAAATTAGGGACACCATAATATTTAGAGGAGCAGTACTCCAGAGTTCCTTTGTGATGATGAAGCACCTACTTTGCTAAAATGAATCTACGTTGAGATTAAGTTCCTCGGCTTATAAAGTGTTCACCGCAAAATCTGTGTTGTCTCCTTGAATTAAATTAGCTACTAGGATTTCCAATATCTCAAAGCCGATTTCAGCGTTTCATCAGTTTCAGTTTAGCAGGGTTGATACAAAATTGAAACTTCCTAATTAATTGACTTTTCCTGAATTGTTTCTGATAAATTCTTGAAGTCCTGAAATTGAATTGACTGAAGTGGTCAATAGCAACTACAAGAAGTGGAAATGGGTTCATTTAAAGTGTCTAATTTCGTTTTTTTGTTTTTTTTTTCTGTTGAGAAAAAGCATCTCTAACCAGGTGAACTTCGATATTGTTTAGGGATTTCTAATCATCATTATTGTTGATAATTTAATCTCAGTTTCAAAACGATGAAGATTTATTTTTATCCAAATAGTTTCTTTCGAAAAAAAAGAAAGAAAAAACAAAAATATATATTTATTTTCAACCAACAATACAGTTTTCTACCAAGAAGGAAAAATTTAAATTATTAATTTTTTATTTTAAAAAGATTGTGTTGAACCAAACATGAAATTATGACAGCCTGAGTTTATATAATTAATTTGAAACTAAACAAATTAATTTATAACAAAGTAGTTCAAAAAAACAGATGAATCATCAAGAAAAATAAATGATTCTCAACGAATAGTATAAAAAGTTTACATTTGCACCAAAAAATATTCTAATTTTCTTTCGAAAATAGTTGATTTCATTACCAAAAAACGATTTTTGAACAAATTAGTTGAATCCTAAAACAAAAAATTGTTACATTATTGAATTTTAAAGTTAAAGAAAAACAAATTTTCTACAAAAAAGTAGATGTTCAACCTAAACATATTAGTTTTCTACATAAATTTTGAAGCAAAAATGAAATATTTTAATTTTTAATACAAAAAATTAATTGTTAACGAAACTTGGATTTTCAGCCAAATAGTTATTTTTTGATGAACAAGAAAGGATTTTCAACAGAACATGCTAGGGTTGCAATCTTAGGGAAAAAAATTGATTTGGAAAGAAACATTTTTTCAACTGAAATGATTGTTCTTCAAGCAAAAAATGTATTTTTTATCTAAATTGTTTAATTTTCTAAATATAACATTTTCTTAAGATGCTTAATTTGTTACAAAAAAAATTAAGAATTTACTTTAGTTTTCAACCAAATTAATACATTTTGAACTAGGTAGGTAAAGTTTCGACCAAAAAAGATGAATTTCGCACTTTGAAATATTGAAATTTTTAGGTAAAGAAATTAATTTTTAACTAAAGTTATGATTCTTTATAAGAAAAATATTAGGTTTAAAGGAAATTATAGAATTTGCTGCGAAAAAGATGACTTTTCTACAAAGAAGATTAATTATATACAAATTTTTTTCGAGAACACATATAGTTCCATTTTCAAAAGAAAATTAATATGTTTTCGGACTGATATGATGCATTATTAACCAAAAAGAATGATTTTAAAAAAAATTTTGAATTCTTAATCAGAGAAGTGGTGGGAAATGATAGGAGGGAAAGTGGGGAAAATAATAAAAGGGGAATTGACATAAAAGAATGGGAGGAGAAGTAGGGGAAGTGAGTGGAATAAGGGATGGATAAGTAGGGGAAAATGAGGAAAAAGGAAATTAGACAGGTCAAAAGAGAAGTTAGGGAAATTGTGGAAAGATGAGTAGGGGAAATAACGGTATGGAAAGTAGAGAAAGTAAATAGGGTGAAGTAGAGAAGAAGACGTATGGGGGATGAATATAATGATATACGGGATGGGAAGTAGGGGAAGAGAAAGAAAATTAGGGGAAGGGGGATTTCACCCCACTTCTCCTAAGAAGTGAGATTATGTGAAGAAAATGATTATAAATTATGCTGGAAAGTGTAGGGTGAGATAGTAGGAAAGTGAGAGGAGTAATAGTAGGAAAGTGAGGAGAGGAATAGTAAAAAAGTGAGGGGATGGATAGTAAGGAAGTGCGAGCGGGTAAGAGTGAAGCTAAGGGTGGGGAAGAAAAGCTGGGAAATATGAATTTTGAATAGGGAAGTGATGAGAGAGGAAAGTAAAGGAGGAAGAATATTGGAAAGAGTGAACGTGAGAGAAGAAGAATTAAGCAAAAAGAGAAGAAAGTAGAGTGAGCAGTAAAAAAAAATAAATCGGAAAGGGAGTTAGAATGTCTTTATTAACGTCTTAATAGACTGCAAATCCCTTTCTTGTACGAACAACCTCTACTTCGACTAGTCTTTGATCATTTTTATCCTTATAAAAATTCTTAATTGCTACCCTTGAATTCTCCTTCTCGGCAAAAATACCCAATTATCTTTTGTTCCCGGCCTTTTTTTTAGGAAAATAATTTTTATTGGTAGTATATTTCAAGACTCTGGAGATGCCTGGATATTTATATTTACTGATTGTTCTTCCGGAAGGAGCGAGGTTGAAGAGCCTCTCGTATACTATTATAATAGAAATCGTTTGCAATTGGAGATTAAGGAAAAGAAAATAAGAAGTAAAGGAAAAGGTAAAGTGCGAAAGAACCGTGTAAATAGAAGGAGAGAAATTAAGATTCGATGAGTCTAGTAAGAACAAGAGGACTGCTAACAAGAGATGGAGGTGAACGGGTCGATTGAACCCCGGAAAGGCGAAATAGAGTCTTGGCAACCACGTCCCGAGGTCTCAGTTTTGCAAACGAGTCCTCGCTCGTCCCTTTCTTTAATCCTTTGAAAAGGATCTTCAAAAAGGGACGTGCTATTGTGGTTTTTGTATGCTATACGTACACGTTACAAGTAATACGTAATACGTTTTACGATACTAGCTTTGTTACTCAAGAAAGCTAACTCAAGTAGTTTTTAGCAGTGAATTTCGCCTGCTTGACCTTACTCTCGAGAGCCTGATGAGGTATCAGATATTCAACGATTTATTTTCTTTTTTCTATGCCAGATTTTATTTTTTTTATACTTTTCAAAATTTTGTATTTAGATCATTTACTATAATAAATTTTATTAGTCCAAAACAAAAATCGAACGAAAATCTAGTTACCTAAGTCGACATTTTGATTTAAAAATTCAACGTTTTAACAAAAAAGTGGAACTTTGAAATAAAAGCAATAATCTTTAATAAACAAAATTAAGTTTTAAGCCAAAAAGGTAAATTTCCTACAAACCGGTTGATTTTCTTATCAAGAAATATCATCCAGTAGAAAAAGAACAAAAGGTAAGACCAAATGTTTGAATGTCAAAGCCCAAAGTATAATTTTTCTTTACAAGAGTTAAATTTTTTATTTAAAAACACAAATTCAAAAAAAAGTTAGATTTTCAACAAAGAAGATTAATTTTTACCTGAAGTGATCAACTTTTAGCTTAAAAAAACTTAATTTTCAAGACAGAAAGAGGAATTTTCTTACAAAACATCTCGATTTCAGCCAAAAAGGATGAATTTTTAAAAATCTTGTCGATTTTTTAACAAAATAAGTAAACTTTGAGTCGAAAAATAAAATTTTCAATTATTTTATGCAAAACGTTGACGTAATACGTCTTACGTTATTATGTTTGTTACTCAAGAACAATATCTCGAGTAGCTTTTTTAGCAGTGAAGTTTGCTTGCTTGACCTTATTCTCTACAAGCTCTCGAGATCTTAGATATTCAAAAATTTTATTTGGTTTTTCTTTAAAAGATTTGCTTTTGTTTATAATGTTGAAATTGTTGTATTTAGATTATTTATTATAATAAATTTCAGTGGTTCAAAAAAAAATTGAATCTAGTACTCACTATTTAAGTATTTCGTTAAAATGTAATTATTGTTATTATTAAATTATTATTGAAAATGTCAATTCACAACAATTATTTATTACTAAAGTATTTTCACAGGCAAGAATATTAATTTTCTGCCAAAAAGATAATTTACTAACATAATAATCAATTCTTTAATCTAAAATTCTTTATAGTTAAGAAAGAAAAATAATGCAAATTAAATTGTTGAATTTTCAAGCCAAAAAGGATCAATTTTCTACAAAAACGTTGTTTTTTCTACCCAAAAGTGAAAGTTTCAACCGAAGAGTGGATCATTCAATTGAAATCATGAATGTTACAAAAAACAAGATTTTTAATTAAAGAAGATAAATTTTCAACAAAAATATTTGACCTTTCAATAAAAAAACATTCTTCAGTGAAAAAAGAAAGGAAAGGTGAGACCCAATTTTTGAATTTTAAAGCCCAAAATACGATTTTTCTACACACAAGTTAAATTTTTACCTTAAAATCAAGAATTTTGAAGAAAACAGTTACATTTTCAACAAAAAAAACATTATTTTTAATTGAAATTTAGCATTTTTTACTAGAAAACTTAATTTTCAAGACATAATAAGGGATTATTTACAGAGCATCTCTATTTAAAACAAAATGATCATTTTTAAACAAAATTGTTGATTTTTCAACAAAATAAGTAAATTTTTATCAAATAATAAAGTATTTGAATATAAAAGATAAATTTTAATGAAAATTCGATAGTTAAAATTTCGAAAAAAAATGTTTATTTTTGAAAAGAGAAAACTGCTAAATTGCATACAATAAAAAAATGCTTAGACAAATAGTTGAGTTTTCGACTAAGAAAGCATTTTTAGTTGGGAAAGATAAAAAATTTTAACCAAAAAGATTAATTTTAATATAAAATGATAAATATTTAAAAGCGGAAACTGAATTTTTGGACTAAAAAGAATGATATTCTACAAAACAGTTGAATTTAAACCAAAAAAAGATAGATTTGTATCGAACTTTTGGATTTTAAAACCAAAGAAGTTTTTTCAGTAAAAAAAGAAAAGAAATGGCAACGAAATTGTGTAATTTCTAAACCAAAAAGTATATTTTTAACAAAATATTTGACTTTCAAAAAAAAACATATTTTTAAAAGAATGGAAAAAATTATTATGCGTTATTAAACATTATTATTTTAAACATTTTTGGAAATTTTGAAATTTGTTTGAAAATTTTCAATAATTTCCAAGGAGTTGAGGTTACCAAAAATATTTATAAATTTTTAGATATTCTTCTTTATTAATAGATTATTTATGTTTATTAATTAGTAATTTATTGTGCGTGTCTTATCACTTCATGTTAGCATTATCGCTAATCACAATAACTCTTTAAAATTAAACGTCAAAGAAAAAGTTAGTTTACCGTTCCTGAAAACTGTCTCAAAAAGATTCTTTACTGTTGTTTCAATCCCTACTAATATCCCACAAAATTGGCGAAAATAGTTCGGTATCTCATAAAATCGTATGACTTTTTTTTTAATCTGCTAAAATTTCTTACAATAATTTAAAATAATTTGAAATCTTCATGCTGGTCCATGCACTACTCACTATAAGTCGTTTAAAAATAATATCAACGAGATCGTTAGTTTTCCATTCAAATATTCATGCTGGTCTAGTCACCACTCACAATCACTATTTTCAAAACAACGTTAACGAGATCTTTAGTTTACCACTCATGAAAACTGCCTTAAAAAGACTTTTCGGCAGGTTTTCGGCTCAGTTCAAATCGGGGACTGAAACTTTAAAACATTTCTGAAATCCCTTTAGATCCCTTCAAATCTGCGAAATCAGATTGAAATTCATTGATATCCTTTAAAATTGAGTAAAATAGTTAATTATCACATAAAATCCTTTAAAATGCTGTGACTTTTAAGAAATCACTTAAAGTTTCTTACAATCCTTTAAAGTTATTTTAAATCTGCGTGCTGGTCCAGTCACTAGTCACAATTACTTTTGCAAAAATTACGTCAACGAGATCGTTAGCTTATCACTCCTGGAAACTGTCTTAAAAAGACTCTTTAGGCCAGTTTTCAGGAACCATTCGAACTGGGCATCAAAAATTCTACCATTTGTTGAAATTGCTTAAGACCCCTTCAATTCTCCGAAATCTCAGTGAAATTCCCTAATAAACTTTCAAATTGATGAAAATAGTTTAGTATCCTATACAATCCTTAAAAATCTGCGACTTTTTTGAACCTCCTAAAATTTCTTAAAGTCTCTTAGAATCCTTTAAAATATTCGTGTTGATCGAGTCACTACTCACAATCAATATTTTAAAAATAACGTCAACGAGATCGTTAGTGTACCACTCATAAAAAATGCCTTAAAAAGACTTTTCGGCAGTTTTGAGGCTCCATTCAAATCGCGCATCAAAACTTTTAGATTTTTTTAAAATCCCTTTAGATCCCTTGAAACCTTAGAAATTACATTAAAATTTCCTGATATCCCTTAAAATTGATTAAAATAATTAATTATCACATAAAATTCTTTAAAATCCTGTTACTCTTTACAAATCTCTTGAAGTTTCTTACAATCCTTTGAAGTTATTTTAAATCTGCGATCTGGTCCAGTCGCTTGTCACAATAAATTTGGTAAAAATGACGTCAAAAAGTTTGTTAATTTACACTTCTGGAAACTGCCTTAAAAAGACTCGTCGAAACATTTTTGAGGCGCACTTTTAACGGGGCATCAAATATTTTACAATTTGTTCTGATTGCCTTAGATCCCCTTACATTTTCGAAATCCCAATGAAATCCCCTAGTATATTTTCAAGTTGGTGAAAATAGTTTAGTATCATTTAAAATCTTTTAAAATCCGCGATTTTTTTTTAATCGCTTCAAATTTCTTACAATCTATTGAATTCCTTTAAAATGTTCGTGCTGATCTAGTCACTACCCACAATCAATCTTATAAGAACAACTTTAACGAGATCGTTAATTAACCACTCATGAAAACTGCCTTAAAAAGACTTCTCGGCAGTTTTGAGGCTTAGTACAAATCGGGCAATCAAAACTTTTAAAATGTTCTGAAATCCATTTAGATCCCTTCAAATCTTCGAAATCTTAACGTTTCTGACAACTCCTTAAAGTTATTTTGAATCTGTGTGCTGGTCCATTCACTAGTCACAATCGTTGTTTCAAAAATAACGTCAACGAGATAATTAGTTCATCACTCCTGAAAACTGCCTTAAAAAGACACTTTACAGCAATTTGGAGACACAGTTCCAAATAGACACCAAGCTTCTACATTTTTTTTAAATAGCTTTAGATCCCTTGAAATGTTTGAAATCCTAGTTAAATCCGCTGATATCTTTTCAAATTGGTGAACATTTTTCAGGGTCACATAAAATCCTCTGAAATACGGTAACTCTTTTTAATCTTTTAAGATGTATTACAACCCTTTGCAGTTTTTAAAAAGATTTGTGCTCTTTCAAATTCAACTTGAACGAAATATTTAGTTTACACCTTCTAAAAACTGCCTTAAAAAGAGTCGTTGTGGCAGTTTCGAGGCGCAGTTCGAACTTGGCATCAAAACTTGAAAAAATTCCTCAAATCTATTTAAATTCATTTGAATTTAAAAAATTCGATTAAAATCCCTTAGTATCCTTTAAGATGATTGAGAACACTTCCTTATCACTTTGGATTGTTTAAAATCCTCTAAAATGCCGTAACTTTTTTTGAAATTCCATACAATTTCTTATAATCCTTTGAAATCATTTAAGATCTTTGCGCTGGTTCAATTTCTACTCACACTCACTCTTATCAATGAAACGTCCAAGTGATAGTAAATTTACCACCCCTAAAAATTGACCTAAATATACTTTTTACGGCAGTTTTATTGACCAGTTCGAACCGAACATGAAAACTTTAGAAATTCCCTCAACTCTCTTCAAATCCTGTTAGATCTTCATATTTCCAATAAAATTGTCTGATATCCTTTAAAATTATTGGAGATATTTCGATATCACATAAACCCATTTAAAATACCATCCAATCTGTTCACTTATTTTCAAGTCTCTTAAAATTCTGCTTAGTCCTTTAAAATTTTTGTGCTGGTCGAATCGGTACTCAAAATCACTTTTTATATTAAACGTTAAGAAAATGCCGTAGAAAGCCTTTTTAAGGCATTTCTGAAGATAAGCTGCATAATACACTAATTTTATTTTATTTGCCAAATAAAGACGATTGAATCGTAGTAAAGCAGTTAGAATGGAAATCAATGTCAAGCCCTTGTTGACCAGCGTGACTAACAAGCCTTCGGTTCTTCTCGCTTGCGACAACGATTCGGTTCCATGGTCCAGCCGAAACTATATATATATTTGAATCGATTCCGCCCTGCCTCAGTAATTTCCAAACCGCCAATCGATTTCACATTTGTAATCGGAGATGTTGGCCATCAGACAAAAAGAGAGTGCCAACGCCAGGAATGCATTACATAGTGCATCCACAAAAGACCATTGTTATCTTCACACATGATCGCCAAAACGAGGGGTCAAAACGAGATAACGGAACAAAACCTCTCCCTTAGTACCATATTATTCAGCTCGTAAAATTATACTGAGTCTTATTTTTATTGCTAATTCCACAATTCCAGGGCTTACTCTAACTCAAATTTACAGCTAGA
>NC_046666.1:21463454-21463985 GCF_010883055.1 Belonocnema kinseyi
CCCCGCGCACTACTTTTTTGTAACTTGTAGCAAGTTTTAGTCGCACGGATATTTCCCTCTTTTTATTTTTGTAATTTTGTTTACCGACATTTATATTACTTAGTAACAATTTACTATTATTTTTATTTTGAATTGTCTATTCGTTTGTTTTTTTATTTTTTCCTAATTGAAAGTTTCCATTATTTTGATATTAAGGAAATACTATTTGACATCGTTTTTACTATTCCGAAATAATATTTGGTATAATTCTTTTTTTTAAGTTTTAATACTATTTCACTAAAAATTATTTAAAATTATTTATATTTCGCCAAATAACAATTTCACATTCTTATTATTATTTCGAATAAATGCTTGAATCATTTTTATTTTCTCGAAAGACAATTTTTCATAGTTCTGTTTGTTCCGAATTTCTCTTTAGCATAATTTTCATTATACCAAATGGGCTCGTTCAAAAATTTCATCACTTTCTCAGGGGGGCTGGCAGATTTTTTTTAATTTGTGACGTAAATAAAGATGCGGGGGGGGGGGGGG
>NC_046666.1:21464015-21491429 GCF_010883055.1 Belonocnema kinseyi
ACCTCACTAATGAAAATTTAAATTTAAATAAACATTTTTTAATATACTCAAAAAATTATAATTACTTTTAAAAAATGTATGTTTTTTTATCTGTTTTGAAGAAACTTTTTATCTCATTTTTTCGCTTAAACGCAAAATTAATGAATAGGACACAATAAGAAAATCGAAATATTTTCAGTTGAAAGTTAATTCTTTTTAATTGAAAATTATACTATTATTTTTTTGGCTTAGAATTTATCTCTTTAAGTTAAAAATTTTACTATTTGGTTGCAGACTTTAATATTTTGGTGATTCTTTTAAAATGAAAATTAATTCTTTTTAATTCAAATTCAAATATTTTATTTTTGTTTCAAATTCATAGTTTATAGTTTTTATTTTCCCTCCTTTCATTCATAAAGTAATAATTTATTGAGATAAATGATACAGATGAAGAGCTTTAAGAATAAAATGTTTACAATGCGGTAACTTTGTAAGTAATGTTTATTTGCTTAAACAATTTCCTACCGTGTAAATAATAAAAATTTTATGTTTTCCGAAATTAATGACACAATTAAGGAATTTTGAGAGTAATATGTTTTAAAAGAATATTTGGAAATTATTTTAATAATTTTAATTTATTTAAACAATGTTTTGCTTTTATAAAGAGCGGAAAATTATAATGTTTTAAAGTTAACTAAACAATTATCTACTGTCGCGAATAATATTTGCTTGTTAAGGCTATTTAGAAATCGCTTGCAGAAAATAATAACTTTTAACATTTTACAAGAGAAAAATTGTGTAAACAATTTTTTTTCCAGATCAGCAAAGTCATTGAGAAATATTTTCATGTATAAAATTAGTTAATTGTTTCACTATCATTGAAAATATCACCTTTTTACGATCTTTATAAGAAAAAATGGTTTCAACTAAAAAATTGTTTTAATAGTGAATAAATTTGTTAAGAATAAATATAACAATTTGCATTTATTAACTGTTTTATTTATTCCGAAAAATAATAAGTTTCTATTGGCAGGTTGTCACTTACTGTTTAATTATTTGATTCATTTTTTGTATAATTTAAAGCCTTTTCTGATTTATAGTAGAAAATATTATTTAAAGAAATTAAAAATGTTTTACTATCTGCATACAAGCCTAAAACACTTATATGTTGTTTGGAAGTAACGAATTATGAAATAAATTTTGTAAATTAGTAACTTTTTACCATTTAAAAGTGAATCATTGTTTATGGAAATAAAAATTCTTGAAAAGAATTGCTTAAATCCTTTAAATAATTACTATTCACAGTCATAAATTGTGTCAATAATTATTTTAAATATTAAGTTTTTACGATGTACATAAGACAATATGCTTTTAATTGATGAGAATTGTTTAAATGATGACCAAATATGTTAAAAAGAAATATTACTTTTGGAATTCAAGAACTGTATAATTTATTCCGAAAAATAATAACTTTCCACGATTTAAATACAATGAAATTGTTTTAAAAATGCAAATAGTTTTAAAAATAACTGGCGAGTTGCCACTTACTATTTAATTAATTATTTGATTAATTAATTACTTTCAGTAACTAATAACCTTTTCTGATTTAAACTGGAAGGAATTGTTGAAACAAATACAAATTGTTTAATTATTTGAAAAATAGCTTCAAAAAATTATATTGAACACAAAATAATTTAGTAAGTTAAGAAATATAATAAAATAATAAATTTTCACGCTTGAAAAGGGAAACATTTTTGAAGCAAATAATTTTTTTTTAAATTATTAAAATTCTTTAAATATTTACTTCTTATAATCATTAATTGTGTCAGTAATTATTTAAAAAATGAATATTTACAAACTACAAAAGAAAGAATCGTTTCAACATAATTGTTTAAATATTTAAAAAATAGCTTAAAATAATTATAATGCTCCCAACATTAATTGACTATTCAACAAATTCTATAAAATGAAAAATTTTTATACTTGAAAAGGGAAACATTGTGGAATCAAATAAAGGTTCTTTAAAAAATTTCTAAAATTCTTTAGATATGTACTTTTAATATTTGTTAATTTTCTCAGCAATTATTTAAAATGATACATTTTCACGAGGTAAAAAAGAAAAAATGTTTTTAACATAATTTATTTCAAAAAATAATAACTTTCTAAAATTTGAATAAAATTATTTTTACATTAAAAGTGAGTTAAACAATATTTTTCAAGTTGTCATTCACTATTAAATTAACTACTAGCCGACACGAATAATCATTTCAGGTTAGTTGTAGAAAACATTTGTCTGAACTAATTAAATTGTTTAGATATTTGAAAATGGACTCAAATATATTACGCTCAAAATTAATTAATTATGTAACAAATTGTGCAAAATAATAAATCTTATGCTTGAAAAGAGATAAATTGGTTGAGCAAATAAAAATTGTTAAAAATTGCTAAAATTCTTTACATATTAATTCTAATACTCGTTAATTGTGTCAGTAATTATTTACACTAAAAGATTTTCACGAGCTACGAAAGAAAAAATTATTTTAACATAATTTATTCCGAAAAATAATAACATTCTATAATTAAAATAAAGTAAAATTGCCTAAACATTAAAAATTAGTTAAACAATAATTTGCAAGTAGTCATTTACTATTTAAATAACTACTTGCCGAGACTAATAACCTTTTTCGGTTAACAGTAGAAAACATTAGTTAAACGATTTGAATACATTAATTATTTAATTAATTTTATAAAATAATAACTTCACGATTTACAGAGAAAAGTTTAATAGAAAAAAGACTTTTAAAAAATTATAAAATTCTTTAAATATTTACTGCTAACATTCGTTTATTGTGTTATTTATTATTTAAAATAATAAAATTTTACTACATATAGTAAAAAATTGATTAAACCACTTAAAATTGTTGAATTGTTTGCAAAATGTTCTTAAGGAAAAATGTTACGTTCAAGCTTAACTAATTGTGTAATTAATTTAAGAAAATAATCGTTAACACTTTACAAGCAAAAATTTTCTTTAAACAAATAAAAACTGTTTAAACAGTTGTCCAAAATTTTTCAAGAAATGTATATTACTCTTAAAATTCATTAATTGTCTCAGTAATCGTTAAAAATAATAAATTTATACTGAATGCAAAAGAAAAATAATTTGAACATATGCAAATTGTTTAAATAATTACTAAAAATGTTAAAAAGGTACTATTACTCTTGATCTTCATAAAATATACTCTTGTAGAACTACCTAATCTGTGCACAATTGGGAAGGTCAAAAATTTTTTTTTTACGTCAGTTTATTCCCCCAATTTGATTCCAAACCCAGAAAAATAAATTTCATTTTTTTTATTTGAATGAAGATTTCTTAAATAGTAAGGCTGGTAAATCAGAAATGTATACATACTATAAAAAGACAATTCAGATTTAGTCCGGTCAGAAAAAGTAAATTTTAGGAAAAAAATTATTTAAACAAATGGAAACTGTTTAAATAAATGCAAATTGCTTTAAAGTATTTATTAATATTCCAACATGATAAATCATTCCAAATATGCCAAAAAGTGTTTTTTTTTCTTTCATGTATTTTGGGAAATTTCAAGTGCCTGTCGATTATCAACATTTAAAAATAAATAAATAAAACAAAAAAATAGTGAATTCCTTTTTTTCGGATATAATATAAAATAATGTGTCATTTTATCTGCTAATCCCGAAGTGTGAAAAGAACGAAGGGGAAAAATTTATCACATTTTCACCATGTGTACTCATTCAACTCATACATTTTCATTTCCTGCCTCTCGTGTTCTCCCGCAGTGCGTGAACACAAAATGTGGATAAAGTTTGTAAAGATAAATTTTAATTTGGTCCTAAAATAACTCCCGATTGAATTTTATTTAAATAAAAATTAAAATGGATCACGATTGAAATTAATCACGTGACTAAATCATCAGCATTATCAAAATTGAAGCTAAGAGGAGCTCACCTTGAAAGTGCATTGATGATGAAGGTAGTATCGAAAAATATCGAATCTTGTCACCTCAGTTAATTTATACAAATTACACTTTATCAGCGTCGATTCAATTAATTAACTATGTACCCCAATCAAGCCAAGACGTTTAGTCGATATGCTATGATGATTGAGGGAAGCGGAAATGCCACGATGCAAACACGAGGGCACTGTTTGATTGCACTTGGCTGGTAGGTCGAATCGAATTTGGGTTTATCGATTCCACTTTGCTATTCACTTTTGCCACTATTCACTTAATCCCACAATATTAGCTTTTATCCGACAATATTAACTGTACCCCACACTATAAACTGAACCCCACACTATTCCCAGTTATGTCGAAATAACTGCTCACAAAAACTTTTTTCTCGAAAGTTGAGACAAGCACTAATCCGGAGACCTTATCCCAACAACGTTATAAAACGTTTCACAACTCTCTTGAATTATACTAAATTCAATTTAATCTCCGACTGCTCGCATTAACGTCAAGAGCTGGAACTTTTCATCAAAAAGATCGATCCTCCGTTTCTGCAAATTTCGCCTCTCTTCGCTTTCATAATTCTGCAGATCCTGCTGAGTAAGAACTTGCTCGGCAATTAGTGAAAATTTTCTTTAATCGAGAGGATTTGCAAATGTTGGGGAAGGTGTCTTTAGTAATCAGAATCAGATCTGGGTCTTTAAAAGCATCTGATAATCAATGGAGATACTAAAAACGTTTTAGTTTTTACTTGAGAGGTTTTAGAGAAGGTGTCTTTGTAATCAGGAACTGATGGATATGTTGAAATTTGAGTAATTATTTTCAACCTTGGTTTTTCAGACAATCTGATCATTAATGGGTATCATAAAATTGTTAGAATTTTCACCAAGGACCTTTTTAGTCTAGTAACTGATGAACCACGGTTACCAGGAAAGTGATCTTGGTCTTTAAAAATATCTGAACATCAATGGATGTCCTAATGATCCCTAAAATCTTTCTTGAAGCCTTTGAGAGAAGCTTTCTTGGTATTCCCTTCCTACTTAAGGAACATTAAGTAATCAGTAACGGATATGTTGCAACTACGAAAGTTATCCTTGATCTTTGTTTTTTCAAACCACCTGATCATCAATGAAAGTAACAAAAAAATTTAACTTGGGACCTTTTAGAAAAGGTGTCCATCAATACCCTAATGATCTCTACATTTTTACTGTGCACCTCTCAAAAACGGTGTGTTTGATAATCAGCAACTGATGGATCTTGCAACAGGAGAACTGATCCTAGATCTCTGAATTTCAAATCATCTGATCATCAACAAATATCCTGAAAACCTTCAACTTTTTACATGACACCTTCCAGATTTAAATTCCCGGTGAACCACACTGACTGGGAAATGATCACCGTAAACACTTTAGGATTACCCGGCAGCCTCAAAACCGCAGAAGCTGGTCGGAACACATGTGATCGCACTCGCCTCGAAAGTGGGCTACCCTTCTGAATCGCAAATTGACAGATGTTGCCACACTGTGAGACAAAATTTTCACTTTTTCGACTGAATTAATTCACTTTTCGAGGATAAAAAACTGAGAAGGAATCACACCTTCTTCGCGAAAAAAAACGGCGAGAAGAGGCACTGAGACCCGCTGCGTGCGGATCGGCCCGGTGACTGAATCGGTTTTTGGACGAGGGGTGTGAAACAGGCAGGGGTGGGATAACAAAACCCAGAGTGGGGTTTGCCAAAGGGGAATCAGAAGATACACCCTGGCGAGGCGCATGTGCGCCGAAAGGGGTTTCTCACTGGCACCCCCACCTGTCTCTCCCTCGCAGTCGCGAAACTTTGGCCCGGACTCGTAACACGCTGCTCTCCCTTATCCAGACTGCCAAGCCGTCTATGCCACCGACACAGTGCACTGGGAGAGAAACTGACAAAGCTGGCCAATATTCATTAAATAAAGTTTCGAAATAGAATAAAATTGATAATTATAATCAGACGACTGGGAAATCCCTAGAAATAAAATTCCCGAGGTTGTTGAATTCCCGAAAAGGGAAATAATTTGAAATAGGAAACACTTGGAATTAGGAAATTGCTGATCCCGAACGGCTTTTAAGATTTTCAAATTTAAAAATTCAGAAATCTTATAAACTGTTCGGGAATTTTATTCGGTAATTTTCCAATTCGGGATTATTGTATTATAGCAAATTAAATTTTCAAATTGTCTGCTTCCAATACTATCTTTTTAAGAAATTTTAAAATATCGGGACTTTTATTTTTCATGAATTTTCCAACTCCGGGTCTCTCTGTTTCAGCAAATTAAAATTTCCGGAATTTCCTACTTCAAAAATTTTATTTTTCGGGAATTATCCAATTTTTTTAATTTTTACTGGGAGACCTAGGAATAGAATTCCCGAGGGTGCTAAATTCCTGAAAAAGGAAATAATTTGAATTAGGAAATTGCTGATCCCGAACAGTTTAGAACATTTCCTAATTCAAGAATTCAGAAATCTTATAAGCTGTTCGGGAATTTCATTGTTCGGAAATTTTCTAATTGGTGATTATTATATTTTAGAAAATTATAATGTCGGGAAATTTATGCTTTGAATATTTTTCTTTTATGGAATTTTACAACATAGGGACTTTTATTCTTCATGAATTTTCGAATGCAGGATTTGTCTATTTTCAGCAAATTAAAATTGCGGGAATCAACTATATATAAAATTTTATTTTTCGAAAGTTTTCCAATTTTTTTAATTGTCTGACTGAGAAATCCCTAGAAATAGAATTCCCGAGGTTGTTAAATTCCCAATAAAAAAAATAATTTAAAGAACGAAACACCCAGAATTAGAAAATTGCTGATTCTGAACAGTTTCTAAGATTTCTGAATTTAGATATTCAGAAATCTTATAAACTGTTCGAGAATTTTATTTTTCGGAAATTTTCCAAATTGGAATTATTATATTTTAGCAAATTTAAATATCGGAAATTCAGCTTGCAATATTTTCTTATCAAGAAATTTTATAAAATCGTGACTTTTATTTTTCAAGAATTTTACAATGCCAGATCTTTCTATTTCAGCAAATTAAAATTTCGGGAATTTCCTACTTCAAAAATTTTATTGTTCGGAAATTTTCCAATTGTTTAAATTCTGTGTCTGGCAAATCCCTAGAAATATAATTCCCGAGTTTCTTAAATTTCCGAAAAAGAAAATAGTTTGAAATAGGAATCACCCTGAATCAGGAAATTGCTAATTCCGAACAGTTTATAAGATTCCCGAATTAAAAAATTCAGAAATCTTATAAACTGTTTGGAAATTTTATTGTTAGGAAATTTTACAATTTGGGATTATTATATTTTGTGCAAATTTAAATATCGGTAGTTCTGCTTGAAATATTTTCTTTTAAATCAATTTTTCAATACCGTCACTTATTTTCCAAGAATTTTCAAATGCCATATCTTTCTATTTCAGAAAATTAAATTTCGGGAATTTCCTACTTCAAAAATTTTATTTTTCGGGAATTTTCTAATTTTTTTAATTTGTTGACTGGGACATCACTAGGAATAGAATTCCCGAGGTTGTTGAATTTCTAAAAAAGAAAATAGTTCGATACAGGAAACAACCGGAATTAGGACATTGCTGATATCGAACAGTTTATAAGATTTTCGAATTAAAAAATTCAGAAATCTTATAAACTGTTCGGAAATTCTTTTGTTCGAAAATTTTCCAATTTGGGATTATTATATTTTGGCAAATTTAAATATCGGTGATTCTGCTTGCAACATTTTCTTTTTAATGCATTTTTTAATATCGTGACTTATTTTTTAAGAATTTTACAATGCCGGATCTTTTTATTTCAGCAAATTAAAATTTTGGGAATTTCCTACTTCAAAAATTTTATTTTTTGGGAATTTTCCAATTTTTTTAATTTTGGCTGGAAGACCTAGGAATAAAATTCCGGAGGTTGCTGATTTTCGAAAAAAGAAATAATTTGAAATAGGAAAAACCTGGAATCAGGAAATTGCTGATCCCGAATAGATTAGAACATTTTCGAATTAAAAAATTCGGAAATCTTATAAACTGTCCGGGAATTTTATTGTTCGGAAATTTTGCAATTTGGGATTATTATATTGTGGAAAATTAAAATGTCGGGAATTTTATGCTTCGAATATTTTTCTTTTATGGAATTTTACAATATGGGGACTTCTATTTTTCATGAATTTTCGAATCCAGGATTTGTCTATTTTCAGAAAATTAAAATTGCGGGAGTTAACTATATCGAAAATTTTATTTTTCGGAAATTTTCCAATTTTTTAAATTGTATGACTGGGGAATCCCTAGAAATGGAATTCCCAAGGTTGTTAAATTCCCAAAAAAGAAAATTATTTGAGAAAGGAAACAACCAGAATTAGAAAATTGCTGATCCCGAACAGTTTATATCATTTCCGAATTTAAGAATTCAGAAATCTTATAAGCTGTTCGGGAATTTCATTGTTCGAAAATTTTCTAATTAGGGATTATTATATTTTGGCAAATTATATTTTCGGGAATTTTCTTAAACAAATATTTTCTTTTTAATGAATGTTACAATATCAAGACTTTTATATTTGATGAATTTTCCAATGCAGGATTTTTCTATTACACCAAATTAAAATTGCGGAAATTTCCCACTTTAAAAATTGTATTGTTCGGGAACTCTGTCAATTTTATTGTTCGGATATTTTCTAATTTGTGATTATTATATTTTGACAAATTAAAATGTCGGCAATTTCCTGCTTTAAATATCTTCTTTTTAAGGAATTTTACAATATCGAGACTTGTATTTTTCAGTAAATTTTCAATGCAGGATTTTTCGATTTCAGCAAATTAAAATTGCCGAAATTTTCTACTTCAAAAATTTAATTTATCCGGAACTTTCCTATTTTTGAAATTGTTATTTTTGGTGAATTCTTAAATTCAAGATCTTTTTATTTTAGAAATTTCATAATTGTTGGAATTTCCTATTTCAGATCATTTATTTTTTGGAATTTTCAGATGACTCATAGATAATTTCAAATTAATAATAATCCTGAATTGGAAAGCTTCCGAAATTCATAATTTATAATCCAAAATTTATAATTAAAAAATCTTATAAACTTTTCGAGAATTTCATTATTCGGAAATTTTTGAATTCGGGATTTTTCTGTTTTTGTAAATTATTATTTCGGAAATTTTCTGAGACGAAGATTTTCTTTTTAGGGAATTGTATAATATCGGGATTTTTATTTCTCATTAATTTCCTTATTTGATATTGAGAATTCGTTGGTTATGAATTTTCCAATGTAGAATTTGACAGTGTCGGGAATTTTATTTTCCGTTAATTCTCCGATTCGAGATTTTCCTATTTTCGCTAAAATTCAAATTGCAGGATTATTTTAATTTAAAATTTTTTTCGACAATTTTCTAATTCTGGGAATGTTGTTTTTTGTCAGTTATTTTTCCTGAAGAATAAAATCCCTGGAAAGTTCATAATATTGCCGCGATTTAAAACGATAAAATGATAAATTTACCGAAAGTTGATAATGTTATCAAATTTAAAAATTCGAGCAGAAAGTTTCCCAATTATAAATATTGGGGTGCCTGACAAATTCCATCGTCATTATATTATTATTATTATTATTATTGTTATTATTATTATTATTATTATAATTGCCATAAAATCGTTTAAAAAGAAAATATTTGAATAGGAAATACTCAAAATTATAAAATTTCTGAAACAGAAAAATCCTGAAATGAGAAATTGATGAAAGATACAATTTTTGAACCGTTCATAATATTTCTGAATTAAAAAATTAAAAAATTTTACAAACTTTTCGGGAATGTCTTTATTCGAAAATTTTCCAATTCGGGATTTTTCTATTTTGGCAAATGAAACTGTCGGGAATATTCTTTTGAAGGAACTTTATCATTTTTTGAATTGTTATTTTTCGTAAATTCTTGATTTCGGGATCTTCCTATTTTATAAATTTCATAATTTCGGTAATTTCCTATTTCAAATTTTTTCTTTTTCAGAAATTTTAGACTGTCCAAAGTTATACGTTTCGGGATCTTTCAGATTTTAAACTATTTTATAATTCGAAAATTTTCTGTTTGAATTTAAAAAATTGGTAATAACAAATGTCGGCAATTTTATTGTCCATGAATTTTACCAATTGTCAAATTAAAATTTCGGGGATTTTCCGCTTTGAGAATTTCATTATTCGGGAATTTTGAGATTCGTGATTTTTTTATTTTGAACAATTAAAATGTCGAGAATTTCCTATTAGAATATTTACCATCTAGGAAATTTTACAAGATCGAAAATTTTATTTTTTATATATGTGATAAATTAAATATCGGGACTGTTATTTTTTTAATGAATTTTCCAATTTGAGATAATTGTATTTCAAAACTTTTATTTATTCGAGAATAAACCCAAATTAGAAGTTTCCTAATAATAAAATTCACGAAAAGTTTATATTACCAAAATTAAACATTTTTGAGTACTAACATTTTTAAATATTGGGATGGCTAACCAATTGTAAGAAACAAAATTTCCGACACTGTAAAATTCCCGAAAAAGAAAATATTCGGAACAAAAAATTCGCGAAATTATGAAATTACTAAAATAGAAAAATCCCGAATAGGAAAATTTAAAAAAAAAAAAATTCCCGAAGGCCATATTATGACCAAATTCCCGATTCCCAATTAAAGATATGCACAATAAAAAGTCTCCCATTTATAAAAAATTGGAGACAAGTAAAAAATTAAAAAAAAAACTTCCCCACGATGTAAAATTCACAAAAAAGATCATTGGGTACATTGATAATTCCAGATACATAAAAATCCCGCACATAATAATTCCGAAAGGAAAATCTTTCGAATAATAAAATTTCCAAAATGTGCATGACGAAAAAATCCCGAAAAGTTCAATTTCCGAATGTGTAAAATTTACGAAAAAAAAATATTCGAAAAAGGAAATTCCCCAAATTTCTGAAAAAGAAAAATACCAAACTGGAAAATTTATGAAAAATAACATTCCCAAAATGGAAAAATTTTCGAAAAAGAAAATGCTTGAAGTAGAAAATTCCAATAACTTTAATTTGCTGAAATAGAAAAATCCCGAATTGGAAAATTCATAAACAATAACATTCCCGATAATAAATTATAAATTCTATACAAAAATTAAATGCCCGATATTGTAAAATTCCCTGAAAAGAAAGTATCCTAGGCTGGAAATTTTGGAACAATAAAATATTGGGGACGAGTTGAAAATCCTTAAGAATAAATGATAACGAATCAATAAAATATAATAAAATAGAATGAATTATAAAATATTGGGAGGATAGAAAAATTATGAAAAATAAAATTTTTTCTACACTGAGAAACTTTTGAAAATGAATAAATTCGAAATAGGAAATCACCAACATCTTTAAATTTCTGAAATATAATTATATTACAACCGAATTTGTAAATTCCTAATAATAATATTCATGACAGAAGATTGTCGAATATTAAAAAATCGGGGCGACTGACAAATTGTAAGAAACAAAATTTTCGACACTGTAAAATTCCCTTAAAAAAAATATTCGACATATTGGAAATTCCCAAAACTATGGGCTTGCTAAAGTTTAAAAATTCCGAAATGGAAAATTCACGAGAATTAAAAATTCACTAGATTGTTAAATTCTTGAAGGAGAAAATATTTGATGTAGAAAATGCCTGAAAATTTGATTTGTCGAAATGGAAAAACCCCGAGTTTAGAAATGTATGAAAAAAAAATCCCGATATTGAAAATTTTCATGAGAAGGAGATATTCGAAGTGGACCAATTCTCGAAATTTTAATTTGCCAAAATATAAAATATTCGAGTTGAAAAACTTCTGATCAAATATTGGGACTTCTGAAAATTTTAGAAAATTAACATTTTCGACACTTGAAATTGACAAAAAAAGATAATATTCGAAATAGAAAATACCGAAATTTTAATTTGATGGAATAGAAAAATCTTGAATTGGAAAATATACAAATTGTAAAATTCCCAAATAATTAATGATATTGCCGAATTTTAAAAAACAGACCTAATATTTCTGAATTATAAAATATTGAAACGATTGCAAAATCCCGAAAAGTAAAATGCACGATGCTCTTAAATTCTCAAAAAAGAAAATATTCGAAATTGGATATTACATAAATTATAGAATTGCTAAAATAGAAAAATCCGAATTGGAAAATTCAACAAAAATCAAATTTCCCAGATTGTTCAATTCCTAAAAAAATATAATATTCCAAGTAGAAACTTCCCGAAATTTTAATTTGCCGAAATATAAAAATCTTAAACGGGAAAATTCGCGTAAAATAAAATTCCTGAAAAGTTAATAATATTACTGAACTTGAACATTCTTAATTAATCAAATTCCCGAAAGTTGATAGTTTTACCAAATTTTGGAATTTTGAGAGAAAATTTCCGATTTATAAAATATTAGTACAACTGAAACCCAGAAAAAATTCTAGTGTAATATAATTTAATATTATACGACATTATATTATATTATGATAAATTTATAATTCTACTATTATTTTAATATGATCAAAAAAATAAAATCATTCATAAAATTGAAAGTACTATATGTTGCTTAAAATTTTACATTCTTATTTAAACAAATTAGACTCGCTAAAAAATTTTTCCCTTCAAATCGTGAATATTGATTGTTTTTCAGAATTAAAGACTTGCTTAACGAATTTTGAGAGTAACATAATCTTATTTAGAATAATTGACGATTGTTCAAACAATTTAAATTATTTAAAAAAATGTTTCCAATTTCATTTTTGAAAGGTTAATACTTTCTGAACTAGATGCCCTAATTAATGAAAGTTGAGTTCGTAAGTTTGCTTAAAATAAAAAAATCAATAATTTTGATATATAATAACAATTGTGCTGTGAGGGGAAATACGTGGTTAAAATATCGGAATTTTCTTTTTTATGACTAGAATATTTTTGGGATTGTTCTACTGAGTTCAGTAGACCACTATCTAGATCAATATTCCTCTATACTTTATATAATATTTCTGTTTCATGAATTATGAATTTTGGTCCTTCCAGCCGGTTATGATCAAAGGACTGGAATATAAATAGAAGTTCAAAGTCGATAAAGAGTATTGTTTTATTTAATCGGATAAGTTTTCAACTCAGTTTAAGATCACAATTATGCTTTGTATCTGGGTCGCATTAACTTTTATTTAATATCGAAAATTATTCAATGGAAACAGCTGATACAGTCGGAAAGCTGATACGGAATTCAGCTTATTATAACAATTACTTTTTTCAATTTCAGTTTCATAGAATTTTCATTTTAAAAAACTAATAAATGTAGTCTTATAATTTTTAAAATAATTTGTTTTCAAAATATAAACTCGGAATTTAAGGAGCCAAATGGTTTTAGATTTCAAATCGTTTAGGCGAGATATGCAGATTTTGAAACATTCCATAGCAGTCATCGTCTGGTCAGTGCTGGATATCAGCCTTCAATCAATTCTACTCGCTGGGTTTAATTGCTTCACCTCTATGAGCCAAAATTAGTTATAGATTCAAAATCAATACAGTCGCAATCAGTAGAGTCAGAATCAGTAGATACATTCACGAGTATTCATGTACCCCTTGAATTTAATTAGTGATTCAAATTGTTAATAAATCTAATTTTTTAAATTACTAAAACTTAAAAATTGTTCTGAAATTTTCAGGTCGACTAGCCAAACTTATGAAAAATATTTGACTGATCATTTCGAATTTCGAGACAAGAAGACCCTTTCTAAAAATTACTGTACACTTTTATAAAAAAGATATTTGACTACTCTTTTCAAAGGACTTACGTTTGTAAAAAATTAAAAGTAAATAGCGTTCGGAGTGACCCAAGGGATAATATAATATTTACAACGTCGGCCTTGAATATATAGAGAGAAAGAAGAACTGAAGCTAAAAAATTATTGACTAGGAGGTACAGTTGGCGGAGAATAAAAAAACTCAGTCCTCTGGGATCAGTCTCCCCTCACCTGTCATGGAATCACATTTAATTCATGATCCTCAAAGGCTTTGCAATATACAAGAAAATACTCCCTGCCTCTAAAATACGAAAATTCACATTTTTAAGTAATTTCCTGATAATAAAACTTTATATTCAAATTATTTCACGTGAAGAGATCTGACGATGAAGACAATAGTCTGTGATATACTTTACCAATTGTAAATTTTAATATGTATGTCCTTTTTGAAAAAATTATTTAATGTAGGGTAAATGTGTCTACCGGAAAGGTCATAGTAGCCTTTTCTACCTTATACTATCATATCTAGTCCTATGCTATCCTATTATTATATCTGTCCCTATCCTATCACATCCCCTTACCTCTTATCTCCTTTCTATTCGTCTCCTTTCCTCTCGACTTCAATCCTGTCTTATCTTCGTCTAACCTTTCCTCTCCTCCTCTTTCCTCTCCTCTACTTTCTTATCCTCTTCTTACCACTCCCTTTCCCTCTTCCTTACTCCTTTTCTTCCCTCTCTTCTACTCTTCTATCCTATCATATCGTGACCTATCCTAGCATATCTCCTCTTAAGATAGTCTATAGAGTTATAAAACAAAGGGCTAGTGGTAGCGATAGTGAAAAAAGCAAAAGGCGAGAATGTGAAAGATTATAAGGAAGCATGTCGGCAATATAAACATTGTATAATTCATATATAACGATTTTATCGGCAATATTAAAGAAAGAAGCGGAGGAGAAACAGACAAGGTGTCCTCTAAACTGAAAAGGAGGGGAAGTGAAAAAAGAATGAAATAGGAGATCAGAGGAAGTCAAAAGGCAAAAGAATGGAAGGAAAGGCAAAAATTAGTAATATTACAAAAATCATTAGGAGAGATTGATCAGCAACCTGGGTCGGAGCAGTGTTGCGGAACGAACGTGTTATTTACATAAATAGCACGAGAATTCTGGATCAATCTGAAAAATCTCTATCCCATCCACACACTACTCCTTTCCCCTGCCGAGTGAGTCACGCCTACCCCGAAAGGGAAATGGCTTAATGGTGTAATAAATAGGAGAACGATTGGGATAGACTAGAGGACAGTTTTATATATAGTAAGAGAAGAATCCCTTGTGGTAAATTATGCAATAGACTGAGAAATAGGCATGGAAGTTGCAAGTAGTTGAAGCAAAAAGGGAGAGGATTCAGAAAAGGAATGCTTAAAGGAGGTGGAAGAAAGAAGATGGATGTTAATAGAATTATCGTAATGATAAGAAAAAAGAAAAGAGTTATTAACGGTTAGGTATATATAAAAGATTACTGGAGTTTGCAATGAATTGAAGATAATAAAAAAAATAATAGAAAGATGGGGGATGATAAAGGAATCAAAATATGGAGAATGGTATAAGGTGATAGAAAGGAAGGAGCAAAAAAAGTATTCAAAAAAGGGACGCAAATAGAGAAGATGGGCAATAAAAGGAAAAGTCAAATAAGAAAAAGAGGTGAAAGAAAGAAAGTATTGATAAAAGGACGAACACAGAAGGTTTAAAGTCTGTAAATGAGAAAAGAAAACGTGGCATTAAAGAAAGCTGTGAAAAGAATATGGTAACTTCTTCTTGTTCAATACTTCAGTAGGAGGTATAAATCCTACTATGGGGCTGGCTTCTTTCATTAGTTGACTATGTCAGCAACGCCTTTTAGTAAGGGAAAGGGTTATGATTTTTAGCCTGCATGGGCCTAATCCACGTATATGTGTATTAACGAGAACTTGATAACGATTTTAATGGGGGATGTAAGGGGTGAGAAGTGAATTAAAAAATTAGCGAAAGTGGTATAATTTTTAGTCCGATTAGATTGTATCTATGGATATGGCTTTTATCAAGAATTTTATAATAATGGTAGTGGGGCGGGGATGTAGATTGGGTGAGAAATGGCTGAAATTATTCGTAGGGAAGTGTAAAGAGGAAAAAAAAATAAGGCAAAATGAAGATAAGAAAGTCGAAGTAAGGAACGTATGGTAAGCGAGGTGACGGAGATAGAAGTGGGAAATGGGTGAAGTGATGTGAAAAATTGAGGGTGCTGAGGGAAGTATCAGAGGAATAGTAGGGATGATGTCCAATAAGGGAAATTGAAGGTGCTGGTATGTGATTTGATTGTTGGAGAAATATTAAGGGAAGTAAATTCAGGAGAAAGGACGTAAAAAGTATGAAAGATAAAGTATGCGAGGTGAAAAATGGGAGCAGAAGCAGGCAATAGGCAAGGGGGCACCGAAAGTAAAGGTTTCTGGGGAATATGGATAGTAAGAGAAAAATTAAAGATGTATCGAAGCCGGCATGATGTGAAGAACAGTATGAGATGAGGTGTCATTAAAAAGGTAATGAAAGAGAAAGTGACGAGTATGGAGTAAAGAGCATGTTGGGTCGTAACTGGAAAAGGAAAAGTAAGAGATGTTGGTGTATGTGAGGGGTAAGCAAGTGGCAATTAGGCAAGGAAAAGTATTTAGGAGAAGTGAATGGACGAGAAGTATGAGTTAGGGAGTCAGGTAAGCGAAAATAGCGAATTTGTATTAAGCGAGGAGACAGAGATAGTAATAGCGATTGGGGGAAGAGGTGAGAAAATTAGGTTTCTGAGTAGAATGTTGGAGGGAAAGTAGGGGTGATCCCCAATAAGGGAAAGTAAAGGTGCTCCTATGTGACTTGATTGTTGGAGAAATATTAAGAGAAGTAATATGAGGGAAGGGTAAGTAAATTAGGCATTGGAGGGAAATTATGAGAGGGGAAAAAGGAAGTGTAATTAGGGATGAAGCGATCGGAATGGAGTACCGCAGGGAATGGGGAAAATTTAGGGATGAAGACGGGGAGAAATGGGCATGGCGTGTAGATGACTGTGGTATTAAGGTTGATTAGAAAGAAAATATTGAGGAAAAGTGAGAGTCACGAAAGTAAAGGGCATGGGAAGTGGCTACTAGGAACTTGACTTAACTAGAACTTTAAAAAGTTGGAGTATGTTAGGGGTAAAAAAGTATTGATTATGCGAGGGAATGTATCAAAGAAAAGCGAACGGAGGTGTAGGGCGAGATTAGGAGTTACGAGAGTGAACGGCGGGATTGGGTGCAAAAGTGAGGAAAATAAGTGTATATGAGGCGAGAGGAATTTAAGTCGTAAGAAAGAGGGCAATAATCAAGGAAAAGTATTAACGAGAAGTAAAGGGATGTGTAGTATGAGGATAGAAGTAACGTGATTGCGAGTAGGAAATGGATGCGAAAGTGTGGAAAAGAAAATGGTTATGAGGCGAGAGGAAGTTAAGGGGTAAGAGAGTCCTGATTAGGCAAGGAAAAGTATTGGGGAGAAGTGAGTGGAGGGACAGTATGAGATTAGGAGCTAGGAGAGTAAAAGTATGGTATGTGTATAAAAGAGTAAGAAAGAAAGAGGTTATTGAGCGCGAGGAAGTTAAGAGGTAAGAAAATGGTAACTATGCAAGCGAAATTACAAAAGAGAAGTGAAGGAAGGTTTGTGAAGAGATTGAGAGTGAGGAAAGTGAAAGTAAGGAATGAGTGCGAAAGTGTAGACAACAAAGTGGTTATGAGGCGAGATGAAGTGAGAGATCGACTCTGAGAGAAGGTGTAGGAATTAGGTAAACTGTGGGAGGGGGAGCAGTTATCAGAAGTATGATAAAAAACAAAGTAGTCAAAATCAGCAAGAGAAGGGACAGTTAGTTTATCAAAGTGCTGAATGGGGGAAGTGAGGAAAAATTGGAGTGGGGACGATAAGCGTCGAAGGGGAAGTATAAAGAGAGTGTTACGGGACAGAAAGTAGAGTAGGGAGTGGAATCAAGGGGAAATGAAGCAGAAGAGTAAGTTACGTCCTCACAAGTTACGAAACCCTTTTCTGTAGAAGCATAGTGCTACTTTAACTTTTTTTGAATAGTTTTAGGTGTTCTGTATCCCACAGAACGTATTTGGGAGTGTTAACGAATGTTCGGTATCAAAGGATTTGGCTAGCCGTAATTGATTGGATTCGTGTTAGCCGTGTGATAAATACGTCCTCGATCGTTCCACTTATCGAGGTTCTACCGTAAAGCAGGATTTATTCAGGATTCCCCAACAGAGCCCTACGCGCTGTCAACGCTCGGGCTAACAATAGAAACTCGGCGTGCAGTGCCTTTCTCTGTCGGACGATTGTTCAGCAGTGTAGATGAGCGAGATAATCGTGATATAACCGTGAAACACCAAGCACATAATAGTGACAGGCCTGAACGTTAATCGCGGTCGAGCGAATATAATACCCGGGCACTTCACTCATCTAGTCCCCTACCTTCGATCGATAGGTGCCGTAACGATATAAATGTATTAAAGTTGTTTTTTTTTTAAATCTGGGTCGAAGGAATTTGATTTTTTAGCTTTTTATAAAATAATATTTCTGCGACGCAGAGCTCTTGCCAAAATAAATCGATACAACTCTAGAATATTAATCGCCTTCAGTCGGGCTGATTTTCTTGCATTTTTCTACTGAGATTTAATTAAAAGTTTTGATTTTGCTGATTTATTTTGATCTTGTGTAGTTACATTCATGAATAATTATAAATTTTATTAGGATCTTTTCGAATGAAAGGTTGACTAAGTGGTGGTCGTCTTATTTTTCCTCGATGTAGTAAGGTAATTTTAATTAAAATGAAAAAAGTAGCGTTTTGGGATTTTAAGAAAGTATAATTCATTTAGCATTCACTTGCTCACCGAATTTTTTAATTTTCCTGAGTTTTCATTTTTGTATGTTCCTAGAGGAAAAAAAAGTTCTTTAAATTTTTTGCGGAGTTCAATTAATGATTATCTAAGAAATTATTTCTTTTAAGTTAACCCTTATTTTCAGAAGAAATTAAAAAAAAAAAACACTAGGGAAAGAACCGTCACGGCCAGGAATTGAAATTTCAATTCCTGGGTTTCAGCGATTTTTTTAAATCCTTTTTTTTCGCTGAAAATTTTTCAAGCACTCTAAAAACTATTCTCCCATTTACAGACAAATGATTTTCAAAAAAAGATGTAAATTAAAAAAGAATTAGTTTTCGAATAATGATTTTTTCAACTAAATAAAAAATTAAAAAGGTTTTTTCGCACTGCGGGAATCTGAATAAAATAAAAAAACGAAAATTTTGAAAAATCTATATATCAGAAGTTTTTGCGAATCATTAGCTAAAAAATTATTTGTATTTAGTTACTCCCTATTTCCAGACGAAATTCTTTTTAGTAACAAAATTACACTAGGAACGAAATCTTCATGGCCAGGAATTGAAATTTTTATTCCAGGGTTTTGCCGATTTTTTGCTAGTGCTTTTTTTGTTACTAAACGTTTTTCAAGCAACCTCAAAATTTTTTTTCCATTAACACAAAAATTTTTCTACAAAAAAGGGGTAATGAAAAGAAAATTAGTTTCCTAACAATGATTTATTAAACTCCATAAAAAATTGAAAAGATTGTTTCGTCTCCCGGGAATGTTTTTATTCCAGGGTTTTGCCGATTTTTTTCTGCTTCTTCTTTTGTTAACAAACATTTTTCAAGCGCCCTTAAAATTCTTCTTCTATTTACACAAAGATGATCTTCGAAAAGAGAGGTAAATTAAAAAAAAAATGAGTTTAAAAATAATTATTTTTTGAAATCCATACAAAATTGAAAAGACTTTTTTGTCCCCCGGGAATGTGAAAAAATAGAAAAAACAAAATTTTGAAAAATCCGTATACCAGACATTTTTGATAATAATTAGCTAAGAAATTATTCTTATTTGCTTTACCCCTATTTTCAGAAAAAATTCTTTTCAGTAACAAAAATACACTAGGGAAGAAATATTTATGGCCAGAAATTGAAGTTTTTATTCCAGGATTTGGCAGATTTTTTTGCTACCGGTTTTTTTTGTCATCAAAGATTTTTCAAGCACCCGTAACATTCTTCTCTTACTTGCAGGAAAAATTTGTCCGAAAAAAGGGGTAAATTTTGAAAGAATTTGTTTTCAAATAATGATTTTTTAATCTCCATTAAAAAATAAAAAGATTTTTTCGTCTACCGGGAATGTGAAAGAAATGGAAAATAAAAAATTTTTAAAAATCTGGATGCAACAAATTTTTGTTAGTTATTATTTAAGAAATTATTTTCATTTAGCTCACCCCTATTTCTAGACAAAATTCTTCTAAGTGACAAAAATGCTCTAGGGAAGAAATTGTAACGACCAGGAATTAAAATTTCGATGCCTCGGTTGTAGATATTTTTTTTCTCCTGTTTTTTTTTGTCATTGAGAATTTTTCAAGATCCCTAAAAACTCTTTTTCCATTTACACAAAAATGTTGTCCGATTATAAATTATAATTTTTTTCGAGCGCTGGTAACAAAAATAAATATTTGTTGAACCTAATATAAGTTATTCAACAAATGGTAATTGTAACAATTATTACAAGATTCGTTAAAAAACTGTCAATACTGAATTAAAAAAACAAGGTCAAACCATAAAAAAACCTATAAAATATTATGACGCACATAAAATACTGGAAACATTTTTTGCAGGCATAAAATTGCAGTAAAAACGATGTTTGTTTCTCTTGAATATTACCTACCCAATTTTCTTTATTTGTGTGTACACACTTTGTAGGTAATTTTCCAATCGGAATTGGCACACATTCTAAGAATCAATATCGTGTTTTTACAAACGATAACTCTGAAAAAGCAAGCGGAAATAAATATTTTTGATGGAGACTTTTTTGATAAATAAATAAGGCTTCAATATAGGAAAAGAATAAAATCAGAAAATAATTTTTTATTTTATAAACAGTTACATATTAGGTATTAACAAATTAATAAATAATTTACAAATTTCCTGCTGTTTTTATTGTCATTTGAGTGTCGAGTATATTGCATGGTCTATAAAATTAACATTAGCTGTATCTACAGGTGATAAAGCTTGTCCAGTCTGTCAACCCCTATTTTCCACCCTTATCCATCTTAGTGACAGCTTTTATTGTATAATGAGAGGGTGGGATACTTACATTTGAGAAGCTTAGAATGCTTTAAAAATATTTTTTTTTCTAATTTAAACACGAAAACAAATATCGATTTATTATTATTTTATTGTTTATTCTTATTTTTATCTCAGGTAGTTTTTTAATTAAAAAATAAGACAAAAATAAAAACCAAATTTCTACACTCAATAGTATCTTTCATTAAAAATAATAAAAAACAAAAGCAAGAACAATGTTTTTAATAATTAATTAAAATGTATATCTAGATTTCAGAATTAATAAATATAAATTCCCTATTTGTGCAAAAATTTCATTTTGTTGTTTAACCGTATAGGAGATGCTAGTACATGGCAGTACTAGAAAATTCGCCTTTTTCATTGGAAAATAAATTTTTTTCTTCAAATATCATACTTGCTATTTGGATATTTCACTTTTTTGTAGAAAACTCAACTTTGCAGCTCGAAATAAAAAAAAAAAATGGTCGATTCTTATCTCTTATAACTAATTTTTTTTTTTTTAAATTCAACTCTTCCATCTTTGTTCAAAAGTCAATGTATTTTGTGGAATATTATGTCCTTTTAGTGAAAAATTAATTTGATTGTTTGAAAATTCATCTTTTTGGACACAATTCTTTACAAATTAAAAAATTCAATTCAGTTGAATTTTTTTTAATGCTAAACTTCTTTGTTGGAAATCGATATTTTTTAAAAATATTTATCCTTTTACTATTAAGTTAATTTCTTTTTTGCCAAAAATTTAACTATTTTGTTGAAATTCGAGTTCTTATGATTAAAAAATAATTTGTCAACTTAACATCGATTTATTTCATTTTAAGTTGCAAATGGATTTTTTTACTTGAAAATTCATCTATTGAAGATCAAAGATCAAAGTTCGCTAAATTTTTTTTCTCATCATTATTTTTTGCACTGAAAATTTTAAAATTTAATTTTTAGAATATTTATTTTTTTTATTAAAAAATTAAACAATATGCTTAAATTTTCTTTTTTTTTGTTAAAGATTTAGCTATTTCATTAGTAATTTCTCTATTTTTTTAAATTGATGTATTTTTTAACATTTTTTTCTGTGGAAAATAAATCTTCTTAGTAAAAACTTCTCATGATTAATGAAAAATTAAGGAAGATATTAAAATTTAATTTAATTTAAAGCAAATTTTTTGATTTTAAGTTGTACTTTTTTGTTAAAAACTTAATTTTTTTAGATTCATCATTTTAGTTTAGGTAGGAAAAATTTTTCATTTTGGTGGGAAATTTCCCTACTTGTTTGAAAATTCTTTTTTTTGGTTAATATTTTTTAAAAATTAAAAATTTCCATTTAATTGAATTTTTTTATTGAAGTTGAAATCGTCTGTTCAAAATGGATTTTTTAACAAGATTTATTCTTCCACTTGGAAATTCATCTGATTGACTGAAACCTAACAATTTTTTTGAAACTCGAGTTTTTATAGTTTAATAATAGTTTTTCAGCTACACAGCGATTTATTTCATTTTTAGTTAAAAATTGATGTTTTTTTATTTGAAAATTGTATTTTTGATGTTAAAAATTTATATTATCAATTCAAGTTTTCAATAATTGGTTTAAAATTAATGTACTTTGTTCAAAATTAATCCCTTTCCTTGAAAACTTATTTATTTTGTAAATTTTTCCTAGTTTAACAATCTATTTTCCACTAAAAGTTTGACAATTCCATTTTTAGTAAATTTATCAGTATTATTTGAAAATTAAACTATATCCTTAAAATTTTTTTTTATTTGAAGATTCAACTATTTAGTTAAAAATATTTTTTTTATATAAAAGTTAATGTATTCTCTCCAGCATCTTTTTTTGTAGAAAATTAAATTTCTTCTTTGAAAAATTCGTATTTTTAGTGAAAAGTAACAGAAGTTAAGAAATTAAATTTAAAATAAATTTTTTATTGTAATTTCAACTCCTCTTTAAAAAATCGATTTTTTTAGAAGATTTATCTTTCCAGTTTAAATCTTTACTATTTCGTTAAACTCACGTATTTTGTGAAAATTCTCTCTTTTTTGTTTAAACATTAATTTTTAAGCTGAAAATTGATTCACTTCATTTTTGGTTGAAAATCGATTTGTTTTGGTTGAAAATTTAGCGATTTGATTTAAAAATTTATCTTTTTAGATAGCAACTTAACTATTTTGTTGAAAAAATCAAATATTTTGTTTAAAACTCCTTTTTTCAGTTTTGTAATTTAAATTAATGCTTAAAATTTTGATTCAATTGCTAATAATTTGTTTTATTGTGCAGCAAATTGATTTTTTAACTCTCTATTGTAATTTTGGTCGAAAATTCAACTTTTCCATTCTGAAACCAAAAAATGTCTCAATTATTTCTTGATTTAGAAATATCATATCGATCATGACAAGCCTGAGATAACACTAATTAATAACTTTTCAAAAGTAACTTGCTCATCTCTGTCAGATTATTTCAGTAATTCAAATTGCAGACTTTTCAAAAGAACCAACAAACTCTAGAAACGAAATGAAGAATTAAAGATAATTCAATTAATCTTCAACTCCTTTACCCAATTTATCTTTTCATACCCGTATGTAAATCCACTTTTATAGGATGTACACACAAAAGAATATTTGATTAACCAATTTGTCTAATTCTGACCGAGAAAGGTCAGGCAAACGTAATTAGTAGAGGTCGTTCGCGAACTGAAAACGGTTTCGCAGCCCATGAAACTCCATTTTTCGAGCAAAAAGCTGAGCATGGAAAAAAGCGCAAGGTCTCCTGTTTCTCTCGTCGAAAGTCTTTTCCTTCTTTCTCTGACTCGCCCTTCATTTTAGCCGTTGGTGTTAGTATTTATGGCTTGGAGAAAACCGCAGCCATGAGAAAGCTGCTCAGCAGGGTGGAAACGACCACCGAACCCACGAACCGTTTCTTACGACATCCAGTGTTCACTTTCATCCTCTCTTCTTACACGTACGAGGGGGATACTCGAGGGGAGGTGAAGAGCGAAAAAGAAAAAGTGGAAAAGGAGAACATACTGCAACTCGAACTTGCTCCAGCTAAAAGCCTTAATCGTTGTTTTTACTTCCTTACTTTTGGAAGAAAGGAATTACTGCATCCGCGGCCGGTCGCCGACTTCAGGCTAAGTTTGTGGTACTCCTAGGAACATTTCGTCTTCGTTCAGTTCTCATCTATTTTTCACCTTCTCATTTTACCCCTTCTCATTTTATTTCAAAGCAAAAAATAGAGGGATTTAGAGTCCTTCCTTAAATTTCTTATTTCCTAGAGTCCCTTTCCTTATTAAAGGAGCGCGGACGTTGGAGAAGATCCTGTGTATGATCATAGCAATGAGTTACATCATTTACTGACATCTTCCAAACACCTGGAACATATTTGTCCTTAAAAAAGGATGTAACCCTAAATTAATTAAACTTGCTTCAGCCAAAAGCCTTAATCATTGTTTTTGCTTCCTTACTTTTGGAAGAAAGGAATTATTGCATCCGCGGATGGCCGCTAAGTTCACGGTAAGTTTTTGACACTCCAAGAAAGATTTCGTCTTTGTTCACTTTTTCTATATTTTTCACCTCCTTTAGCTCTCATTATCATCGTCTTTTAAACATAAGTTTAAGTGCCGGGAGAATTTTTCACCTCTCTTAGATCATCTGCAGATTCGTTTTGAGGTGCTTTTTGAGTTTCAGATTGGATTCAACCAGGCTAGTAGTTGTCCAAAAGTAAATTTTCAATTTATTGGAAATAAATGTTCCGTGACTCAAGCTTATTTTCAAAAATTGTTTTAAAAAATCGTCTTTTTGTAGATAATCCCCTATTATTTTTTTTCAAAGCAAAAAATAAAGCTCTTTAGAATGCGTATTTCCTTGATAAACAGGAGCGCGGACGTTGGAGAAGAACATGCGTATGACCATAGCAATGAGTTATATCACTTACTGAACATCTCCCTAACATTTGGAATATATTTATCCTCACAAAATGTTTTAACCCCAAAAACTTGAACTCGTTTCAGCCAAAAGCGTTAATCGTTATTTTTACTTCCTTACTTATAGAAGAATATAATTACAACATTTGTGACCGGCCACTGACTTCATGGGAAGATTGTGGCGCTCCAACATAAATATAGAGTCTTACTTTAATTCTTCTTCTCTACTTTTGTACCTTTTTTAAGTTTTATTTTCATTTCTTTCTTGTCTGTAGGTCTAAGAGAGGCGAAAAATTTGTAGCACCCTTGGATCATCTCCAGATCCTTTTGTAGGTGCATTAAGGTTAGATTGAAACAGGCAGAGAGATTATATCTTCAGTAGACATATATAGAATAAAAATATATCTGATTCGTGGTAAGAGTGTTTTTATTGAGGTTATGAGGTAACGTGAGAATTTCAGTATAGAGTAAATAATCAGAATCAGTAGAGATAAAAGGCACTATAAAGTATTTTAGGTCGGGGTTTATCAGAGTCTTCCTGACAATGGGTTTACCAGTTCAGAGGAATTCACGATAAAATGCGGAGCATTCTTTAAAGATTTAACTTTTTTCAGGTTTTTAAAGACGCTATGATTCAGAAATTATCTCAATTATATATTGCGACGTGAATACAGTAATTCAAAACTTGAAAAAGATGCCGCCATGAAGTGATGTAAGTAGTCGCTATGTTCAGCCGCCTGTCCTTCTTCAAGTGCCCTGCTCCTGATATTATGGAAATACGCATGGTTTTCTTTTCCCTACCGGTAGCAGAAATTCTTTCTGCCATAACTTTAAAATCCTGTGTTCTCTCAAGTCTCTAATGCACACCATCCATGTTCATTCTTTCAGTTCTATCCACCATGACTTCAGTCTTCATTGAGAATCTCATCTATACCAGAAGTCTTCTCATGTTTTATTATACCTAACACGTTGATAATTTCTTCCCTTCATCCTCTCTTTATGTTCCCTCTTTTCCTTTTTTTCTCCTTTCTAAACTTGTCTCTCTACCCCATTTAGCAAATTTATGAAATATTTTCTCCATCTAATCATCTGAATATCCTTGTGCACTTTTTCCCTTTTTTTTACCCGTCTCTTAAATACTTTCCAAACCTTATCTTCCGTTCTAGTTTATAACGAATCTTCTTCAAACCTTCTACTATTCTCCTTTTTTATTATACATTTCAGCATAATCCATGGTGTTTTCTCCTGCATTTTTTTCTACTATTCGCTATTTCTCCTAGCATTATTTTCATTTCTTTATTCACATTTTCCTATTCCATTTCGATATTCTTGACCTTCTTCATAAATTGAACCTTTTTGTCTGCAGGCCAATCCCCTCTAACTTCTCATTTTACCTTCATTTTTTTCGTGTTTTGCAACTGAGGGCAGAATTTCCTACACGTATGATCGATTGTCTATTCGTCGGTCTATCTTATTACTTTTTTCGACTTCCTTACTCTTGAACCCCTTTTATCTTATAAATCCGTGCCTATCCCAATTAAATTCATCTATAGTACGGGACCTCCTCTTTCATTTAAAATCTAACTACGAGGTAGTTCAATAAGTCCTTAGAATGACCAACAGATGGCGCGCGAATCACTACAAATCATCTGTTTTCAGTCAGCACCACTCCCGACTAGATATATGGTGCAGTCACAGTCCACATCTTCTGAGTTTACGTGTTTTTATAACCAATTGAAAAAAAAAAATTGTTCGTTAAGAAAAATGGAAAAAAACGAGTTCAGAGCGGTAATCAAACATTTTCATTTAAAGGGTTTAGCTCCATATGAGATAAAAAGTGAATTAGACTCAGTTCATGGCACACCTGCCCCTGCCCCTGCCTTAGCAACGGTTTATAACTGGGTAAATGAATTTAAGCGTGGTCGTACATCAATAAGTGACGGACCACGTTCAGGAAGGCCCGTAGAAGCAAGTACTCCCGAAATCATCAATAAAATCCACGATATGGTGTTGAAGGATAGAAGATTAAAAGTGCGTGAGTTAGCTGAGGACACAAGGATATCTATAGGTGCAGTTGTTTCAATTCTACATGAAAAATTAGGCATGAAAAAGCTATCGGTAAGATGGGTGCCGCGTGATGAGAATAAACGCAATAGAGTGGTCGCCTCTGAGGCTCTTTTGGCGCGCATAAGTCGGAATCGTGAGGAATTTTTTCGTCGATTTGTGACTGTGGATGAAACATGGATACACCATTACACTCCTGAGACAAAGGAACAATCCAAACAGTGGATTTCCACAGGCGAACCAGCTCCAAAGAAGGCAAAGACTGTAAAGTCAGCTGGTAAGGTTATGGCTACAGTTTTTTGGGATGCACGTGGAAATATACTTATTGACTACTTGGAAAAGAGTAAAACAATCACTGGTGAATATTATGCATCATTATTAGAGCAGGTGAAAGAAGAAATTAAAAAAAAACGACCACATTTGGCGAGAAAAAAAATTCTCTTTC